>NC_059110.1:100229426-100586926 GCF_020740685.1 Jaculus jaculus | reverse complement strand
GGCTTGCCAGACAAGTGCCTTAACTGCTGAGTCATCTCTCCAGCTCAAGTTGGAACATTTCCGTCCTGTTTCCAAAAGTTAGGAGATCTAACAAGTTGAAGGCTGAGTACACTGTAGCCAGAGCTGAATAGCAGTGTGTTTCCTACCCCCATCCACCTTGTTTCAAAGTGGGCAGGAGCTATGGGAGAAGGGAGCCCTCAACTCTCCTGCGATCCGCTCTGCCCTTAGCCTTTTAAGCCAAGATGTATGCTGCTTGAAGCTGTTCACAACTGAAGCCTGGAAACTGCATTTTTTCCCACTTCCCCAGAGGCCCAAGGAAGAAGAATAGAATATGATTAGAAGAAATGGTTAGTTTACATTTAAAAAGAGATCACTGTTAACATCCCACCACTGACTTCTTTGGGGGAGAGGGCATGCTTTGAGAATTAAGGTTACAGCCTGAGTGGAGTAGCAAGTTATTTTAGGAACACTCTCTAGTCATTTAAGCATCTCAGTTCATTCACTGACACATTCATCATATTTCATCATCACTGGGTAGCTCTGGGTCCCAGTGACATCCCCTTTGTCCCCAAAACTCTAGGCAAAAGATGCGGTCACTTTTGGTATTCACACAGATAGTCGCCTCCTTCATCTGGCTTCTCCTCTTGCTGGGAAGGGGGGCAGGAGAAGGGAACAGACTGGGAAATGGGTTTTATGCCCCCAAAACCAAAGCCTCTGGGCTTCTTAACATCCTCCCCCTTGTTTGGAGTCTCATCTAAATGAGGATCCGGTCTCATTTGAAGAGACATACTTTGTTTTAACTGTGTATTCTCTATAAGCGTTTTTCAACATTGCCACTTGATTTTTGTCTCACGGTTTGTGATTCTAAGCAGCATGAATCATCCTGCAGACGTGGTTTACTGACCTGTTTCCCTACTGTGGGGCATCCGAGTTGCACCTTTTCCTCTTGTTGGTGCTGCTATTAATGGTTCCGTGATGAGCATCTCCAACTGGTTTGTGAACTTTTTACTACTGTTAGGAAACCTTAAGATGCAAAATGGATGTAATCAAAGGGAGTCGGAGCTTCTGATCTTATCATACGGGGCTGATGTCAGTTCAAAGTGCCAGTGTAGGAAGCATTTGCCTGGGGAGCCTATTGAGTTGTCCAGCCAGCCCTTAGCCTTGCCTCCTGGTGTGCTTGTTTCCTACCCCCAACCTCCTTCTGTTCCTCGTCTTCCTCCACCTTTTCATCTTCTTCCTTCTAGAGAGAGAAAATGGGCAGAATTTTGCTATGATGCCCAGGCTAGCCATGAACTCATGACCCTCCTGTCCTTCAGTGCTGGGATCACAGGCATGTGTGGCCACACCCTGGCTTGTGGTGTGTTCTTCCCTCTCTTACCCATCTTGCCCTGCAGAGAGAGACCACATTCTCTTGTTCTCAGCCCTGGGCCTGTGCCCTGCCTCAGCTGAGAAACCTCTCCTCGTACTCTACCCCCTGCTCAGCCTCCAGTTTGTCCAGAACAC
Source organism: Jaculus jaculus (assembly GCF_020740685.1). Lineage (NCBI taxonomy): Eukaryota > Metazoa > Chordata > Mammalia > Rodentia > Dipodidae > Jaculus > Jaculus jaculus. The sequence continues at coordinate 100,585,423 of NC_059110.1, read as the reverse complement.
CGCCCTCCTTCCCTTTAACCCTCTCCCAAGGTCTTCTTCCCATCACCATCTCAAAGTTAACCCTACCTGACCCTCCCCTTCCCTGTGAGCCCTTCAAAGCCCCTGGGGCCCCAGGGTGGAGCAGCAGTTCAGAATCCTGCTTTTCCACTGCTCCTGGATGTGCACGGTATCACGTGGTCCCTCCCTAGGACTTGGTTATGTTATAACTAAACCGACCCTTGGACCTGGTATCTTGTCAATCCACAGGGCCCCAAGGAGAGAGTCTCCCACTTTGGGGAAGGCAAGAAAGTTAAATAGTTCCAGTTCATTTACTTATTCTTACTATTTTTTTAGTTTTCAAAGTAGGGTTTTATTTTAGTCCAGTAGTCTCAGGGTGGCCTTGAACTCAGTGATCCTCCTACTTCTACCTCCCCAGTGCTGGGATTAAAGGCTGTGCCACCACGCCTGGCTAAAGCTATTTATTTTTTAAATGATGGGTTATATGTTGCCTTATCTTTATGTATTTACTTATTTATTTGAGGTGGGGGGTGCGGATAGAAAGAAAATGGGCAGGTCAGGGCCTCTAGCCACTGCAGACAAACTCCAGATGCATGCACCACCTTGTGTATCTGGCTTTACGTGGGTCCTGGGGAAATCGAACCTGAGTCGTTAGGCTTCGCAGGCAGGCAGTTTAACTGCTGGGTCATCTTTCCAACCGTAGGTTCCAGCTCAGATGGAGCCCCTGGTGACTGAGAGGCCCAGGGCCAACTGCATCTGCCTCTGGACCTTGCTGTTACTGGCCGCCTTTGAAGGGAAAGCAATTCGAGGAGGTGCTTTTGGAAGTCTCCTCTGGTGCTCTGGTGCATGAGACCCACAGCGGGCCAAGACACAAGCACAGCGAAGCCGGAGGCTGGAAAGATCCGTGAGGGCCCCTTATCCCTCCTCAGTCTTTTCAAAGAGATGCAGAAATCCCTGGTACCCTAAAGAAAAATAGGTCCTTTTTTTTAAAAAAAAAAAAAAATGGAACGTTTCACGAATTTGCATGTCATCCTTGCGCAGGGGCCATGCTAATCTTCTCTGTATCGTTCCAATTTTAGTATATGTGCTGCCGAAGCAAGCACAATAGGTCCTTTTTTAAAAAACGTTTTTTTTTTTTTCGGTTCATGTGTTGTAGTGGTATGTGTGTGTATGTGTGAGAAGATGCATACAGAGTTGTGCATTGAACCTAGAGCTCACCATTTATCTGTGAGAGTGGCTGACCACTCCTAGTGTTTCTAGTGTTCCTCCTGCCTCTGTCCCCCTCAGGATTGGGGTCACAGGCATAAACAGCAATGCCCAACTTGCACACAGGTACTGAGGCTCAAACCCAGGATCTTAGGCTTTTGCAGCTGCCCCTGACCTGCGGGACCAATCTAACATGGGGTGGTCGAGGAGGGCTGCAACCTGAAAGAACGGGTGGGAAAGAAGAAGGAGACCAAGCGGAGGATTTGTCAAGGTCTCGTTTAATGTTGGATTTTTTTTTTAAATTTTTTATTTATTTATTTGAGAGCGGCAGACACAGAGAGAAAGACAGATAGAGGGAGAGAGAGAGAATGGGCGCGCCAGGGCTTCCAGCCTCTGCAAATGAACTCCAGACGCGGGCGCCCCCTTGTGCATCTGGCTAATGTGGGACCTGGGGAACCAAGCCTCGAACAGGGGTCCTTAGGCTTCACAGGCAAGTGCTTAACCGCTAAGCCATTTCTCCAGCCCTAATGTTGGATTTTTTTTAGCTCTTTTATAATCAACCAGCAGGTAGGGCAATAAGGAGGGGAAAAAGGGGGAGGGGGTACAAGGAAGGAGGAAGTAGGGATACCTGGCCATAATCTTCTGGAGCATCTTGTGGTATTTCTGGAATCTCTCTTGTGACATCTCCCAGAGCAGCTGTTTGTTCTGGGGGAGGGGCTGCATGAGAGCTGCTAGTTCTCTTTTGTCCTCAGGGCAGCCAGGTCATGGTCTCTGACATGCAGCAAGTGCTCTTACCTGCTAAACCGTTTATTTATTTATTTTGCGCTCCCCCCCCCCCCCAGGTCTCACTCTAGTTTAGGCTGGCCTAGAATTCACAATGTAGTCTCAGGGTGTCCTTGAACCCAAAGAGATCCTCCTACCTCTCCTTCCCAAGTGCTGGGATTAAAGGCGTGTGCCACCACATCTGAAGGTTTTTGCTTTTGTTTTTGTTTTTCAAGATAGGGCCTTGCTCTAGCTCAGGCTGACCTGGAATACTCTCTGTAGTCTCAGGCTGGCCTCAAACTCAGAGCATTCCTTCCACCTCTGCTTCTTGTATTCTGGGATTAAAGGCGTTTACTACCATGCCTGGTAAATTTTTTTTAATTTAATTAATTAATTTTGAGATGTGGTCTCATGTAGCTAAGGCTGGTTTCAAACTGGCTATGTAACAAAGGATGATGACCTTGAACTCCTGATCTCCCTGCCTCCACCTCCTCAAGTGCTGGGTTTGCAGGTATGCACCTCCATGCCCAGCAGAAAATTAATCCATGCCAGGCGTGATGGCCCATGCCTTTAAGCCCAGCACTCAGGAGACAGAAGTAGGAGGATCGCTGTGAGTTTGAGGCCAGCCTGAGACTACAGAGTGAATTCCAGGTTAGCCTGGGCTAGAGCAAGACCATACCTCAAAAAAACCAAATACATAAATAAAGAAAGAAGAAAAAAGAAAAGGCAACCTTTTTGCAGGATGACCAGCCATCACTGCATTATGAGTCATTTATTGTGGATGTGGTCACCGGTCAGAACAACTAGATGTTGGCTGAATATTGTCTGGGTTTATGTTCGTTTCTCTCTGTTCCACAGGGCGGCCCAGGTGGTTCCAGCACTGGATTTGGAAACTTTGAGGAAATTGGACCTCTTGACAGTGACCTCAAGCCACGAAACACTACCTGGGTACCTTGAAGACTGCCCCCAGTTGTGCCTGCCCTTGGGCCTCTGAGAGCCCCAACCCTGTGAAGCCCGTCACAGCACAGGGCAGGGCCACAGAGTTAGCAGTCTCCCACACCCGTCCTCTCCCGCCCAGCCTCCCCTAGCTTTCACCTCCTCCATCTCCATGACCCCTCCCCACCCACCTTCAGAAACTTCCAGTGAGGTGATGCATAGCTGTAATCCCAGCCCTCAGGAGTCAGAGTAGAACGATCTGGAGTTCAAGGCCATCCTTGGCTGGAGAGAAGGTTCAAGGATAGCCTGGGCTACATAAAATCTTGTCCCCCTAGAAAGAAAAGAAAAGGAAGCTTCCTTTAGCGGACACTGGGGACCCTGTCCTTACTCACATGCTCTGCGCCCACAGACCACTGGCACAGCTTCCGGTCCTCTGCTCTTTCCCAACCTCTTCCTCAAGCCTTCAAGTCCTTCTCTTTGCCCCCTGATGTATTCCTGGTTCTCTGTTCTTATGCCCACCCCTCAGTCTCTTCTTTCTTTCCTTTTTTTGGGGGCGGGGAGGGAGCTTGGGTCTCTCTCTAGCCCAGGCTGACCTGGAATTCACTATGTGGACTCTGGCTGGCCTCAAACTCACAGCAGTCCTCCCACTTCTGCCTTTCCGGGTGCTGGGATGAAAGGCGCGTGCCACCACACCCTCATTCTTAGCATCACTCCCCTCCCTTACTCCTCTGCTCAACCCTCTTGCTCCCCAACAACCTCATTCTTTTCTTTTTTTTTTTTTTTTTCTTTTTTTAAAATTTTTTATTTATTTATTTGAGAGCGACAGACACAGAGAGAAAGACAGATAGAGGGAGAGAGAATGGGCGTGCCAGGGCTTCCAGCCTCTGCAAACGAACTCCAGACGCGTGCACCCCCTTGTGCATCTGGCTAACGTGGGACCTGGGGAACCGAGCCTCGAACCGGGGTCCTTAGGCTTCACAGGCAAGCGCTTAACTGCTAAGCCATCTCTCCAGCCCCAACCTCATTCTTTTCAGTTCACACCCTACACTTGCTTCTTGTGGCAGCAGGAGCAAGGTACCATCCCCTCTGGTCTGTCCCCAAGCCTCCCAGAACCAAAGGTGCTACCAAAGGCAGGGGCAGAGAGCTTGGGTCCTGGTCCTCTCCAGCTCTGTGACATTCACTGTGCACGCCCTGGGCCCTTTGGGGGCTTGGCTTTCCTAGACAGCAAATAATGTGGCTGGATACCATTACCAAGGATCCTTTCAGATGCACAGTTCTGTAATTTTCAGCCTGTTTTTTTTATTTATTTATTTTTAAATATTTATTTAAGAGAGAGGGAGTGAAAAAGGCAGCAAGAGAGAGAATGGCCGTGCCATGGCCACTAGCTACTCCAGATGCATGGGCCACCTAGTGCATCTGGCTTTATGTGGGCACTGGGGAATCAAATCTAGGTCCTTAGGCTTTGCAGACAAGTGGACAAGTGCCTTAACTGCTGAGCCATCTCTTTCCAGGCCTTTTTTTTTTTTCATTTTCATTTTTATTTATTTTTTGGGCACACTTGGGCCTCTAGCCACTACAAATGAATGATTCCAGAAGCATGTGCCATCATGTGCATTTGGCTTACATGGGTTCTGGGGAATCGAACCTGGGCCCTTAGACTTCACAGGCAAGTGTCTTAATCACTAAGCCAACTCTCCCACTCTCCCCCCTCCCTTTTTGAGACAGGGTCACACTGTAGCCCAGGCTGACCTAGAATTCATTCTAGGCTGGCTGAACTCACAGGAATCCTCCTACCTCAGCCTCTCAGGTGCTGGGATTAAAGGCTTGAGACACTACACCTGGCTAATTAGATTAATCTGGAAGAAAGTACACACTTACTGCTTTAGGTTCCTGCCAGAGTGACCCTTGATATGTACTAGACATGGTGGCACATATCTTTGGTCCTAGTACTTGGGAGGCTGAGACTGGAGGATCATCATGAGTTCAAGGTCAGTCTGGGCTAGAGTGAGATCCTATCTTGGGGAAGGGGGAGAAAAAAACCCAAAAACCTTGATGATAAAGCCAAAGATGGCCTTGAATTTTTTTTTGTTTGTTTGTTTTATTGAGGCAGGGTATCTGCTCTAGCCCAGGAATTCAGTATGTAGTCTCAAGCTGACCTAGAGCTCAAAGAGATCCTCCTACCTCTGCCTCCTGAGTGCTGTGACTAAAGGCGTGCGTTACCACTTTTTTTGGCCTTGAACTTTTTGATCCTCCTGAATGCTAGGATTACAGGCTGATGCTACCACTGCTGGTTTATAACAGGTTGGGGATGGTGCCCAGGGCTTCCAGGCCTACTGGGCAAGCCCTCTATTGACTAGGCAGCATCCTTGGTCTCACGCTCTCCCTTTAAAGAAAAGTCCCTTTTAGCAGTTAGATAAAATCACCACTCCAGTGTCAGTAAGCTTGTGGGCTTTTGCTGAGAACCTGTCCGGCGACAGAAGGATAATGACTGGCCCCCGCTGTTTCCCGCGTTCTTCTCTCCTTGGCGGTTTGCTGTAGCTCCAGTCGGCCAGTCTCCTGTTTGTGGATAATCCTGTGGGCACTGGCTTCAGTTACGTGAACAAGAGCAATGCCTACGCTACGGACCTGAGTATGGTGGTTTCGGACATGATGGTTCTCCTGAAGAGCTTCTTTGATTGTCACAAAGAGTTCCAGGTAGGCAAAGGCTCAGGGCCAGCTGTGCAGTAGTGATGGTGTTGATTGGAGTGTGAACTCTCCCAAATTCAATGCCACTTGATTTTCTTTCTTTCTTTCTTTCTTTCTTTCTTTCTTTCTTTCTTTCTTTCTTTCTTTTTTTTTTTAGAGAAATAGAACTTTATTGTATGCTTTTCATGAGGAAATACCACAAGAGGGTGCAGAGACACCCCAGAAGTACCAATTTTCTCTGGCTTTTTCCAGTTACTTCAAAACCTAAGTACCAGGAGCAGAGGGCTGGAGGGATGGCTCAGCAGTTAAGACACTTGCCTGAAAAGTCTAACAATCTGGGTTCAATTCCCCAGTACCATGTATTGATTTTCTTTTTCTTTTTCTTTTTTTTTTTTTAAAATATTTTATTATTTATTTATTTGAGAGAGAGAGAGGAAGAGGCAGATAGAGAATGGGCGGGTTGGAGAAATGGCTTAGCTGTTAAGCACTTGCCTATGAAGACTAAGGACCCCGGTTCGAGGCTTGATTCCCCAGGACCCACGTTAGCCAGATGCACAGGGAGTGCACACAGCTGGAGTTCGTTTGCAGTGGCTGGAGGCCCTGGCGTGCCCATTCTCTCTCTCTCTCTCTCTCTCTCTCTATCTATCTATCTACCTCTTTTTCTTTCTGCCTGTTGCTCTCAAATAAATAAATTAAAAAAAAAAAAGAAAGAAAGAGAATGGGCACATCAGGACCTCCAGCCACTGCAAACAAATTCTAGAGGCATGCGCCCCTTTGTGCATCTGGCTTATATGAGTTCTGGGGAATTGAACCAGGGTCCTTGGCTTCACAAGCAGATGCCTTAACCACTAAGCCATTTCCTCAACTCAATGCCAGTTGATTTTCTGAGAAGCCCTGTTCACTCCCAAGGTTGGATTGTGGGGTTTTGTCTAGCCAGACATCATTACATATGGGGAGAGAGGCAAAAGCAGATTTTAAAAAATATTTTATTTATTTAAGAGAGAGGCAGATAGAGAATGAGCATGCCAGCGTCTCTAGCCACTGCAAACAAAGTCCAGATGCATGCACCACCTTGTGCATCTGGCTTTTCATGGGTCCTAGGGAACTGAGCCTGGGTCCTTGGACTTTGCAGGCAAGTGCCTTAACTGCTAAACCATTGTTCTAGCCCCAGATTTGTTTTATCTGTCCAGAAATTTAAAATTGCTGGGTGTAGTGGTACATACCTTTAATCTCAGGAGGCAGAGGTAGGAGAATCACTGTGCGTTCCTGTGACTTGAGGCCAACCTGAGTGTACATAGTGTATTTCAGGTCAGCATGGGCTAGAGTGAGTCTACCTTGAAAAACAAGAAATTTAGAAGTTATTTATGAGCTGGATGGATGGTTTAGTGGTTAAGGCACTTGTCTGCGAAGTCTTTGGATTCAGATTTAATTCCCCAGGACCCACGTAAGCCAGATGCACAAGGGAGCGCGTGTATTTGGAGTTGTTTGTGCTGGCTAGTGGCCCTGGTGTGCCTGTTCTCTCTCTTATCTGTCTCTTTCTCTCAAATAAATAAAATAAAATATAAAAGTCATTTGTGTGAATAACAGGCAGTTAGGATATTTAATTCTCTGTAAACTTTGCTTACCAGATGGTTCCATTCTACATATTCTCAGAATCCTATGGAGGAAAGATGGCTGCTGGTATTGGCCTACAACTTCACAAGGTAACAGAGATGATGGTTTTGTTGTGATGGCTTGGGATGAAAACTCAATTGTTTTTACTATGAAAGTTTTAAAAGGAACAGTGGAGCTGGAGAGATGGCTCAGTAGTGAAGGTACTTGCCTGCGAAGCCTAAAACCCTGATTCAGTTCTCCAGGACCAATGGAAAACCAGAAGCACAATGTGGCACGTATATACGCAGTTTGTTTGCAGTGGCAGGAGGCCCTGGAGTGCCTCCTCTTCCCCGCCACACCCCCACTCGTGTGTATGTGTGTGTTTCTCTTCTCTCTGTCTCCTTCTGCTTGTAAATATACATATACATACACACACATATATATATAAAATGTATGTATATATATATGAGACAATAAAACTACTGGAATCATGGCTTAGCAGTTGAGGCGCTTGCCTGGGAAACCTAAGGACCCATGTTTGACTCTCCAGGTTCCATGTAAGCTTATGTGTGTACTGGGGAATTGAACCTGTGTCCTTTGGTTTTGCAGGCAAGCACCTTAAGTGCTAAGCCATCCCTCTAGCCCAAACATTTTTTTTAATTATTTATTTATTTATTCTCAATTTTAAGAAAAATTCCATGATTATAAAAAATATTCTATGGTTGGGCTGGAGAGATGGTTTAGCGGTTAAGGCACATGCCTGCAAAGCCTAAGGACCCAGGTTCGATTCTCCAGGTCCCTTGTAAGCCAGATGCACATGTTTGCTCATGCATCTAGAATTCATTTGCAGTGGCTAGAGGCCCTGGCATGCCCATTCTCTCTCTCTCTCTCATAAATAAAAATAAATTAATTAATAAAAAAAAAATCCTATGGTAATACCCTCCCTCTCCCCTAAAGATTTATTTTTAGCCGGGCGTGGTGGCACATGCCTTTAATCCCAGCACCCGGTAGGCAGAGGTAGGAGGATCGCCATTAGTTTGAGGCCACCCTGAGACTACATAGTAAATTCCAGGTCAGCCTGAGCTAGAGTGAGACCCTACCTCAAAATCAAAATAAAGATTTATGTTTATTTATTTGAGACAGAGAGAGAGGGAGAATGGGCATGCCAGGGCCCCTAGCCACTGTAAGCAAACTCCAGACACATACGCCACCATGTGCATGTGTAGGACATAGAGAATTGAACCTGGGTCCCCAGGCTTCTCTAGCAAGTGCCTTAATCAAGCCATCTCTTTAGCCCAAAGCTGAACATTTTTATTTATATATTTGAGAGAGTATATGGGCACCCCAGGGCCATTAGCCATGCAAGCAGAGAAAGAGAATGAGAATGGGCATGCCAGGGCCTTTTGCCACTGCAAACAAACTCCAGATGTATGTGCCAGTTTGTGCATCTGGCTTTATATGGCTCTAGGGAATTGAACCTAGGCTGTCAGGCTTTGCAAGCAAGTACCTTCAACTGCTGAGCTGTGTCTGCAGCAGAGTATGTAGTTTTTTAAAATTACTTTTTATTTTTAAAATATTTTATTTATTTGAGAGAAAGAGGCACAGAGAGAGAGAGAGAGAGAGAATGGGCATGCCAGAGCCTCCAGGCACTGCAAACAAACTCCAGACACATGCACCCCTGTGCATCTGGCTTACATGGGTCCTGGAGAATCTAACCAGGATCCTTTGGCTTTACAGGCAAACACCTTAACCACTAAGCCATTTCTCTAGTCCCTTTTAGAAAAAATAAATAAATAAGCAGGGGTGGTGGTGCATGCCTTTAATCTCAGCACTTGGGGGGCAGAGGTAGGAGGATCACCGTGAGTTTGAGACCAGCCTGAGACTACATAGTAAATTCCAGGTCAGCCTGGGCTAGAGGGAGACCGGTCTCTACCATGAAAAACCAAAAAATAATACACACACACACACACACACACACACACACACATTTAAGGGAGAGAGAATGGGTGCACCAGGGCCTCTAGCCCTGCAAATGAACTCGAATTCCAGATGCATGTGCCACCTTGTACATCTGGCTTATGTGGGTCCTGGGGAATTGAACCTGGGTTTTTTGGCTTTGCAGGCAAGTGCCTTAACTGCTAAGCCATCTCTCCAGTCCGAGCGTGTACTGTTTTAATGACTAGAAAGGCAGAGAAGCATGAACTTGCTTTAGGTACATGCCCTCCCTGAACCCCTAGATACTTGAGGAGACCCCAGCCCTTGACCACTGCTGCTTGGCATAGGAACGTGTGTCCAAGGAGCCCCTGAGCACTCTGAGAAGCATCCAGATCTTAGGGACAGGGATGGCTGTTTCCCCCCAAGAATGACAAGAGACAGGTCCACACACATTCTGCCCAGACCCCATGAGCAAGGCAGCCCCTCCTTGCTTTCTCAGTAGCAGAGGACAGGGGCTACCCTCACCCTCTATGTAGTTTCGTAATACCCGGGGAAGCTTGGGCAGAAGGGCTGTGTGCTCCAAAAAAGTGGAGTAGACCACGACTCAGCTGAGCGGGGGTGCAGGCTTGGGCACCCTTGGTCAGGGTGCTCCTTGGCTCCTCTTGCAGGCTGTCCAGGAAGGGACCATCAAGTGCAACTTTTCTGGGGTTGCGTTGGGCGATTCCTGGATCTCCCCTGTCGGTAAGTCTAGAATTTTTAGGCATCTCTTTTTTCCCCTCTCTATCCCTTCCTGGGACTTTGGGCGTATTGTGGCGTGGTATAAAGAAAGGTCTGGTCACCCTAGGTAGAGTGGGCATTGACAGGCCCAAAGGATTCTATCCAAGGCCAGCTGGGTAATTGACGAGTTTATCGAGGAAACTTACAGGAATATGGACAACCTCCTGCAGCTGTGCCACCAAAATATCCCACCCCTAGGTGGTTGTTTTGTGGTAGGTGGGTTTTTAAAAAATATTTTTACTTATTTATTTATTTGAGAGAGGGAAAGAGGCAGAGAGAGAGAGAGAGACAGAGAATGAATCAGCATGCCAGGTCTTCCAGCCACTACAAACGAACTCCAGATGCATGTGCTACCTTGTGCGTCTGGCTTACATGGGTCCTGGGGAATTGAACCAAGGTCCTTTGGCTTTGCAGGCAAGTGCCATAACGGCTAAGCCATTTATTTCTCCAGCCGTTTTTTTTTTTTTTTTTTTTTTTTTTTAGTTTTTCCAGGTATCTCACTCCACTTCAGGCTGACCTGGAATTCACTGTCGCAGGGTGGCCTCAAACCCACAGTGGTCCTCCTCCCTCTGCCTCCTGAGTGCTGGGAATAAGGTGTGTGGCACTGAGCCTGGATTTCTGGTTTTTTTTAAGCCAGAACTTTTTTTTTTTTATGTTTGTTTTAAATTTATTTATTTGAGAGAGAGAGAATGGGCATGTCAAAGCCTCTAGCAGCTGCAAACGAATTCTGGATGCATGTGCCATCTTGTGCATCTGGCTTTCATGGGTCCTGGGGAATCGAACCCAGGTTCTTTGGCTATGCAGGTAAGTACCTTAACTCCAGCCTTTTTTTTTTTTTTTTTTTTTTTGAGGTAGGGTCTCACTGTAGCCTAGGCTGATCTGTAGCTCACTCTGTAGTCCCAGACTGGCCTCAAACTCAAGGCAGTTCTTCTACCCTAGCCTCCAGAGTTCTGAGATTACAGGTGTGCCTCACCATTCCTGGCTAATTTTTTTTTTTTAATTTTTTATTTATTTATTTGAGAGCGACAGACACAGAGAGAAAGACAGATAGAGGGAGAGCGAGAGAATGGGCGTGCCAGGGCTTCCAGCCTCTGCAAACGAACTCCAGACGCGTGCGCCCCCTTGTGCATCTGGCTAACGTGGGACCTGGGGAACCGAGCCTCGAACCGGGGTCCTTAGGCTTCTCAGGCAAGCGCTTAACCGCTAAGCCATCTCTCCAGCCCTAATTTTTTTTTTTTCGAGGTAGAGTTTCACTCTAGCCCAAGCTGGCCTGGAATTCACTATGTAGTCTCAGTGTGGTGTTGAACTCACAGCAATCCTCCTACCTGTGCCTCCCAATTGCTGGAATTAAAGGTGTGCACCATCATGCCCAACCCAGCTAATTTTTGACCTCACATATTATTTTTAAAATTTTTTTTGTTTATTTTATTTATTTATTTGAGAGCAACAGAGAGAGAAAGAGGCAGATAGAGATATATATAGAGAGAATGGGTGCACCAGGGCCTCCAGCCACTGCAAATGAACTCCAGACACGTGTGCCCCTTGTGCATCTGGCTAACATGGGACCTGGGGAATCGAGCCTCGAACCGGGGTCCTTAGGCTACACAGGCAAGCGCTTAACTGCTAAGCCATCTCTCCAGCCCACCTCACATATTATTTATTAATTTAGACAAAAGTCTCTAACCTGGCCTCGAAATCTTTATGTCTCTGAGGATGGCCTTGAACTTCCGATCCGCTTACTCCCACCTCTCAACTGCCGTGGTGGCAGGCATCGGCCTCTGTAGTCAGTTTTATGGCATGTTGGGGATAGAATCCAGGGCTTCATGCTTGGTAGGCAAATACTCTACCAACTGAGCTACATCCCAGCTACCCCATATTTTAGCACTGCTGAAGTTATGTAAGGCTGGGGCAGAGGAGCCTGGTGCTTGGGATCTCAGGGGAAGGTCTCGTGAAGATCTTGTGACACTTTTCCCTGGTGTGGACGTTAACAGCTGTGTTACCATAGGCCTAGTGGTCTGCTATGTCGTCCATGGTCTGGTAAGTCACCACAGCCATTCTGCTCTGTGATGGTGATGGTCATTTCAGAGCTGGAGGAGACAGTGTCCTCCCGGGCTATGTCCACATCAAAGAACAGGGAAGCCGAGCGTAGTGGCACACGCCTTTACTTCCAGCACTCTGGAAGCAGAGGTAGGAGGATTGCTGCAAGTTCGAGGCCAACCTGGGACTGCAGAATGAATTCCAGGATTGTCTGGGCTAGAGTGAGAACCTAGCTTGAAAAAAAAAAACAAAAACAAAACCAGAAATGAACAGGGCAGTAGAATTTTCTGGGTTCCTGGAGAAGTCATGACAAAGTGTTCACTTCAGGAGCATCTGAGGTGAGTGGGGATAGAAAGGCCTGTACAGCCGGGGATGGTCGTGCTTGCCTTTAATCCCAGCACTTGGGAGGATGAGGTAGGGGATTGCTGTGAGTTTGAGGCTAGCCTGAGACTAGATAGGAAATTTCTGGTCAGCCTAGACTAGAGCAAGAACCTACCTTGAGAAACAAAAACAAAAAGGAAGGTATTTAGAATCATTTGTAAAACACCTGTTACCAAGCTGTCTCACCCACGCCCTTTTCGTTCTGCCTCTTGAATGCTGGGATTAAAGACATGAGTACAACCACTCTTGCCCAGCCACTTTTTTTTTTTGCATATATGTAGAATGCATTTGTATATGCAAATGTGAGCACATGTGGAGTCCAAAGGAGAACGTCAGGTGGCCCTCGCTGCAAGCATCACTCATGGGTGTGGTGGTTTGACTCAGGTGTCCCTCATAAGCTTAGGTGTTCCGAATGCTAGGTTCCCAGCTGATAGAGATTGGGAATTAACGCCTCCTGGAGGCAGTGTATTGTTGGGGGCGGGCTTGTGGGTGCTATAGCCAGCTCCCCATTGCTACTGTTTGGCACACTCTCCTGTTCCTGTTGTCCACCTTATGTTGGCCAGGGGGTGATGGCCACCCTCTGCTCATGCCATCATTTTCCTTGCCATCATGGAGTGTCCCCTTGAGTCTGTAAGCCATAATGAACTCTTTTGGTCAGTGACTTCTGCTGGCAACGCGAACCTGACTGCAACGACGTGTTTCTTTGAGATGTAATCTCACTGACTCTGGAACTTGCTGTGTTTCAGGGAACCCCAAAAGTTCTATGATCTTTGCTCCTCTCAGGACTAGGGTTACAGATATGTGTGGCCACACCTGTCTGTTCACATGGGTGCTGGAAAATTGAGCTCAGGTCCTTGTGCTTGGGCTGGAAGTACTCTTAGCTTGCTGAGCCATTTCTCCAGCCCAGACTGGGTTCAGTCATGTGATTTTTCATAGAAAAGGAATCAAAATTAATGTTCTGAAGACTAGGAGAGGTGATGAGATCTGCCCTCTCACACAGCGTGAATGGGTTAGTAAGGAGTAAACCCAGGTCTGAGTGACAGCCCTTGGCTGAATCTGTGTTGTCAGCGTGTCCTCTCCAGCCTGTGGCTCTGGAAGAGCGTTTGTGGTGACGTTTCCACCTATGGCTTGTGATGACAGTGAAGCAAAGTTAGCATCAGGGCTTGTGACTCCCAGGGCTGTAGTTTCATAACAGCATCCTTGTCAGGAGCACAGATACGGGAGCAGATATCGGGGTGTGGCCTCAGTCATCTGCAGTAATCATCTTGGCCAGGTTAACTCTCATGGCTCCATCAGCCTCAGCACCACTGGCGGAATGTTTGTCGTGGAAAGCTGTCCTGTGCACCTAGGACATTTGTCAACAGCATCCTTGGCCTGTGCTCATGAGATACCACCTCACTGTGACAACCAAAACTATCTTCAAATGTCACTTAAAGCACACATTCACTCCTGGTTGGGATCCAGTTTTTGAATAAAAGGTGCCTTTTTATGGGAGGAAGGGATTTATTTCAAGCTTACAGCCCAGCGAAAGTTCCATCAATCATGGAAGAAGCTGGCTCCCGTTCACAGATCCCAGCAGAGAGAGAACCCACCACCAGTCAGCAACACCAAAGAGCAGTAAACACGGACCCGCAGCAAGCAGGGACCTCCAGAGCCCACTCTGCTCTCACACCTTTGGGCTGGAAGCAGCTCCATCCTCAGACACCCCTTATGGGCGGACCGCAGGATCTGCCCCCGGTGACACCTCCTCCAGCCAGGCAGCTGAAGATCCAAGTTACATGCTTAATTTTAACACCTGAGTCAATGGGGGACATGCATTCAGACTAACATGGGGGTTTGGGAAGAACTGGCTCTGAACTCCTGACTTACCTGCCTCCCCTTCCTAAGTTTTGGAATTACAGATCTGCACCATCATGGGCAGTGACAAAAGGTGACCTGAACCAGGTGTGGTGGCACATGCCTTTAATCCAAGCACTCAGGAGGCAGAGGTAGGAGGATCGCCATGAGTTCAAGGCCAACCTGGGACTACATAGTGAATTCCAGGAGAGCCTGAGCTAGAGTGAGACCCTACCTTGGAAACAACAACAACCAAAAAAAAGGTACCTTGACAGGTAAAAATCAAACCTTAGAGTTCAATGTTAGAAGAAAGGTTACCTCTGTGCTGGGTGTGGTGGTGCACATCTTTAATCCCCAGCACTTGGGAGGCAGAGGTAGGAGGATCTCCCTGAGTTCAAGGCCACCCTGAGACTACATAGTAAGGTTCCTCTGGAGAAGAGAGGAGGGAATAAGCTGAGAAGGGATATGAAGGAATTCTGTCAATATCTTTATTTAGTTATTTGAAAAATAGTGAGAAAGGCAGATAGAGAGAGAATGTGCATGTCAGGGCCTGTAGCCACTGCAAACGAACTCCAGGAACATGTGCCATCTTGTGCATCTGACTTTACATGGGCCTGGGCAATCAAACCTGGGTTCTTTGGCTTTGCAGGTAAGTGTCCAGCCCTAGTTTTTTCAGTGTGCATATGTTTGTATACACATATACACGCACACATGCTATGATATATATGTGAGGGAGTCTGTGAACAATCAAGGATGTTTGTCCTCTCCTTCCATTTTTCTCCTTTCTCCTTCCACCTTTGAGACAGGGTCTCCCTTGTTGGCCACTGTATCGGGCGCCCTTCTAGCCTGCCATGTGCTTCTGGATTTGTCTAACTCTGCCTCCCATTACCATAGGTGCATTGTGATTATGGGTGCTTGCACCACTTTATGTCTGGCTCTACGTGGGTGCTAGGGAGTCACACTGTGGCTGGCATGCTTGCAAGCAAGGACCTTTAACTGCTGAGCCACCTTCCTAGCCCTGAAGGAACTTTCTAGGTTGTCAGGGTCCTGTATCTTCATGGAGTTAGTGGCTGTGTGGGCATGTTCATTTATTAAAGCTTGTCAAGATGCAGTGGCTCATGCCTATAATCCCAGCACCATGAAGTGAAGGCCAAGGTCAGAGGATCACTGTGAGTTCAAGGCCAGCCCGGACTACATAGTAAGTTCCAGGGCTAAGATAGAGTGGTACCCTGCCTAGACAAAGAAAAGAAAAGAAAAGAAAAATCCTGTGGTGGGGGGTAAATGTGCTCATTCTCCTAAGCTTGTAGGTGATGAAACGGACTAAGCAGTTAAGCAGCTTTCCTAGAGTTGTGCAGCTGAAGTGGTAGAAATGGGATCTGAACATAGGCAGCAAGAGCTGGAATCCACTTTGCTCTCGTTCCTTTGTGAGGCTGGTTTTGCCATGGTTTCCCCATGGCTTTGTGAGTGCTTTGAGGCAGAAGTACTAGTCTCTTCTGTGAACAGTTGTCACTTGTCTCTTATATAGTTGGGCCCATTCTAGGTGCTAGAAAAAGACAGATGCATTCCTTGTCTTCAAGAAAGTTTTTATTTTAATGCTTTTAATTTTATTTATTTATTTATTTGAGAGACAGAGAGAGAGAGAATGAGCGCACCAGGGCCTCCAACCACTGCAAATGAACTGCAGACACATGCGCCACCTTGTGCATCTGGCTTACATGGGTTCTGGGGAATCAAACATGGCTTTGCAGGCAAGTGCCTTAAACTCTAAGCCGTCCCTCCAGCCCAAGAAAGCCACCCACCCCCTCAAGGTATGGTCTTGCTGTAGCCCAGGCTGACCTGGAATTTATTATGTAGTTTCAGGCTGGCCTCAAACTCAGAGCACTCCTATCTCTGCCTCCTGAGTGCTGGGATTAAAAGTGTGCACTACCATTCCTGCTTAAGAAAGGTGTTTTATCTATTTATTTATTTATTTATTTTTGTTTTTTTCAGGTAGAATTTCACTCTGGCTCAGGCTGACCTGGAATTAACTATGTAGTCTCAAGGTGGCCTCAAACTCAACGGTGATCCTCCTACCTCTGCCTCCTGAGTGCTGGGATTAAAGGTGTGTGCTACCACGCCTGGCTCTTTTTTTTTTTTTTTTTTTTTTTTTGAGGTAAGATTTCACACTAGTCCAAGCTGACCTAGAATTGGAATTTACTATATAGTCACAGGGTGGCCTTAAACTCATGGTGATCCACCTACATTTGCTTCCGGGTGATGCAATTAAAGGTGTGTGCCACCACGCCTGGCAAGAAAAGTTTGTTTTATTCTATTTATTTATTGGAGAGAGAGAGCGAGAAAGGGAAAGAAAGAAAGAAAAAAGAAAAAGAAAGGCAGAGAGAGTGAGAATGGGCACACCAGGGCCTGTAGCCATCACAAACAAACTCCAGATGCATGTGCCACCTGAGTCCTTTAGCTTAACAGGCCAGCATCTTACTCACTAAGTCCTCTCTCCAGCCCAAGAAAGACTTTAATCTGTGTTGCAGGGTTGGGGGGATAGCTCACTGGGTAAAGCACTTGTTATGCAAGCATGAGGACAGGAGTTTGGATTCCCAGAACCCACATCAATGCCTGGTGGGCATAGCAGCCTACCTGTAATCCTAGCACTTGGAAAGTGGAGACAAGGGGACTCCCTTGTATAGTAGACAGCCTTACATCACTGGGACCAGTGCACAGTTAAGGAACAAGGGATATTTATTAAAGTTTACAGATCCAGGGGAAGTTCTAGAATGGAAGAAGAAGCTGGCCTGCTTTCACAGATCCAAGCAGAGAGAGAAAAGCCACAGCCAAAACCCAAAAGCCACACCACCAGCACACCCAGGCACACTTCAACACTTCACGAACTCCACACGGCGCCTGAGCACTCTGCACGTCTTTAGACTGGAAGTCCAGATCCACCCCCACACCTTAGGGCTGAACACTGGGATCCACCAGCAGCAGCATCTCCTGTAGCCAGGTGGCTGCAGATCTAAATTACAAACTTTAATAAAATCCTGAACATACAGGGGGCCATCCATTAAAGCTACCATACCTAGGGAAGAGAGCTGGTTAGACCAGCCAAATCCCAAATCAGTGAGTTCTCAGTCTAGTGTAAGACCCTGCTTCAGTCAATAAAATAATTATGAGAAGGGTTGGAGAGATGGCTTAGTGGTTAAGCGCTTGCCTGTGAAGCCTGAGGACCCCGGTTCAAGGCTCGATTCCCCAGGAACCATGTTAGCCAGATGCACAAGGTGGTTCTGTGGTCACATAGGAAGTTGAAACTAAGTCCCAGTTCTACCTCCTTGGAGTCCATAAGACATTTAAGGCTCCCTTTGGCTTTGCAGGCAAGTGCCTTAACCACTTAAACACAACCCTGGTTTGTTTTGTTGGGGTAAGGTCTTGCTTTTAGCCCAGGCTGACCTGGAATTCACTATGTAGCCTCAAGGTGGCCTTGACCTCATGGTGATCCTCCTGCCTCTGCCTCCTGAGTGCTGGGATTAAAGGCATGTGCCACCATACCTGGCTATAGGTTTTTTTTTTTTTGTTTTGTTTTGTTTTTTGAGGAAGGGTCTCAATCTAGCCCAGGCTGACCTGGAATTCACTATGTCGTCTCAGGGTGGCTTCAAACTCATGGTGATCCTCCTACCTCTACCTCCCAAGTGCTGAAATTAAAGGGGTGCACCACTACATCCAGCTAAATATTTTCTTTTTATTTATTTATTTGAGAGAAAGCATGCGTGTGTGAGAGAGAGAGAATGGATGCACCAGGGCCTCCAGCCACTGCAAATGAACTCCAAATGCATGTGCCACTATGTGCATCTGGCTTATGTGGGTACCGGGGGATTGAATCTGGGTCCTTAGGCTTTGCAGGTAAGTCCCTTAACCACTAAGCAATCTCTATAGCCCCCCCTTTATAAAAATATTTTAAGAAGTACCAGGTTTTTTGTTTGTTTTTTTTAAGGTTGGGTTTCACTCTAGCCCAGGCTGACCTGGAATTCACTATGTAATCTTAGAGTGGCCTCAAACTCCTGGTGATCCTCTTACCTCTGCCTCCCAAGTGCTGGGATTAAAGGTATGCGCCACCACACCCAGCAGAAGTACCAGTTTTAGTTACATAAGGACACACTAGAGTCACCCATCTGTGAGGCCATATCCTTAGACTCAAATGCTCAAGGAAGCAGGTAAATGATTGAGACCTACAGATCAACCCTGAGCTTCTTGGGAGAGAGTGTGAGCAAAATCCTGGGTTTATGAAGAGAACACATGCATGCTCCATAAAGCTTTCCTTTTGCCTGCACTAGAAAACCTACCTTGAAAAAAACTAACTAAATAAATAAATAAGGTTGTCTTTTATGGGAAAAGGCAAAAAGCTGGGCATGATAAAGCACACCTTTAGTCCCAGCATTTGGGAGGTAGAGGTAGGATCACTGTGAGTTCAAGGCCAGCCTGAGACTATAGACACACATGTGCAAGTAAATAAACAGTTCTTTAAATATTATTAAATATCATATTATTTGAGACAGAGAGAATGGGTGTGCCCTGGTCTCCAGCCACTGCAAACAAACTCCAGACGCATGTGCCACCTTGTGCATCTGGCTTATGTGGGTACAGGGGTATTGAACCTGGCTCCTTAGGCTACCCAGGCAAGTGGCTTAACCACTATGTCATCACTCTATGCTATGAAAATTTTCCAAAAAATAATTCTTGGGAAAGGGGAGATGACTCAGAAGTTAAAGGTACTTGCTTACAAAGCTTGCTGGCCTGGGTTCAATTCCCCAGCACCCATGTAAAGCCAGAAGCTAAAATGGTAGGTGCTTCTGGAATTCGTTTACAGTGGCAAGAGACTCTGGCACATGTGTGCAAGTCTTGTAGAACTAAGGGTGACGCGTAGTTGGAGATACTCGGCCATTTGAAGGCTTCTAAAGCTAAAATTGACATTCTCAAATGTGATTTCTCCTGTGAGGCCCTTGGTACTTGGCATGTCTCCGTAGCATGTGTCTTAGCTGGGAACGTGGTGGCTGTGAGCTTGTGTAGGCACCTCGCTGTTCTCTTTGAGGGCGGCCTTGTCTTACTCATCCCTAGGTTCTCTGGAGCTGTTTGTTGCCCGGGGCCCTTAGTAACATCTTTGTGTGCTTGCAAAATAGAAATGAGCCGATTGGCAGGCTAGCCCTGGAGTTACAGAGTGAGGCATAGTCTTAGGTCCTTGGCAGGAGCTGGTGTCTCCACGATGCTGTCAGGAAGGCCGGTAGAAGCAAGCCTGCACCCTGCCTGAGGGGTGCCCTGGACATGGCACCCTGATAGGGCAGTGCCAGGATAGGCCAACCTGCCACTGGTCTTTTTGGGTTTTTGTTTGTTTGTTTTTCAAGGTAGTGTCTCGCTCTAGCTCAGGCTGACCTGGAATTCACTATGTAGTCTCTCAGGGTGGCCTTGAACCCATGGTGATCCTCCTACCTCTTCCTCCCAAGTATGCGCCACCACACCCGGCTCACCATTTGGTCTTTGAAGTTGGCAGAAAGGACTTCGCCCTCATTCCAGCCACTGAGACATGGCCCTCTCCTGCTTGGGCACTTAGCAGGGTCTGGAGTCTTTACCCCAAAAAACCACTGGGTTTCTAGCTCCTGTCTCTTTGTGCTTTGGGGTGAAGCCGTGAGATGGTCTTTTGGAAAGACACAGTTTGACGCACCTAATTTGTACATCTGTGATTTTCCTTAGACTCCGTGCTGACCTGGGGACCTTACCTGTACAGCATGGTGAGTTGGTGGGCCCTCGCCTCTCTTGGGGCTGTAACCTCATTTGGTGTCTGGGAAGTGTAATAATTAAGGAACAGATTCCTTTAGCTTAGGTTGGAGAGAGCGCAGTCCTTCCCGGCCGGGGAAGCGCGACGGCAGGAGGCTGCTCGCTCACACGTGGGCCGGTCAGAGCAGCGCGGGTAGCTGGCCGCCGGCTTCCGCCCCCTTCTCTCCAGTGCACCACTTCTGTTTAGTCCAGTGGGGTGGGGCCTGCATTCAGAGTGGGTCTCTCCCCCTCAGTTCATACTCTTTCCAAAAGCCATCAGATACACCCAAAAGTAGGCACTAGAAATTTCATTTACTTACTTATTTTGGTTTGTTAAAGTAGGGACTCACTCTAGCTCAGGCTGACCTAGAACTCACTCCGTATTCTCAGGGTGGCCTCGAACTCATGGTGATCCTCCCACCTCTGCCTCCCAAGTGCTGGGATTAAAAGCATGCGCCACCACACCCGGCTCTAATTTTTGTTAACATTAGTTTTTCTAAGTTTATTTATTTACTTATTTGAGAGCAGGGGAAGAGGTGAGGGGGGAGAGAATGGACACACCAGGGCCTCCAGCCACTGCAAATGAACTCCAGATGTATGCACAGTCATGTGCATCTGGCTTATGTGGATACCAGAGATTGAACCTGGGTCCTTAGGCTTCACAGGCAAACATCTCTCCAGCCCCTCATTTAATTTTTGTGGTTTTTTGTTTTGTTTTGTTTTGTTTTTGTGGTGCTGAAGACTTTCATACATATGAAACAAGTACTCTATCAACTAAACTCTATCCTCTGTCTCCCGCTTTTTAAAACATTTTTTTTTGAGCCAGGGTCTTATATTGCCCTGCCTAATCTTGAATTGGCTGGGTACCTGAGGATGACCTTGAATTCTTTTTTTTTTATTTTAATTTTTTTTTGTTGTTATTTTTATTTATTTGTTTGAGAGCAACAGACAGTGAGAGAGGCAGAGATAGTCACTGGGCGTGCTAGGGCCTCTAGCCATTGCAAATGGACTCCAGACACGTGCATCCCCTTGTGCATCTGGCTAATGTGGGTCCGAGCCTCAAACTGGGGTCCTTAGGCTTCACAAACAAGTGCTTAACCGCTACACCATCTCTCCGGCCCTTTTTTTAGTTTTTTGAGGTAGAGTCTTGCTGTAGCCCAGGCTGACCTGGAATTCACTATGTAGTCTCAGGGCAGCCTTGAACTCAAGGTGATCCACCCACCACTGCCCCCCAAGTGCTGGAATTACAGGTGTGTACCACCTTGCCTGGCTTATGCAGTCCTAGGGATCAAACCCACAACTTACCAACTAAGCTATACCTTCAGCTTGAAACACATTTCATTAAAACATTATTTATTATTTATTTGAGAGAGCATGAGACAGGCAGAAAGAGGCAGACACAGAGAGAGTATTGGAAAACTAGGACCTCCTGCCACTGCAAACAAACTCCAGACACTTTGTGCTCATCTCTAAGCTATAGCAATGCCAGATTTCTGTTCCCTAATAACGGGGCCATTTTGTTCTTGGTTTGCATTTCAGTCTCTTCTTGATGACAAAGGCTTGGCAGAAGTGTCTGAGGTTGCAGAACGTGTCCTGAATGCTGTAAATAAGGGATTCTACAGAGAGGCCACCCGGCTGTGGGGGGAAGCAGAAATGGTCATTGAGAAGGTAAAAAGGGTACTCAGGCCAGCATGATGTGGCTTCTTTTCAGGGGTATGTGGCTTGTGGTGGATGTCATTAGGATTAGGGTCCATCCTAGGTCTCCTACAAATTTAAAAATGATTGCCCAGTAAATGATAAATTTTTTGGGTTGGAGGGGTTCAAGGTAGTGTCTCATTCTAGTCCAACTTGACCTTTAATTCACTATGTAGTCTCAGGGTGGCCTTGAACTCATGGCAATCCTCCTATCTCTGCCTCCCAAGTGTTGGGATTAAAGGTGTGTTATACCATGCCTGGTTCTGGCTTTTTAAAAATATTTATTTTTTTACTTATTTGAAAGGTGGGGGAGAGAATTGGCCTCCAACCAATGCAAACAAACTCCAGATGCATGTACCACCTTGTCCATCTGGCTTATGTGGGTCCTGGAGAATTGAACCTGGGTCCTTTGGCTTTGCAAGCAAGGGTCTTAACCACTAAGCCATTTCTCCAGCCCTCTGGTTCTTTTGTTTTGTTTTTCAAGGTAGGGTTTCACTGTAGTGTAGACTGACCTGGAATTCACTGTGTAGTCTCAGGGTGGCCTCGAACTCTTGGTGATCCTCCTACCTCTGTCTCTCAAGTGCTGGGATTAAAGGTGTGCACCACCACGCCTGGATTTTATTTGTTTTTTTGAGGTAGGGTCTCACTCTAGCCCAGGCTGACCTGGAATTCACTGTGTATTCTCAGAGTAGCCTTGAACTCATGGCAATCCTCCTACCTCTGCCTCCCAAGTGCTGGGATTAAAGGCATGTGCCACCATACCTAGCTGCTGCTGCTGCTTCTGTTTTTTAAGAGAGGAAGAGAGAGAAAAAGAGTTGGCAGCTGGGTGTGGTTGACATTGTGCGACATTGCACACTTGCGTCACTGTGCATCTGGCTACTGGGACCTGGAGATTTGAACATGTTTTCTTAGGCTTCACAGGTGAGCTTCTTAACCACTAAGCCATCTTTCCATGCCCTCCCTTTCTTGTCTTTTTTCTTGTTTTTTTTTTTTTTTTTAATTTAAGAGAAAGAAAGAGGCAGGCAGAGAGAATGGGTGTACCAGGGCCTTTAGCCACTCTGCAAATGAACTCCAGATGCATGCGCCACCTTGTGCATCTGGCTTACATGGGTACTGGGGAATCAAACTTGGGTCATTAGGCTTCACAGGCAAGTAAACTGCTAAGCCATATCTCTTATCTTCTTCTCATATCTCATATCTCATATCTAGCCCCCCTCTGGCTTTTGTTTTTTTAACCTTATTTACTTGAGAGAGACAAAGAGGCAGAGAGAGAGAGAGAGAGAGAGAATGGCATACCTGGGCATGCCTCCAGGCCCTGCAGGTGAAATCCAGATACATGCACCACCTTGTGCATCTGACTTATATGTGTAGTGGAGAATTGAACCTGAGTCCTTTGGCTTTCCCAGAAAGCACCTTAACCACTTTTTTGTTGTTGTTTTGTTTTGAGGTAATGTCTGTCTCTCTGTAGCCCAAGATGACCTGTGGAATTCATTATGTAGTCTCAGGGCAGGCCTCAAACTCACAGTGATTCTCCTTGCTTCTCAAGTGCTGAGATTAAAGGTGTAAACCACCATGCCCAGCAAAGTGATAAATTTGATAGGGCTAAGTAGTGACATAGTAGCCTTCATGGAATCAGAAAACTAGCCAAGCCTGCAAGACTTGAATGTCCCTGACTGAATGTGTGGATTCTGTAAAAATGACTGTCCAGGGTCCTGGTGTGATGGCACACGCCAGTAAGTAAGCCCAGTACTTGGAAGTACAGGAACTCAAGGTCTCCCTCAGCTACATGGGGAGTTCAGTTTGAGCCAGGGCTACACTAAATTAAATAGATAAATGGGGGCTTTTCTATTTCCCCAAACCCCCTCCTGCAGTAAAGGACCTTTGCCTTCCTTCCTTTAAGTTCTAGCTGTAACCAAATAACATATCTAAACTTTAAATAATAAAATAAAAACGAATTTTGCACAGGTGAGCATGTATTTGAGAGACAATGTATGTCCTTATTTGGATCCCTGCCCAGCAATGTTCTGGCCAAAGACTGGGAGTGGGGGAAGCCCGGAGGCTCAGAGCTCCAGTGTCATGAGCTGGCTACAGCACCCCCAGAATTGTAGGCTATCTTAATCTTCAGAGCTGCTTTCTTTCTGGTCTGAGAAAGTCATATGCTTAAAGATTTTTCAAGGTAGGATCTTGCTGTGGCCCAGGCTGACCTGGAATTCACTATGGAGTCTCAGGCTGCCCTTGAACTCACAGCAGCCATCCTCCTACTTCTGCCTCCCAAGTGCTAGGATCAAAGGCGTGTGCCACCATGCCTGGCCCTCCCTTGAAACTTTGACGAGGGACAGAGAAAGAAACCTAGCCAAATGTGTGATTTTTGTATTTCAGAATACAGATGGGGTGAACTTCTACAACATCTTAACTAAGCGCTCTCCCATGTCTGCCATGGAATCCAGCCTAGATTTCTTCCGAAACAGCTTAGGTGAGTGAATCTTCACACTGTTAGTCCTGCCTTTAGCTTCTATGCAGGAAGAGGCTCGTCTAATTTAAAATTTATTCACATATACTTTATATCTCATTAAAATTCACCTATCTAAGCCGGGCGTGGTGGTGCACACCTTTAACCCCAGCACTCGGGAGGTAGGAGGATTGCTGTGGGCTTGAGGCCACCCTCAGACTACATAGTGACTATCAGGGCAGCCTGGGCTAGCGTGAGACCTTGCTTTGAAAAAAAAAAAAAAAATCACCCATCTGAAGTGTGGATTTTAGTGGTTTTCAGTGCATTCACAGAGTTGCACAGTCATCACCACAGCCCAGTTTTAGAATATTCCATCGCCACCAAAAGATCCCACACATCTGTTTGCAATCACTTCTCATTCTCCCAGCCTCAGGCAACCACTAATCCACTTTTTGCGTCTCTGCTTTTGTCTTTTCAGAGCATTCTATATAAATGTAATCCTATAGTAGGCTTTTTATTATTTATTTGTGCAAGAAAGAGAGGCAGAGAAAGAGAAAGAATGGGCATGCCAGGACCTTCAGCCTGCTGTGAACAAACTCCAGACATGTGCGCCCCCTTGTGTGCATGTGAAACATTGTGTGCTTGTGTCTCTGTGCATCTGGCTGTGTGGGACCTGGAGATTTGAACATGAGTTCTTAGGCTTCACAGGCAAGCGCCTTTGCCGCTAAGCCACCTCTCCACCCCAATTTATTTATTTATTTGAGAGAGAAAAACAGTCAGAGAGAGAGAATGGGCACTCCAGGGCCTCCAGCCACTGCAAACAAACTCCAGATGCATGTGTCCCGTTGCGCATCTGGCTTACGTGGGTCCTGGAGAATCGAACTGGGATCCTTTGGCTTTGCAGGCAAACAACCGCTAAGCCAGCCCTCCAGCCCCCAATTTTTAAAATTTTTTTAATGGAATCTGGGCTAACAATAGCTTATTTGTTTATTTGTTTAGTTAACACCTTATTTTTAAACAAATACAAGCTCTTTATTTTTTTTAATTTTTATTTTAGAGAGAGAGAAGGGGTGCACCAGAGCCTTTAGCCACTGTGAACAAACTGTAGATGTGTGTGCCCCCTTGTGCACATGTGCGACACTGCATGCCTGCGTTGCTGTGTGTCTGGCTTACATGGGACCTGGAGATTTGAGCATGAGTTCTTAGGTTTAGCAGACAAGTACCTTAACTGCTAAGCCATCTCTCCAGCCCCTACAGTAGGCTCTTGTATCTGGTCTTCTTTGCTTAGCAAAATGAAGTTCAGGAATCAGCTTGTGCACTCAATCTTAGCCAAAGGCTGAGAAGCGATGGGAACCAACTTCTTCTTCTGGGACAGGGGAATCTTGGGATTATATCCAGGACCTCTTGTAAGCTAAACACGTGGTCTGTCATTGAGCTACCCCAGGAGTGTTAGGTCGGGCTGGACTCCAAAGATGGAGTCACCAAGGACAGCAGAATGGTGACAGAGGCATAAGGAAGTGGATTGTCCACATTCCTCAAGAAGCCACCTGGTCATTATCCCCTCCTTCCTAGCAATGCTCCAGGTCATGGTTTCCTGCCCCCTTATCTCCTAAGTGGTCACTGTTCTGGTGTCACACCCTGGCTATTTTAAATGGTTACTGTAATGATCTCCCCTAAAGAAACTCTTCTATTCAGCTTAACAAACGAGATGTTTTTTCCTTCCTCACCTTCCTCCAACTGAAAAGGTCCTGTACAGCCCACAACCTGAAAACTCAGGCTGGCCGTGCTCCTCTCTTGTGAGTCAGCCCTGGCAGCTCGGGCTTTTCCTGAATAAAAGCTTCCATCTTTGCCTCAGAGTGGTTTGGGTGGTCTTGGTTGAAGTTGGTGGTCTTTCAGTTGGCACAGCTTGGCTTCAGATGCAGAGTGCCTGAAATCCTCCCTCCATATCAGGGGCCGGTGGGATGGCTTAGAAGTTAATAGCACTTGCTTGCAAAGCCTGATGGCCAGGATTCGATTCCCCAGTACTCATGTGAAGCCAGATGCACAAAGTGCTACATGCATTTGGACTTTGCAGTAGCAAGAGTCCCTGGTGGACTCATTTTCTTAATCTCGCTCTCTGAAATTGAAAAAAAAAAAAAAGAGGCCCTGGTGTACCTATTCTCTCCCTCTAACATAGTGAATTCCAGGTCAGTCTGGGCTAGAGCAAGACCCTACCATGAAAAAAAAAAAAAAAAAAAAAAGATAAAGGGCTGGGAAGATGTTTCAGTAGTTAAAAGCACTTGCTTGCAAAGCCTGCAGCCTATGTTTAATTTCCCATTCAACTAATTAAAGACAGACAGCATTTGTTTGCAGCAGCAGGACACCCCGTTATGTATGTGTACACATGTGCAAATAAATTTTACTTATTTATTTATTTATTTGAGCCGGGCATAGTGGTGCACACCTTTGATCCCAGCACCCAGGAGGCAGAGGTAGGAGAATCGCTGTGAGTTCGAGGCCACCCTGAGGCTCCATAGTGAATTCCAGGTCAGACTGGGCTAGAGCAAGACCCCTACCTTGAAAAACAACAAAACAAAACAAATTTTTATCTACTTTTGCAAGCAGAGAGACAGAGAGAATAGATGCACTAGGGTCTCCAGCTGCTGCAAACGAGCTCTAGATACCTGTGCTTAACTGTGCATCTGGCTCTGTGTGGGTTCTGGGGAATCAAACCTGGGTCAGTAGGCTTTGCAAGCAAGCGCCTTAACTGCTGAGTCATCTCTCCAGCCCTAAAATTTTAAAATAATGAAACATACAAAGGTTGCTGAACGTCCATAGGCTCTTATTCTCAGCTAACTTTCTCTGTCTGTTCTTGTTAATTCCAGTGGCCCCCAAATGAATGAAATGTAGCCATTAATACTACTAGACTCACCCTGCTTTCAACGTGCTTCTGGCTTTCTTGCTGTACCTGGGATGGGTCAAAGTGACTCTCGGGCTTTTCCAGGCAAAACCCTTCGTCTTCTGCCCAGCATCCCCAGCAGCTTAGGACAGATGTCCCTGTGGTCCCGATCCCAGTCCTTTGATGCACCGTGTACCCCTCTGTTTTCAGTTCGCCTTTGTCAACGACACGTGAGACACCTACAGGGAGACGCCCTGAGCCAGCTCATGAACGGTGTCATCAGAAAGAAACTCAAAATCATTCCTGAAGATTTCTCCTGGGGAGGTACTGACGTCATTCCGTCACATGCTATTTGTGGAGTTGTAGGGGAGGGAGGTGCCAATTGAGAGCCGTGGGCTGGAGGGAGAGGGCTCAGTGGCTAAGGGTTCCGGTCCTTTAAATATTTTATCTTTATTTATTTATTTGACAGAGAAAGAGAGAGAGTGAGAGAATGAGCACGCCAGGGCCTCCAGCCACTGCAAATGAACTCCAGACACGTGCGCCCCCTTGTGCATCTGGCTAATGTGGGTCCTGAGGAATTGAACCAGGGTCCTTTGGCTTTGCAGGCAAACGCCTTAACCGCTAAGCCATCCCTCCAGCCTGGTTCTGGTCCTTTAAACCTGCAGACTTTGAGTTTGATTTCGCCAGTGTCTGTGAAAAGCCAGATGCAAAGTGGTGCAAGAGTCTGTGATCCCAGCACACTGCAACCACGGGAGACAGAGTCAGGAGAGTCCAGAAGCTCTCAGGCCAGCTAGACTCCCCTTCCGAATGGCAAAAAGACAACCGCAAGAGAGAACGCTTCTCAAACAAGGTGGCAGGAGAGAACCAGCACCTGAGGTTGCCCTCTTGACTGCCACACAGGTGCCCTAGCACCCACCCACCCCCGCCCACACACACAGATTTAAAAAATATTCAAAGCTGGGCATGTGGCTCATGCCCTTAACCCCACTACTCAAGAGACTGAGGTAGGAGAAGCATGAAGAGTTCAAGGTCAGCCTGAGCTAGAGTGAAATCCTGCCTCAAAAAAAAAAAAAAAAAAAATTGATTGCAAATAAGGGTTTGGTAGGAAGTAGGTGGGGAGAGAAGTGGCCCTTGATTGGTTATGTTGAAGCTATTGTTGAAGCCTGATAAGGGGGGTACTCTACTTGGTAACGTATGTGCTGTAACATGGTGAACAATTAAGGTAGAGTGGGCACGCTGGGTGTGGTGGCACACGCCTTTAATCCCAGCTCTCTGGAGGCAGAGGTAGGAGGATTGCTGTGAGTTCGAGGCCACCCTGAGAATACATAGTGATTTCCAGGTCAGCCTAGACTAGAGTGAAACCCTACCTAAAAAAACCAAAACAAGGAGTGGGGCTTATTGGTACAGTCCTGTAAATTCCAGCACTTTTAGGAGGATGAGAGAGAGCATCATAAGTTTGAGATCACTCTGGGCAACTTAGAAGACAGTGTCTATAAGTGAGTAAATATTAGTTAAACTTTAAAAATGAAAGAGGGGGGGCTGGAGAGATGGCTTAGCAGTTAAGCGCTTGCCTGTGAAGCCTAAGGACCCCAGTTCGAGGCTCGGTTCCCCAGGTCCCACATTAGCCAGATGCACAGGGGGCGCATGTGTCTGGAGTTCGTTTGCAGAGGCTGGAAGCCCTGGCGCGCCCATTCTCTCTCTCTCCCTCTATCTGTCTTTCTCTCTGTCTGTCGCTCTTAAATAAATAAACTAAAAATTTAAAAACAAAAATGAAAGAGGGCCTGGAGAGATAGGTCAGTGGTTAAGGTGCTTGCTTGCAAAGCCTAACTGTCCAAGTTTGATTCCCCAGTACTCACATAAAGCCAGGTATACAAGGTGGCGCATGGGTCTGGAGTTCTTTTGCAGTGGCAAGAGGCCCTGGCACACCTATTTTCTCCCTCTCCCTTTCTCACCCTTCCTCTCCTTACAAATAAATGAATGAAACATTTTTGGGGAACTGGAGAGACGGTTTATTGGTTAAGGTGCATACCTACAAAGCCAAAGGACCCAGGTTCAATTCCCCAGTACCTATGTAAAGCAACAGGCACAAGGTAGTGCGTGTGTCTGGAGATCATTTTCAGTGGCTGCAGGTACTGGTGTGCCTCCTCATGTTCTCTGTCTGCCTCTTTCACTCAAATAAATTTAAAAAATGTTTTTAAAACATGGAAAGAAGGCTGGAGAGATTGCTGAGTGGTTAAGGCACATGTCTGCAAAGCCAAGGGACTCAGGTTCAATTCCCCAGGACCCACATAAAGCCAGATATACAAGGTGGTGCATTTGTATGCAGTGGCTAAGAGGGCCTGGTGTGCCCATTCTCTCCCCGTCTCTCTCTCTCTTCCTGTCTTTGCCTCTTCTTTCAAATAAATAAATAATTTATTTTAAAGACTGGAAAGAGAAAGGATAAACTGCCCTTATCCAATACACCCAGGGTCTTTTTGCTTTTGCTCTGTGAGTGTTATGCTTGTGTGTGAGTGCGCGTGCACATATGCCAGAGCACACGCGTGGAAGTCCGAGGACAGCCTCGGGTATTGATCCTCGCCCTCCATCTTCTTTGAAGCAGGGTCTCATTGTTCTCCTTTGAGGTCTCCAGGCCGGCTCCTGAGCTTCTGGGGATTCTCCTGTCTCCACCTCCTTTGCACCATCAGCGCCCTGTGATTACAGACGTTGGTGTTGCAGT
Organism: Jaculus jaculus; assembly: GCF_020740685.1. Taxonomy (NCBI): domain Eukaryota; kingdom Metazoa; phylum Chordata; class Mammalia; order Rodentia; family Dipodidae; genus Jaculus; species Jaculus jaculus. The sequence goes on along the minus strand of NC_059110.1, from coordinate 100,555,747 downwards.
GTCCAGCTTTGCGTGGCTGCTGGGGGTCTGATTCCAGGACTCAGGCTTGCAAGGCACGCGCTGTGTCCACTGAGCCTGCTCCCCAGTCCTCCAGGCACACTTGGTGTGAAGCTTACAGGCGTGGGGTCACGCAGGCCCGAGCGCAGGTCTGAGATCACCGTCGGCAAGTCACTTCACCTGGCTTGTTCCTTGGCCTCTCCGATCCTCACTTCATTACCTGAACGTTGTACTTGACTTGCCTTCTATCTCCCACAAGAAGAAATGGGAAGTTGCTTCTGAAGTGCTCGCCTAGCTCAGAGCCTAGAAAATACTTGGCTGTGGCTGCCGTTAACTCTTTTCATTATCGTAGTTACATTCTCAGTTTTGGAACAAAACACCAGACCAGAAACTGCCTGTGGGAGGAAAGGGTTTTATCTCAGCGTATTGTGTCTGTTGCAGTCAGGTTCGCATTGCTGGTAGAAATCACCCAACGACGAGCAGCTTGTGGGAAAAAGAGGTTTATTTTGGCTTACATACAGGCTTGGAGGGAAGCTCCATGATGGCAGAGGAAAATGATGGCATGAGCAGAGGGTGGACATCACCCCCTGGCCAACATAAGGCGACAATAGCAACAGGAGAGTGTGCCAAACACTGGCATGGGGAAACTGGCTATAACACCCATAAGCCCGTCCCCAACAATACACTCACTCCCTCCAGGAGGCGTTAATTCCCAAATCTCCATCAGCTGGGACCCTAGCATTCAGAACACCTAAGTTTATGGGGGACACCTGGATCAAACCACTACAGTGTCCTTTTTTGTTGTTGCTTTTCCAGGTAGGATCTCTCTCTAGTCCAGGCTGGCCTAGCATTCACTATGTAGTCCCAGGGCGGCCTCAAACTCACGGCGATCCTCCTACCTCTGCCTCCCGAGTCCTGGGATTAAAGGCGTGCGCTACCACACCTAGCAAGTTTACAGGGCAAGCTTCATGATGGTGGGGAAAGAACGGAAGAAGTAGGAAACTTTCACATGTTTGGATGGAGGAAGTCCCAGTGAGCTTGGAGGTGGGCAAATAAACCCCACAGCCCACCCCTCGTGACACACCTCCTCGAGCAAAGCTCCACCTCCCAAATTGCCATCAGCTGGGAACCAAGTATTCAGAACACACGAGGCTTATGGGAACACATTACATTCGTAGTACCTCAGTCATTCAGTAAGGGGATGAGGCATGTGGTTAAGTAAGCGGGAGTCTGTGCTGTCTGGCTGCTCCCTTGCCTGGGGTTTGTGGTCCATTTGGCTTTCCTGACGGCCTGCTCTGAAGTGGCTGGCTTTTTTAGGTCTGGTTTATTTAGTTCATGGTAAGGTACCTCTGCCCCAGCCTGTTCAGAATTTAGAAGTGATTTTGGGCGTAACATTTGCTTAAAACACAACTTACTCCCTGAGTAGCCCGGCTAGAGGGGCTGTGTGGACCTCTGCCTTCCTGTTTCCTGCTGCAGGTTTCAGTTCCTCATTGCACAACACAGTTGAAGGGACCATGTGCTCTGCTGTCCGCTGCTTCCCTCCGACCCTGTCCTTACTGGCCTGCTGGTCCCTGCTGGGCCATTGCTAGGTGCTTCATACATGGTGGTGACCTTGAGGTACCTAAGCCAAGGATGCTGGAACTGAAAGATGCTTCTTGTTCTGGCACATTCTAATCTTCTACATCTCTTTGCCCTTGTGTAGCCCAGGCATCTAACGTCTTTATGAACATGGAGGGGGACTTCATGAAGCCCGTCATCAGCATTGTGGATGAGTTACTGGAAGCTGGTGTCAACGTGACCGTGTATAACGGACAGCTCGATCTCATAGTGGGCACCATGGGTAAGAACCAACTCCAAGCCAGGCGTCTGATGTCTTCTGTGAGCTGTCCAAACTGACATCTCTCAATCCTCCTGACAGCTGTGTTGGACCGCATAGGTTCCCTGTTCCCTTCCAAAAGCAGCGGGAGAGTCAGACAAAAACTCACGGTTTGTTGAGTTTCTCAGTCAACCCAAGCATCGATAAGGGGCTACTGAAAATGTGGGTGCCCAGGTCTCACCCAGAAGTACTTGTTAACAATATCCCATTGTTTGGAAAATACCACATTATAGGATCTAGATTTTTCTTTTTCTCTTTACCCTTGCCACCTGGGCTTTAATAATAATCCCCTCTTTTTTTTTTTTTTTTTTTTTTTTTTGAGGTAGGGTCTCCACTCTAGCTCCAGCTGACCTGCAATTCACTATGTAGTCTCAGTGTGGCCTTGAACTCATGGCGATCCTCCTACTCTACCTCCCAAGTGCTGGGATTAAAGGCGTGCACCACCAGACCCAGCTGTTTTGTTTTTCAAGGTAGGGTCTCACTGTGGCCCAGGCTGACCTGGGATTCACTCTGTAGTCTTAGGGTGGCCTTGCACTCACGGCCATCCACCTACCTCTGCCCCTGAGTGCTGGGATTAAAGGTGTGCACCACCACACCTGGCTATAATCCCTTCTTTTTTTAAAAAATTTTTTGTTTATTTTTATTTATTGAGAGCAACAGAGAGAGAAAGGCAGATAGGTAGAGAGAATGGGCGCGCCAGGGCCTCCAGCCACTGCAAAGGAACTCCAGTCACGTGCGCCCCCTTGTGCATCTGACTAACGTGGGTCCTGGGGAAATTGAGCCTCGAACCCGGGGTCCTTAGGCTTCACAGGCAAATGCTTAACCGCTAAGCCATCTCTCCAGCCCTAATCCCTTCTTTTTGTGTTCACTAGGACAAGAAGCCTGGCTACGGAAGCTGAAGTGGCGAGAACTGCCCAGATTCCACGAGCTCAAATGGAAGGCCCTATACAGCGATCCTAAGTCACTGGAAACCTCTGCATTCTTTAAGTCCCATGAGAACCTGGCTTTCTACTGGATCCTAAGAGCTGGTCACATGGTGAGAGTGCCGCCTTCGTTCCACACCTAAAGTCATGCCAAGCAGGGAGCCAGAGGCAGTGTGTTACGACAGCCATGTGTCCGCTGTCTGGGTTGGACTTCAGTGCTTCAGGCTTCGGGGTGTTTTGAATTATGTTCCAGCTTGAGCACTGCTGATCCAAAAATGCTCTAAAATCCAAAACTTTTTTGAGTGGCATCAAAAGCAGAAAGAGGTGTGGCGTGGTGGCCCATACCTTTAATCTTGTTGCTCAGGAGGGAGAAGGTAGGCAGATCACTGTGAGTTCAAGGGCAGCCTGGGCTAGAGTGAGACCCTACCTCAAAAACAATAAGTAAATAAAATGAATAAAAACATTGCATGAGGCCGGGCATCGTGGCACGTGCCTTTCATCCCAGCACTTGGAAGGCAGAGGTAGGAGGATCGCTGTGAGTTCAAGGCCACCCTGAGACTACAGAGTTAATTCCAGGTGGGCCTGGACCAGAGTGAGACCCTACCTTGAAAAACCAAAACAAAACAAAACAGAAAGAACATTGTGTGAGCTGGGGAAATGGCTCAGTCAGTGGTTGCTGTGAAAGCACAAGGTCAACAGTTTGGATCTTAGCACTTGCTTAAAAGTCATGGCAGCCGGGCGTGGTGGCCCCTTTAATCCCAGCACTCAGGAGGCGCGGGTAGGAGGTCACTGTGGGGGGCAGTGCCGGAAGTAGTGGGACTCTGGGTTAAGGGGTCTTATTTATGGGTCTGTGGATCTGGGTATCGTAACTGCTATGCTTTATGTGACAAACCGAGAGGAAATGGGTCTGAACTTGAGTGAAGTTAGAAGTTAGAAGTGAGACAGGCTTAAAATAGTCCTTGGAGACTATTATTAGGTCATCCCCTTTAGTTGACTGAATGTCATCTTAGAATGCCCCGCTGTACCTTGCTTCCTGGGCACTCATGCGTGGTGGGTTAGTCCAGGACATGTACCAGAGAGGGTCAGGGAGCTAGGGGTTTCACACCTGGATACTATCTACTCTCTCCCTGCCCCTCTTTTTTTTTTTTCAAGGTAGGGTCTCACTCTAGTCCAGGCTCACCTGGAATTCACTGTGTAGTCTCAGGGTGGCCTTGAATTCACAGCGATTCTCCTACCTCTGCCTCCCGAGTGCTGGAATTAAAGGCGTGCAGCACCATACCTGGCTACCTCCCTCCTTTGTGAGGAGGAACTGAGGTCTTTAACTCTGCCTCTTTTAGTGATGTGTAGGAAGATTTTTACAGCTGGGCATGGTGACTTATGCCTTTAGTTCTGGCACTTGGGAGGTCAAGGTAGAGACATTCTCACGAGTTTGAGGCCAGCCTGTGTGGTTACAGAGTGAATTCTAGGTCAGCCTGGCCTAGAGTAAGACCATGCCTTGGGAAAAATAAAAAGGACAAGAAAGGCTTTATGCTTTAAATCTGAGGTAAACAAAAGAGATGATGCAAAACTGGATGCTCTCCAAAAAAAGCAAGGGTCTTGTTTCTTTCTGCTGGTTCATGACTCCCATTAGACGGCCTCTCTGCTGCATGCTCTGCACTCCATTCCCAACCTGAGATCCTTCCTTCTTAAACAGGCTGGGTCCCAGTATTGTGCATGCCTTTAGTCCCAGCACTTAGGAGGCCGAGGTAGTAGTATCACCGTTAGTTCCAGGCCAGCCTGGGCGAGAGTTTCAGGTCAGCCTGGGTTAGAGTGAGACACTGCCTCAAAAAAAAAAAAAAATAAATAAATAAAATAAATAAAAATAGGGGACTGGAGAAATGGCTTATGGTTAAAGGTACTTCCTGGTAGTCTGACCACCTGGGTTTGATGCACAAAGTGATGCATGCTTCCAGAGTTCATTCACAGTGGGCAACACATACATGCATACATACACACACACATGCATACATACATACATACAAACAAAGAAATCACCAGGGGCTGTGGTGCAGCATCAGTGGGAGAGCACTTGCCTAGCCTGTATGATGCCCTCCGTTTGACCCGTGATACTCTGAGAGAGAGAAGGGAGGGAGGAAGAGAGAAAATATCAGCAGGTTGTCCACAAGTAGAACAGAAGGTTCTTCCCTTAATGTTAACATCTCTTAAAGGCCTCTGTGTCCCAACACAGTGGGCACCGTAAAGAGCTTTAGCCCAGCAAGGGAGTCTTTTCCTAAAGGGACCATAGCACAGCTGTCCCTTCCCAAGTAGCGTTCCCAGAGATGACTTTTTTCTATAAGCAGGGTATTGTCTTTGACCCCAGCCAGCCCAGGAATAATCCCAGGAGACTGACTCATGTTGCTTGGTTCTAGGTTCCCTATGACCAAGGTGACATGGCTTTGAAGATGTTGAGGATGGTGACTCAGCAAGAGTAAGAGGCCCTGATCCTCACTCAGTGCTCCTAGAGGTGCTGGACGCCGGAACTTCCTGATCCAACGTGGGCTGTGGCTCTAACCACCTTTCACACAACAGAAGATCGCAGCCCCTGTGGCAACTTGGAATTTATTTTTAATTTTTTTTATGCTGGGTGTGATGGTGCATGCCTTTAATCCCAGAACTCAGGAGGCAGAGGTAGGAGGATCACTGTGAGTTCCAGGCTACCCTGAGACTACACAGTGAATTCCAGGTCAGCCTGGACTAAGAGTGAAACCCTACCTTGAAAAACAAAAAATAAAAAACAAAACAAAAAAAAATTCTTTATTATTGACAACTTCCATAATTATAGACATTAAACCATGATAATTCCCTCCCCCTTTACTTTCCCCTTCACAACTCCACTCTCCATCATATTCCTGCCCCATCTCAATCAGTCTCTTTTTTGTTTTGATGTCATCATCTTTTCTTCCTAGTGTACTGGTCTTGTGTAGGTAGTGACAGGTACTGCGAGAACATGGATGTACAGGTCATTTTGCGTCTGGAATAGTGCACTGTAAGAAGTCCTACCCTTCCTTTGGCTCTTACATTCTTTCCACCACCTCTTCTACAATGGACACTGAGCCTTGGAAGGTGTGATAGAGGCAACTTGGAGATTATTTCTGCTGCTTATGAAGTCTAAGTTTTTTAGACCAGACATGGTGGTGCATAGCTGTCTTCCCAGCACTCAGGATGCAGAGACAGAAGGATCATAACAAGTTCAAGGCCAGTTTGGTCTACATGATGGACCCTGTCTCAAAAAAAAAAAAAAAAAGTCACACACGCACATAAAACTGAATTTGGGAGCCAGGTGAGGTGACACATGCCTTTTGAAGGGTTAATAGGCTTTGCTGAAAACTAGAGGGAACTAAAGAGTTAATAACTATCCCTGAAACTATCAGGCAATAAAGAAGTCATAGAGTTATTTGGCCTCTATGTTCAACACCTTCCCTGATTGATGTTCTCCCCTTAAGTTCAGATGACCTTGAAGGACCAGAAACCATCTGAGTAACCTTCCTTAGACAATCTTGGCTGAAGAAGCCTATTCTGTACAAGGTCACAAACAGCTACAATTTCTTATCAACGGCACCTGGTACAGATCCTCCTTATAAGTCTGAACCCCAGCCTGGCTCAGTGCTTCAGCCTTCATCCACGGGAAGGTTGCTGCCTCTTCCTGTTTCTCTCAATAAACAGTCTGCCTATAGAGACCAAGTCTGTGTTCTCTTTCACTTTTCTCCTACACTTTCTTTACACCTTTACTTATAGCACTCATGAAGCAGAGGTAGGAGCATCACTGTGAGTTCAAGGCCACCCTGAGACTACATAATGAACTCCAGGTCAGCCTGGAGTAGAGCAAGACCCTACCTCAAACAAAGGAAAATAAATTGATGTGATTTATACACAAAGAGGAGGATAAGGAACAGAATGGACCACACCAACTTGTTTCTCTCCCTGCAGCTCTTTTACTTGCTAGATATATATATATATATATATATATATATATATATATATATATATATATATATATATATATTTTCTTTTCAAGGTAGCCAGGCTGACCTGGCTCTGAACTCACTCTGTAGTCCCAGGCGGGTCTGAAACCCACAGGGATCCTCATACCTCAGCCTCCAAAGTGCTGGGATTAAAGGTGTGCACTGCCACCATGACTACATATACTATTTTTTTACAAAAATGGAATCAATGCTGTATGTGATTTTGCTGTCTGCTTTGTCCTGAAAACCTTTCATATCAATAAATATATGACTTATTTATGGCTGCTGAACATTCCAGTTTGTGATTGTATTATGGGAAACTGAGTCCCACAGAGATGGCATCAGAGATAAAGTGAAAAATCAGAAGATTTATTCATGTTGACATGACTCAGAGGAGTAACTTCCAAAGCTTGAGTCCTGAGCTCTATAGCTGAGGTCTTATAGACAATGTAGCAGGCAGTCTGACATCACTTTGAATTCTTTTTTTAATATTTAAAAAAATATTTTAAAAAGCGGGGGCTGGAGAGGTGGCTTAGCTGTAAGGTGCTTGCCTGCAAAGCCAAAGAAAGGACCCAGGTTCGATTTCCCAGGACCCACACATAAAGCCATAGATACACAAGGTGGTTAGAGGCCCTGGTACGTCCATTCTGTCTATCTGATTCATTCTCTCTCTCTCTCAAGTAAATAAATAAAATTTAAAAACAAAGCCATTTAAGAAAAACATTTTAGCCAGGCATGATAGTATACCCCTTTAATCCTAGCACTTGGGAGGCAGAGGTAGGAGGATCACTGAGTTTTAGGGCACCCTGAGACTACAGAGTGATTTCCAGGTCAGGCTGGGTTAGAGTGGGACCCTACCTCAAAAAACCAAAAAAAAAAAACCTTTTTTTAAAAAAATTCATTTATTTACTTGAAAGAGAGAGGAAGACAGAGAATGGGCACACCAGTGCCTCTAGCCACTGCAAACAAACTCCAGACACATGCCACCTTGTGCATTTGGTTTTATGTGGGTACTGGGAATCACAAGGACCTTATCTCTCCTGCCTGTTTTATTTTGTATAGTTGACTTTTTTTTTTTTTTTTTTTAGTGTTTCAAGAGGTAGGTTTTCACTCTAGTCCAGGCTGACCTGGAATTCACTATGTAGTCTCAGGGCGGCCTCAAACTCACAGTGATCCTCCTACCTCTGCCTTCCAAGTGCTGGGATTAAAGATGTGCACCACCACACCCAGCAACTCTTTGACTTTTATTTATTTGAGAGAGAGAATAGGCGGACAAGGACCACCAGCTGCTGCAAATGAACTCCAGATGCAAGTGCCACCTTGTGCATTTGGCTTATATGGGTTCTGGGGAATCAAATCAAATCTTGGTCTTTTGGCTTTGCAGGCAAGTGCCTTAACCACTAAGCCATCTCTCAAGCCCATCTTGCCCTTTTTTAAAAATTTTCTTTTTATTTTCAAGTACAAAGACAGAGAATGGGTGCATTAGGTCCTCCAACTGCTATGAATGGATTCCAGATGCACGTGCCACTTTGCACATCTGCCTTTACATGAGTACTGAACTTGGGTTTTGCAGACAAGCACCTTGACTGTTGAGCCATCTCTGCGACCCATCATCTTGAATTCTTGGTTGTTTTTTTTTTTTTTTAATTTATTTATTTATTTATTTATTTGAGAGCGACAGACACAGAGAGAAAGACAGATAGAGGGAGAGAGAGAGAATGGGCGCTCCAGGGCTTCCAGCCTCTGCAGACGAACTCCAGACACGTGCGCCCCCTTGTGCATCTGGCTAACGTGGGACCTGGGGAACCGAGCCTCGAACCGGGGTCCTTAGGCTTCACAGGCAAGCGCTTAACCGCTAAGCCATCTCTCCAGCCCTTTTTTTTTTTTTTTTTTTTTGGTTTTTTGAGGTAGGGTCTCACTCTGGCTCAGGCTGACCTGGAATTCACTATGTAGTCTCAGGGTGGCCTTGAACTCACGGCGATCCTCCTACCTCTGCCTCCCAAGTGCTGGCATTAAAGACGTGCGCCACCACGCCCGGCATTGTTTTTTTTTGTAATATTTTATTTTTGGCCAGGCATGGTGGTACATGCCTTTAATCCCAGATATTGAGTGGCAGAGGTAAGAGGAGTGCTGTGAGTTCGAGGCCACCCTGAGACTACATAGTGGACTCCAGGTCAGCATGAGCTAGAGTGAGACCCTACCTTGAACCTCCCCCCAAAATAATTTTTATTTATTTATTTGAAAGAGGCAGAGAAAGAGAATGGGCACTTCAGGGCCTCCAGCTGCTGCAAATGAACTCTAGATGCATGTTTGTGCATCTGGCTTACATGGGTCCCAAGGAATTGAAGCTGGGTTCTTTGGCTTTGCAGGCAAACACCTTAACTACGAAGCCATCTCTCCAGCCCAACCTTGAATTCTTTACACTGTCTCAAGGGAGGTGGAAGGTGAGGACAAACACCAGAGAAGTTGTCCTCTGACCTCCACACATGTGCTGGGGCAATTTCATACCTGCACTCACACACATGAACACATGTGGATCACGCATACATACATATATATGGTGGTGCATGCCTTTAATACCAGCACTTGGGAGGCAGAGAGGGAGGAGGATTTCTATGAGTTTGAGGCCAGTCTGGGACTACAGAGTGAGTTCCAGGTTAGCCTGGGCTAGAGAGAATAGACCTTAAAAAAAAAGATAGGGCTGGAGAGATGGCTTAGCGGTTAAGCGCTTGCCTGTGAAGCCTAAGGACCCCGGTTCGAGGCTCGATTCCCCAGGACCCACGTTAGCCAGAAGCACAAGGAGGCGTATGTGCCTGGAGTTCGTTCGCAGTGGCTGGAGGCCCTGGCGCGCCCATTCTCTCTCTCACTCTCTATCTGCCTCTTTCTCTCTGTCTGTCACTCTCAAATAAATAAATTAAAATAAACAAAAAAATTTTTTTTTAAAATCATCTATTTGAGAGAGAGAAAATTGGCGGGCCAGGGCTTCTTGCCACTGCAAACTAACCAGACACCTGCGCCACTTTGTGCACCCAGCTTTACCTGGCTACTGGGGAACTGAACCTGGGCCAGCAGGCTTTGAAAGCAAGCTCTTTTAACACTGAGCTGTCCTCCCTGTGGTGCCATTGTTTTGTTTTGTTTTGTTTATAGGTAGGCACAGGCTGACCTGGAACTCACTCAGTAGCCCAGACTGGATGCCAGTCATTTCTATGCAGATGGCATACTTTCTGAACCCACCAGCCCTGAACACAGCAATCACTAGGCACCACAGGGCCAGCCTGCAGCGCTGGGATTAAAGGTGTGTGCCAGCACAGGGGCCTGCCCGATCCTGAACGTGATCCTCCTGTCTTCACTTACGCACTGAGATTGCAGGCGTGTGCCACCATGCCCAGTGGATAAAGAGTTATGTGGCGCTGGGGCTCGCGCATGCTAGGCAGACCCTCAGCCCTACCTCCCCGGCCTCTTGCGTTCTTTCTTTAAATGCCACCTACCTGCTGCCGCAGCCCGTGTTCTTTGCTCGCTTTCCCTTTAAGGGTTGGAGTGTTTCAGCTGGCAAAGTTCCAGGTGCCCTTTGGGCTAATTGGCACATGGTGAGGATTTTCCCACTTGGGAAAGAGAGACCCTGTGCCTCGGGGAAGGCTTTTCAAAGTAATTGCTCTCTCGGAGTTCCTGCCACTGCCTTTGGCAACCTTTGGGGACAAATCCCTCTTGCCGTGGAGGAACAGAAACCCACAGATGGGCAAACGCAGCCCCGGGCTGGGCTCGCTGAGTCCTTTGAATCCAGTGATCCTTGGAGACAGGATGCGGGGAAAGAAGGGGGCGTGGGCGCACGCCTTTAATCCCAGCACTCGGGAGGCAGAGATAGAAGGATCGCCGTGAGTTCGAGGCCATCACAGTGAATTCCAGGTCAGCCTGGGCTAGAGCGAGACCCTAACTCGGAAATAAAAGAAGAGGAAGCGTGGGAATGGCCAGTGCAGGCAAAGGCGAGAGAGCTCGGGTTCCCTTCCGGAGGTCAGCCGGGCTCCGCGCTCCACAGCGCCACCTGCTGCTCGCCGAAGAGCGTGGCGGGCTGCTGAGAAAGGATGCTGGCGCAAGAGCTGCCCGGCACCCGGCCTGAGCAGATGGCCCAGCGGCTGAGGCCCTTGCCTACGAGTCCAAAGGACTCAGGTTTGATTCCCTGCTGCGCACAAAAAGTCGTGTTTTCTGTGTGAAGTTCGTTTGCAGTGGAGCGAGCACCCATAAAGTAATAAAAAGTTTAACAACAAAAGCCTGGGCTGCAAGGGGCAAGGTAAGATGATTTCTGCTTTTCCAGGAGAAAGTGGAGAGAGCAAGGAAAAGTCGTGGGCAGTATGTTGTGTCTGAGCTACTTTCTTCAACCCCAGTGTGTGGGGGAAAGGCAGTGTGAAAGCATGAAACTGAAGGGTTTTTGTTTTATTAAGCTCGGTTTTTCTGAGGCCCCGGATTGACATCTGGCTCCAACATTGTGATTGGTCAACGTTCAGAACTTGGCATCATGGCTGTCCTCTTCCTGACACAACCCCTGGCCCAAACCAATCAGCTATCTCTCAGGTGAGCTAAGCTGGAAGGTAGGGCCCTCCACCATAAGGTTACAAATATGTTTTCAAGGGAGAACAAGGGCTGGGTGCCGCCTGACCTCCCCTGAACTTCCAGCCGCTGGTGAGTTCCTCCTCTGCTTGGCGGGCTTTGGGGAGAGACTCCCTAGTTCTTCCTCTCCACATGGGCTCATTTACCCCCTCCAGCTTCCCATGTAGCAGGAGTTTTTAACTTTCTTTTTTTTAAAAAAAATGTATTTATATTTATATAAATTATATGTCGTATATAAAATTATACATTTATTTGATAGTGAGAAAGAGGCAGAAAGAGGGAGAGAATGGATGCTCCAGGGCCTCCAGCCACTGCAAACAAACTCCAGACGCATGTGCCCCCTTGTGCATCTGGCTTACATGGGTCCTAGAGAATGGAACGGGGGTCCTTTGGCTCTGCAGGCAAATGCCGCAACCCTCTAAGCCATCTCTCCAGCTCCTGAACTTTCTTCTCTTTCTTTTTTCTCCACAGCCCTCCACGTGGGCTCTCAAGCCATGGGGTTATCTTTCCTTGGTTCTATACTTCCCTTAATAACTATAATAATTTAATAATTATCCTTCTCAGTTTTCTTTTAAAATTTAATTCCACCGGGCGTGGTGGCACATGCCTTTAATCCCAGCACCCATGAGTTCAAGGCCACCCTGAGACTACAGAGTTAATTCCAGGTCAGCCTGGACCAGAGTGAGACCCTACCTCAAAAAAAACAAAAAACAACTTAATTCCTTGATTAAAAGTAGACACATACCTAGGGTTTACGGTTCAAGGACTTTCCTGACCCCCAGCATGACCTGGAATTAGTCTCATGCTGGCCTCAAACTCACAGCGATTCTCCTACTTCAGCCTCCTGAGTGGCAGGACTAAAAGGCATGGACACCATGCTGGCTGGTTTTTTTTTAATATGTATATTTTAATTTTTAATTTAATTAATTAATTAATTTTTTTTCCAGGTAGGGTCTCACTCTAGCCCAGGCTGACCTGAAATTCACTATGCAGTCTCAGGGTGGCCTCGAACTCACAGCAGTCCTCCCACCTCTGCCTCCCCAGTGCTGGGATTAAAGGTGTATATCACCACACCTGGCTATTCTTGATTATTTCAGAGAGAGAGGCAGAGTGAGTATGGGCATGCTAGGCCTTTCTGCCACTGTAACTGAACTCCACATGCATGCCCCACTTTGTGCATCTGGCTCTACATGAGTACTGGGGAATTGAACCCAGGGCCATCAGGTTTTGCGAACAAGCACCTTTAACTGCTGAGCCATCTCTCCAGCCCCAGGGTTCTTGCTTTTCTTGTTTCTTTCTTTTTCTTTTTGTGAGTCAGGATCCCATGTAGCCCAGGCTAGCCTTGAGTTCAATATAGAGTCTGGGCTGGCCGTAAAGTCCTGATCCTTCTGCTTCTACCCTCCACACGCTGGGTGACAGGCCTGGTTCATCATGCCCAGCTTGACATTGCCAACTCTGTTCTTTTAATGTTTATTTATGTATTTGTGAGAGAGAAAGAGAGAGAGAGAGAGAATGGTCACGTCAGGGCCTCCAGCCACTGCAAATGAACTCCAGATACCTGCACCGCCTTGTGCATCTGGCTTACATGGGTCCTGGGGACTCGAACCAGGATCCTTTGGCTTTGCAGGCAAATGCCTTAACCACTAAGCCATCTCTCTAACCTGCCAATTCTTTTCTTACCCAAGAAAAGGCAGGGCATTTGTTACCTATTACTGTGTAGCAAATTGCCCCCAGATATTTTAGCTTAAAGCAAGTCATTAATCATCTCACAGCTTCTGTGGGTCAGGAGTCCAAGCATGACTTAGTGGGGGTGTCTCTGGCTGAAAGTCTTTCCATCAGGTTGTGGTTAGGTGTTAGCTGGGCCTTTAGTCTTGTCTGAAGGCTCAGTGGGTGGAGAAGCTGTTTCCCAAGCTTACTGTGTGGCTGTTGGCAAGCTCTGGTTCCTCACCACCTGGGCCTCCACACAAGGCTGTCTCAGGACATGGCTTCTTCCAGAGTGAGTAATACAAGACCGTGGTCTTTCATAATCTTGGAAGTGACATTCGATGCTGTGACCTGAATGTGTACCTGGCTTAGTTACTTTTCTTGTTACTGACAAGAAGCTATGGAAAGGAAGAATTTATTTTGGCTCCTGCCTTGAGGTTACAGCCCATGTGGTGGGGAGGGCGTGTCAGAGAAAGCCTGGGTCTCACAGGCAAGAAAATCCAGCTAGAAGCAGAAGCAGCTAGAACCCTTCACTCTTACTTTAAACCCTGCCTCTAAGCCATACCCTTCCTCTGGCAACTATGCCCCTTGTCCAAAAGATTCTGCAGAGTTCCAAAACAGCCCTAATGTGAGCCTGTGGAGAAAGAACATGCCACAGTCACCATGACAGTCAGCCAGGTTGTGAGCACCCCTGTTAACCCAGCATTTGGCAGTTGGAAGCTGGAGTATCAGTACTTCAAGCCGGGCTTGTCTGTATATGGAATTCAAGGTTAACCTGGGTTACATGAGACCCTGTCTCAAATGAAACTCCTTAAGGGCCCTGAATTCATGTGCTGGAGACCTGACCTATATTGAGTGGGGGTATTTGGGGAGGTCACAAGGGCTTGGTCTTGAGGAATGGATCAATGCCACTAGAAAAAGAGTTTGTTGAACCATAGTGCTGAGAAGAAATGACAGTGGAGTATTTAGCACTGAGACATCTCTATGACAACTTCCAAGGCTCAGGGTCCATTGTGGAAGAGGTGGTAGAAAGAAAGTCAGAGCCAGCCGGGCGTGGTGGTGCACGCCTTTAATCCCAGCACTTGGGAGGCAGAGGTAGGAGGATCGCTGTGAGTTCGAGGCCACCCTGAGACTCCATAGTGAATTCCAGGTCAGCCTGGGCTAGAGTGAAACCTTACCTCGAAAAAAAAAAAAGAAAGCCAGAGCCAAAGGAAGAGTAGGACTGCTTACAATGCAATCTTCCAGACACAAAATGGCCTGGATATGCATGACCTCGCAGTGCCTGGCCCTACCAGCACAAGACCCTCATAATAAATAGGAGGAAAAGATGATGACATCAAAATAAAAGAGAGACTGATTGAGAAGGGGAGGGGATACGAGGGAAGGTGGATTTGTGAGGGGGAACATGGGTGTGGGAAGGGAATTGACACAATTTACTGTCTATAATTATGGAAGTTGTCAATAAAAAGTTAAAATTTTGGCTGGAGAGATGGCTTAGTGGTTAAGCGCTTGCCTATGAAGCCTAAGGACCCTGGTTTGATTCCCCAGGACCCACGTTAGCCAGATACACAAGGGGGTGCACGCATTTGGAGTTCGTTTGCAGTGGCTGGAAGCCCTGGCGCACCCATTCTCTCTCTCTCTCTGCCTCTTTCTGTCTGTCGCTCTCAAATAAATAAAATTTAAAAAATTAAGTTAAAATTTTAAAAAAGAGTTTATGAAAGTGGGATTTGGAGTGGAGGATGGCTTAGCAGTTAAGGTGCTTGCCTGAAAAGCCAAAGGACGCAAGTTCAATGCCCCAGAACCCATGTAAGCCAGATGCACAAGTTGGCACATGCATCTGGTGTGCATTTGCAGTGGCTGGGAGCCCTGGTTCACCCATTCTCTCTCTCTTTCTCCTCTCTGCCTCTTTGCCTCTTTTTCTCTCTCAAGTAAGTAAATAAAATAAACAAATAAATAGGGGCTGGAGAGATGGCTTAGTGGTTAAGGTGTTGGCCTGCAAAGCCAAAGGATCCTTGTTCAATTCTCTAGGACCCACGTAAGCCACATGCACAAGGGGGCGCATGCATCTGGAGTTCGTCTGCAGTGGCTGGAGGTCCTGGTGTGTCCATTCTCTCTCTCTTTCAAATAAATAAATAAAATATATTTTAAAAATAAATAAATAAAAGTGGGAGTTGCCAGGTGTGGTGGCACGTGCCTTTAATCCCAGCCCTTGGGAGGCAGAGGTAGGAGGATTGCTTCAAATTCAAGGTCAGCCTGGGCTACAGCAAGACCCTACCTTGAAAAACAAACAAAGACCGAAAAAACAACAAAGACAAATGGCACATGGAAAGACACCCAATGTTGCCCTCTGGCCTGCACACACACACACACACACACACGCGCGCGCGCGCACATGCACATGCACACGGACATGTATTAGAAAAAAAGTAAATAAGAGCCCCTGGGGCTGGGGAGATGACTCAGAAGTTAAAGGCACTTATTTGAAAAGCCTGCTTCCCTAGATTCAGTTTCCCAGTACTCACATAGAGCCAGATGCACATGTATTTGGAGTTTGTAGCAACAAGAGGCCCTGGCACTTCCATACTTTCTCTGTCTCTCTCAAGTAAATTTTAAAAATTTAAAGAAAATGAAAGAAGGGCTGGAGAGATTGCTCAGAGGTTAAGGTGCTTGCCTGCAAAGCCAAAGGACTCAGGTTTGGTTCCCCAAGACCCACATAAGCCAGATGCACAAAGGACACATGCATGCATCTGGAGTTCGTTTGCAGTGGCTAGAGGCCCTGGTGTGCCCATTCTCTCTCTGTCTGTCTCTCTTTCCTCTTTCTCTTTCTCTCTCTGCTTATAACTAAATGAAAATTTAAAAATACTTAAAAAAGAAAAGAAGCTGGGTGTGGAGGCACAATGTCTTTAGTTTCAGAATTTGGGGGGGCTGAGGTAGGGTTATCATTGTGAGTTTGAGGCCAGCCTGGGCTACAGAGTCAGTTCCAAGGCTAGAGTGAGAAACTGCTTTGAAAAAACAACGGAGCAGAAAGAAAGAGATTTCTAAAAGGCTGGAGAGATTTCTCAGTGGTTAAGGTGCTTGCCTGCAAAGCCTAACAACTCAGGTTTGATTCACCGTTACTGATGTGTGGTGGTTTGATGATTATAGCCAGCTTCCTCTTGCCAGTGTTTGGCACACTCTTCTGTTGCTGTTGTCCATCTGATGTTGGCCAGGAGGTGATGTCCACCCTCTGCACATGCTGTCTTTTTTCCCTGCCATCATGGAGCTTCCCCTTGCATCTGTAAGCCAAAGTAAACTCTTTCTTTTTTTTCCCTTTTTTCGAGGTAGGGTCTCACTGTGGCTCAGGCTCACCTGGAATTCACTATGTAGTCTCAGGGTGGCCTTGATCTCGCTGCGATCCTCCTACCTCTGCCTCCCGAGTGCTGGGATTAAAGGCGTGTGCCACCACACCTGGCTAAGTAAACTCTTTCTTTCTCCACAAGTTGCTCTTGGCCAGGTGTTTTCTGCCAGCAATGTGAACCTGGGTGCAACCCCGTGTAAAGTGGCACATGCATCTGGAGTTCATTTGTAGTACCAAGTGAGCTTTTCTTTCGCTGCTGTGGCGGCAACCATCAGTATGCCCAGGCTTCCCTCTGGCGTGTCCAATGCTGTGGCAAAAGGAAGGTCTGCTTGGACCCCAAAGAGACCAGTAAAATCGTCAATTCCACCTCCCATCAGCAGACCTGGAGGCTGATCAAAGATGGGCTGATTATCCGCAAGCCTGTAACTGTCCATCCCCAGGCTCCATGGGGGAAAAACAACACCTTGGCGCGCCGGAAGAGCAGGCACATGGGCATGGGTAAGCGGAAGGGTACTGCCAATGCCCGAGAAGGTGACCTAGATGAGGAGGATGCGGATCCTGCGCAGGCTGCTCTGGAGATACCGTGAATCTAAGATTGACCTCACCTGTACCACAGCCTGTACCTAAGCTGAAGGGGAACGTGTTCAAAACCAAGCGCGTTCTCACGGAGCACATGCACCAGCCCGAGGCCGATAAGGTCCGCAGGAAGCGCCCGCCGGCTGCCCAGGCTGAGGCCCGCAGCTCTAAGACCAAGGACGCCCGCAAGCGCGTGGGGAGCGCCTCGGGCCAGGCAGGAAGAGGTCGTCGAGACCCCACCCGCGACCAGGAAGGGAAGCTTCCCTTGTGCCTGTGCCCAGTGGCCTCGGTGGTCAGTCACACAGAGCATTGAGGGAAAATAAGCCTTATCTGTAAAAAAAAAAAAAAAAAAAAGGAAGAAAGAAAGAAAGGGAGGGAGGAAGGAAATGAAGGGCTGGAGAGATGGTTTAGTGGTTAAGGCGCTTGCCTGCAAAAGCCCAAAGACCCATCCATGTTCAATCTCTCTCCAGATCCCAAGATAGTCAGACACACAAAGGTGAGGCATGTGCAAGGTTGCACATGCGCACTAGGTGGCACAAGCCTCTGGAGTTTGCAGTGGATGAAGCCCCGGTGCACCAGTCCTCTCTCTCTCTCTCTCTCTCTCTCTCTCTCTCTCTCTCTCTCTCGCTCTCACTCTTGCTCTTGCTTTCACTCTCCCAAAAAAGAAAAGAGCCAATGTGGTGGCGCACACCTTTAATCCCAATACTTGGGAGGCAGAGGTAGGAGGATCGCCGTGAGTTTGAGGCCACTCTGTGGCTAATTGCAGGATTCCAGGTCAGCCTGAGCTAGAGTGAGACACTGCCGCAAAAAAACAAAAAAAAAAAAAAACAAAAAAAAAAAAAAAAGGAAGAAAGAAATGGGCTGGAGAGATGGTTTAGCAGTTAAGGCACTTACCAACAAACCCAAAAGACTCAGGTTTGATTCCCCAGCACCCAAGTAAAGCCAGATGCACAAGGTAGTGCATACATCTGGAGTTTGTTTGCAGTGGCTAGAGGCCCTGGCATGTTCATTTTCTCTCTTTCTCTATCTACCTCTTTTCCCTCTCTCTTTCAAATAAACAAATAAATCTTTTTTTAAGAAAGAGAAAAAGAAAATGAAGGTAGAAAAGATAGATGGCTTAGCAGTTAAGGCACTTGCCTGCAAAGCCAAAGGACCCAGGTTCGATTTCCTAGGACCCATGTAAGTCTGATGCACAAGGTGGCACATGCTTATGGAGTTCATTTGCAGTGGCTAGAGGTCCTGGCATGCTCATTCTCTCACAAATAAATACCTCTAATAAAATATATATTATATATTTAAGAAAAGAAAGAAAGTAAGCCAGGCGTGGTGGTCCACGCCTTTAATCCCAGCACTCGGGAGGCAAAGATAGGAGGATCACTGAGAGTTCAAAGCCACCCTGAGACTTTATATTGTATTCTAGGCAGTTCAGCCAACCCTACCTCAACCCCCCCCCCCAAATAAAAAGAATATGTTTATCGACTGCTGCAAGGTCTAGAAACTAAAAGGGTTAAAAGACTCTGTCACGACTTATCTCTGGTTTCCAGGTCAAGGAATGACTGCATCTTTTTGCCAGGTGCTGGAGACCCAGCCAGAACCTTTCACACGTAGCCCTCTTCAGGAACTGGGTGTATAGTCATGGACACTAGCCAGGGAGCTGGTTCCCAAGGGTTAAGCAGAGGCCCTCCTGCCAAAGGGGAACCTTCCTGCCTCGGAAAAAAAAAAAAAAGGAAAAAAGAAAAAGAAAAAAAAAAGTGATTTCTATCAGTGCAGTGGCCCTTGGTGGGGAACTATGTGCCAGGAGGCAGAAGGGCTTCGAGGGAACTAAGTTCAAGTCTAGACCAGCTGGTGGGTGTGTGAGTAGTCAACTTACACGGACACACTAAACTTCACTTACCTGCCTTTTTTGCTTCTGTGTATGGCACATCTCACTATAAGTCATATCAGACATTATGTTGGGCTGGAGAGATGGCTTAGCAGTTAAGCGCTTGCCTGTGAAGCCTAAGGACCCCGGTTCGAGGCTCAGTTCCCCAGGTCCCACGTTAGCCAGATGCACAAGGGGGCGCACGCGTCTGGAGTTCGTTTGCAGAGGCTGGAAGCCCTGGCTCGCCCATTCTCTCTCTCTCCCTCTATCTGTCTTTCTCTCTGTGTCTGTCGCTCTCAAATAAATAAATTTAAAAAAATTTTAAAAGAAGACATTATGTTGATGGTCTGGGAGATGACTCAGTGGTTAAAAGTGGTTGCTTTCACAGCCTGACAACGCTGGTTCAATTCCTCAACACCCACATACAGACAGACAGGCAAAGCGGCACATGCACCTAGAGGCCCTGGTGTCCCATGCTCGTTCTCACTCTTTCTCTCTGTCCGTCCCTCTGCAAATAAGTAAATAAAATAATAAAATAGAATAAAGAACTATTGTGTGGAGGGGAAGCTGGCCAGTACCAGGCTGGCCTGGGCCTCCCTCTGTAGCTGATCATGACCTAGAACTTCGGATCTACATGTCACCATGCCTGATTTATCTGGGGATCAGACACAGGGCCTTGTGCATGCTAGGTAAGGGCTCTACCAACTGAGTTGCAGCTACTCTCAGCCCCAGGCTCTACAGTGCTTATGCTCCAAAAAACCTCCCACACAGGTGGATTTCCAGCCGGGTATTCCACCACGTCCTTGCTCTGTGTCAGACCCAAAATAAACTCTGAGTTGGACTGAGCTTGCTGACATCACCTTGCTATTTGATACAGCCAACGTGAGCTACTGGTGGTTTGCTCTTCCAGAAGGACTACTGGAGAGTGAAACTTGATTCTCATTGTAACGGTAGCCCCTGGGATCTCCACAAAGCCAGAAGCTGCCTATAGAAGGCCAGGTCAGGGAAGCTCACTTCCATTAGTTAGGCTCATACAGCCCCCTTGCAGGATCTGTAAGAAAGATAGTTTAGATTCTGTTTGGAACTGCAAAGCCACCTTGAGAAACAGTGAGACTGCAGCCAGACTCTCCTCGGGGAGGTGCCTGTCATAGAGATTATGAGAAATGTAGTCTTTTCCAGGACTTTAGTTAGGGACATGGGGACAGAGATGTGACCAGCCCTGGTGGGACTAGACAGAAACTTCAGTCTAATTCAGTATGGCCACCAGAGACAGCTTCCTGGTTCCTCCAGGGAATCTTAGCTCAGACTTCCCCCTTCCCCTCCCAACTGTTCTGTGGTGGTGGGCTCCTGATGCATGCACCACTTTGCACCTCTGGCTTTATTTGTGTGTTGGGGAATCAAACCTGACAGGCTTTATAAGTAAGCACCTTTAACCACTAAGCCATCTTTGCAGACCCTAAAATGATTTTTTTCTTAAAAAAAATTTTTTTTGTAGTTCATTTTTATTTATTTGAGACCAACACAGAGAGAAAGAGTCAGAAAGAGAGAGGGAGGGAGGGAGGAAGAGAGGGAGAGAGAAAGAGAATGGGCACACCAGGGCCTCCAACCACTGCAAACAAACCCCAGATGTGTGTGCCCCCTTATGCATCTGGCTAATGTGGGTCCTGGGTAATCGAGCCTCGAACCGGGGTCCTTAGGCTTCACAGGCAAGAGCTTAACCGCTAAGCCATCTCTCCAGCCCTTTTTTAACCAACTCCAGACACATGGACCACCATGTGCATTTGGTTTATGTGGATACTGGGGAACTGAACCTCAGTCCTTAGGCTTCGCAGGCAAGTGCCTTAACTGCTAAGCCATCTCTCCAGCCCTAAACATGACTTTTTTTTTTTTTAAGGCAAAAGCACACAATCTGTCTATATAATTTTAGCATTTGAGCAAGTGGAGGCTAGGCTGGAGGATCTTGAATTCAAGGTCATTCTGGACTACCTAGAGAGTTTGAGGCCAACCTGGAATATGTCCTGTCTCAAACCAAAACAAAACAAAAGGAAAAAACACACTCAGATTTCTCCTCATATGCGCCTTACAATCTGGCTGTTTTAGTGGTTGCAGGAAGCCATTCTGTACTTGCTGCCTTTGTCTCCTGGTTCTGCAGGAGAGTGCAGCCCCAAAGGGTGGGCAGGATGGACCTCTGGAGACTGGGTGAGAGTGAGGGAGACTGAAAACTGACCCCACCAAACACCACTTAGCATTTGGGAATTGCCTGCCTGGAAGCTGGTCTGAGATGCCAGGAGCTGTTGCCCCTCCCTCTCGGGCAGGAGGACCTTTGCTTCCCCGCTGGGAACCCGCTTTCTGGCCAGCGTCCCTGAGTACACACCCAGTTCCCGAAGAAGAGGGCTGCTCTCGCACGCGAACGGTTCCAGGCTTCGATGCAGTCATTCCTCACTGGAGGGTGCTCCCAAGAGGCTGTGGGCCAGCAGTGGTCCTGCAGCCAGCGAGAAACAGTGTGAGCCTAATTTTATGGACCTGGGAAACAGAGAAGTCTATGACAGAGTCTCTTAACCCTCTCAGTTTCTAGAGCTTGCAGCAGTTTATTTTTGCAGAAATTAAAGGAAAAAAAAGGGGGTGGCTGGAAAGATGGCTCAGCAGTTAAGGCACTTGCTTAGAAAGCCTGATGGCCTGGGTTCCATTCCCCAGTACCCAAATAAAGCCAGATGTACAGTGTCCCATGTGTCTAGAATTTGTAGTGACAATAGGCTCTGGCACGCCAATTCTGTATATATATCTGTCTTCTCTCTCTGTGTGTAAATAAATACATAAATAAATACATATATAAATAAAATGTTTAAAATATACTGGTGCCAGGCATGGTGGTGCACACCTTTAATCCCAGCACTAAGGAGACAGAAGTAGGAGGATCACGGTGAGTTTGAGGCCACCCTGAGACTACATAGTGAATTCTAGGTCAGCCTGGGCGAGAGCGAGACCCTATCTCGAAAACAAACAAACAAAAAAATTGTATCTACTGGAGGGATAGAGTGATGGCTTAGCAGTTAAGGTGCTTGCCTGCAAAGCCAAAAAACCTAGGTTCGATTCCCCAGCACCCACATAAGCCAGATTCACAAGGTGGTACATGCATCTGGAGTTTGTAGTGACTAGAGGTCCTGGCACGCCCATTTCCTCTCTCTCTCTCTCTCTCTCTCTCTGTGCAAATAAATAAAATGTTAAAAAATAGGGCTGGTTTAGCAGTTAAGGCTCTTGCCTGCAAAGTCAAAGGACCCAGGTTCTATTCCCCAGGACCCACATTAGCCAGATGCACAAGGTGGTACATGTGTCTGGAGTTTGTATGCAGTAGCTGAAAGCCCTAGTGTGCTCATTCTCTCTCTCTCTCTCACTCTGCCTCTTTCCCTCTCTCAAATAAACAAATAAAAATGAGATTTTTTTTTGTTATTTTTATTTGTTTATTTGAGAGCGACAGACAGAGAGAAAGAGGCAGATAGAGAGAGAGAGAGAGAATGGGCGTGCCAGGGCCTCCAGCCACTGCAAACGAACTCCAGATGTGTGTGCCCCCTTGTGCATTTGGCTAACATGGGTCCTGGGGAGTCAAGCCTCGAACCAGGGTCCTTAGGCTTCACAGGCAAGCGCTTAACTGCTAAGCCATCTTTCCAGCCCAAGATATATTTTTTAAAAATGTTAAAAAGTATATACTGAGCTAAGCGTGATGGCACACA
Organism: Jaculus jaculus; assembly: GCF_020740685.1. Classification (NCBI taxonomy): domain Eukaryota; kingdom Metazoa; phylum Chordata; class Mammalia; order Rodentia; family Dipodidae; genus Jaculus; species Jaculus jaculus. The sequence continues at coordinate 100,533,142 of NC_059110.1, read as the reverse complement.
CCTTTAATCCCAGCACTTGGGAGGCAGAGGTAGGAAGATCGCCATGAGTTCAAGGCCATCCTGATACTACATAGTGAGTTCCAGGTCAGCCTGGGCTACAGTGAGGCCCTACCTCAGTATATATACTGAAGGGCTGGAGAGATGGCTTAGCAGTTAAGGTGCATGCCTGCAAAGCTAAAGGACTGGGTTCAAATCCCCAGTACCCATGTAAGCCAGATTCAGGTTCCAGGTGTTCCAGGTCAGCCTGGTCTAGAGTTAGACCCTACCTTGAAAAATAAAATAAAGAAGTCAGTAACTGAAAACCATACAGATCCAGGTGTGCTCTCTCCCTGCTTCCCTTTCTCCCTTCCTCTCTTCCTCTTTTCCTCCTTTCCTTCCTTCCTTCCTTTCTTCGCTCTCTCTCTCTCTGCTTTCTTTCAACCTTTCTTTCTAGCAAAATTAGATTCGTTGAGGTAAGACTCCCAGTTAGGAAGGGCAACCTGAGAGAGACATTGCCTGGTTTACAGGTGTTTTTTATGGGACTTATATTGGGAACTGGGTAGACATAGATAATCTTTACTGAAGTTAGTCATGTGTGCACATCTTGGGCCAAACCAGTGAGGAGGCTACACACTCTGCGCATGTCCCCTCCACCTACCTAAGAAGCTGATCACAGGTCATTTGCCCAATCAGGGGAAGGAATGGTCATGCATCATGGTCACCTTGTCCATTCCCTGGTTGTATTCCTTTTGAAGGCTATTGACTGAGTCATTTTTCTTTTTTGCCCTTGGGCTATGAGAGCCATTTTATGACTGGCTTTTTTTTTTTTTTAAACAGAGAGAGAGACAAAAGGGGAGAATGGGAACGCCAGGGCCTCCAGCCACTGCAAACGAACACCAGACGCATGTGCCCCCTTGTGCATCTGGCTAACATAGGTCCTAGGTAATCAAGCCTGGGTCCTTTGGCTTTGCAAGCAAAAACCTTAACTGCTAAGCCATCCCTCCAGCTCTAAAAGTACTTTTAAAAGCCAACCATGGGGCTGGAGGGATGGCTTAGCAGTTAAGGTGCTTACCTGTGAAGCCTAAGGACTCATATTCGATTCACTAGGTCCCATTTCAGCCCAACGGGCAGTGATCAAGCATGCAAGGTCGCACATGCACACTAGGTGGCGCATGTGACATCTGGAGTTTGATTGTAGTGGCTGGAGATCCTAGCACTCCAATTCTCTTTCATAAAAACCGGCCAGTCTGTTGGGCTTGCCTCAAAAAAAGATATTTTTATTTATTCATTTGAAAGATACTGACAGACAGACAGACAGTATGGGTATGTGAGGGCCTCTGGTCACTGCAAACTCTAGATGCATGCTCCACTTTGTGCATCTGGCTTTACATGGGTTCTGTGGAATCAAACCTGGACCAACCCAGGCCTGCAGGCTTTGCAAATAAGCACCTTTAGCTTCTGAACCATCTCTCCACCTGACTAGGGTTTTTAAAAATATATTTTTACTGGACTGGAGAGATGGCTTAGTGGTCAAGTTGTTAAAGCACTTGCCTATGAAACCTAAGAACTCATATTCGAATTGCCAAGTCCCATGTAAGCTAGATGCAGTGATGCAAGTACGCAATGTCACACATGTGCACAAGGGGGCGCACGTGTCTGGAGTTCATTCACAGCAGCTGAAGGCCCTAGCATGTCCATTTTCTCTCTCTCTCAAAATAATAATAATAATAATAATAATAATAATAATAATAATAATTTTTTAATTTGCAAGCAGAGAGAGAATGGCAGAGAGGGAGAGAGAGAGAATGGTCTCAGGGTGGCCTCGAACTCACAGTGATCCTTCTACCTCTGCCTCCCAAGTGCTGGGATTAAAGGTGTGCACCACCACATCCAGCTCTTAAAAGCTATTTTTTAAATAATTTCTTACTTCATCTAAAATAATTTCAGTGTAAACTTAAATACTAAAATTTCTGCCATGTTTATCCAATGGAATTTTTAAAAATATTTCATGTTATTTATTTGACAGAGAAAGTGGGGGAGAGAATGGGCACGACAGGGTCTCCAGCCACTGCAAAGGAACTCCAGATGCATGCGCCCCTTGTGCATCTGGCTAATGTGAATCCTGGGGAATCCAACATGGGTCCTTTGGCTTTGCAGGCAAGCACCTTAACTGCTAAGCCATGCCTCCAGCCCTTGGAATTTTTTTTTTTTAATTTGGTTTTTCGAGGTAAGGTCTCACTCTAGCCCAAGCTGACCTGGAATTCACTCTGTAGTCTCAGGGTGGCCTTGAACTCACAGTGATCTACCTACCTCTGCCTCCGAAGTGCTGGGATTAAAGGCATGCACCACTACACCTGGTCAATGGTAAATTTAATTATTAATTTAAATTGGTTTGCATTTTGCTCAAAATGTGTTTTATGCTATCAGAAGTACATGATGGCCATTTTCCAGTCTCACTATCAACTAAATAAGGTAAACTGTGGTTTTCACATTCACTGTAGCTTTTATGAATGCAGTTTTATTCATATACTGGTGGACTGGTCAGAGTTTGCATTTGCCTTTTTTTGTTTGTTTATTTTATTTATTTATTTGAAAGCGACAGACAGAGAGAGAAAGAGGCAGAGAGAGAGAAGGGGGAAGAGAATGGGCATTCTAGGGCCTCCAGCCACTGCAAACAAACTCCAGACGCATTCGCCCCTTGTGCATCTGGCTAATGTCCAGGGGAATCGAGCCTTGAATCGGGGTCCTTAGGCTTCATAGGCAAGCGCTTAACCACTAAGCCATTTCTCCAGCCTGCATTTGAGTTATGACTTATTCTTTTTTTGTTGTTGTTCTCATTGTTTTGATCAAAAATTAAGTCTCCTCTCCAGCCATGCGTGGTAGTGCACGCCTTTAATCCCAGCACTTGGGAGGCAGAGGTAGGAGGGTCGCTGTGAGTTCAAGGCCACCCTGAGAGACAGAGTGAATTCCAGGTCAGCCTGGACTAGTGTGAGACCCTACCTCAAAAAACAAAAACCAAACCAAAAAAAAAAAAAAAAATTAAGTCTCCTGAGATTAGCCCTGAGCTATCATCTGATCCTTTCAAATTACAAATTTGAAGATTTCTTTCTTTTTTATTGTTTTTTTGAGGTAGGGTCTCACTCTGGCCCAAGCTGACCTGGAATTCATATAGTCTCAGGGTGGCCTCAGACTCATGGCGATCCTCCTACCTCTGCCTCCCAAGACAGTGCGCCACCACTCCTGGCTTAGTAATAAAATCTTTATTACAGATTTTGTAAGGGGCTGGAGAGATGACTTAGTGGTTAAGACGCTTGCCTGTGAAGCCTAAGGACTCAGGTTCAATTCAGCAGTACCTACTACCCACATAAGCCAGATGCACAAGGTGGCACATGCATCCAGAGTTCCTTTTTCAGTGGCTAGAGGCCCTGGCACACTCATTTTATCTGCCTCTCTTTCAGCCTCTCTCTTTAAAATAAATAAATTAATATTAAAAAAAAAAGATTTTGTAGAACCAGGTGTGATGGCGCACGCCTTTAATCCCATTACTGGGAAGGCAGAGGTAGGGGATCACCATGAGTTCGAGGCCACCCCGAGACCACAGGTACTGGAAAGTTGTCCCCTGATCTCCCCACTCACACACATCAACATGCACATGCATCATGCACAAAACACACATACACATACGTATACCAAAAACATTTTTTAAATGAAAAAGACCAGATTATAATTCTCATAGTCAATATGCATGCCATTGCTGTTACATCTGTTTATCTAGTTACCAAATCAGCTCATGTGTCCTTGGAGGGGCATCTAAATGTGTAGATACCAATTTAACAGGAATATGAATGATTTGATGATACAAATATTCCTGGGCTGTCTTTTGCAACAGTTGCAAATACCAGAATCTTTGCACCCTTGAACTTGGTACCTTGTCTTTCAAGAATCTATCTCATTTTTGCTAGCTGGGAGGAAGAATTTGACAAGATAATTACTTTGTCTTTTTTTTTTTTTTTTTTAGTACCTCTTCCTCCCCACAGAGCTCAGAAGTGGCCTCCAGCTCCACATTAGCAGCAGATTTCTGCAGTACTCTGTCTCATTCCTTTCTGTTTCCAGGACTGAGGATTAGAGATGTAGGGAAGCCATTCTGGGGATATGAATGGGATAAGACATGAGAACACTGATGTTTAGTTCATGGATTCTGGTGAACAGGCTCCACTACAGACATTCCTTGATATAGCCTCTGTTTAACTGGACTCGGTAGCCCATACCTATAATCACAGCACTGGCGAAGCTGAGGTAGGGGGACTATTGTGAGTATGAGGTCAACCTGGGCTACATAGCAAAATTACACACACACACACACACACACACACACACACACACACACACTGTGTATAAGCAGTTCTCTTAAGCTTGAGGGTCCTGTTTGCCTGGGTTAAGGGCAATGGTCACTTTGGATGTTACCCTAGTAACTCATAAGAGATTTATGGAGAGTAAGATTCCTCGCCAGACAGCATGGAGGGAAGCAAGCTGCCCCAGTGAGGTTTGAAGAAAGGAGGCAGATTTATCAAGAAGCTACTGAGCCAGGTGTGGTGGCGCACGCCTTTAATCCGAGCACTCTGGAGGTAGAGATAGGAGGATTGCTGTGAGTTCGAGGCCAGCCTGGGACTACAGAATGAATTCCAGGTCAGTCTGGGCTAGAGTGAGACCCTACCTCGAAAAAATAAAAAAATAAAATAAAAATAAAAAAGAAGCAGCAGCTAATGACAGGCAGGCTTCAAGTTCCCTTGTCTGCAGCGGCTGCTGCAAAGCCTGTGCGCAGTTCTGTGCTTTTTCTCCGAGATCACCTCTAGCTTACAAAACGAGTTTGAAAAATTTAAGGCAAGGTGTCAGGAACCAAGCCAAGTAGGTTCAAGGTCAGGGAAGCGCCCCCTTGTGGCAATGTACTAGAATACGCAACAGGAAACCAAACACATGGTCTTCTGGACTAACCCAGCAGGCTTTCCCAGAGCGTCAGAAACCACACTGATCTGCTTGGAGAGATGGCTCAGCGGTTAAAGGCGCTTGCTTGTAAAGCCCATCAGCTTAGTTTCAATTCCCCAGTACCCACATAAAGCCAGATGCACAGAGTGGCACACGTGTGTGGAGTTAGTTTGCAGTGGGCAAGAAGTCTTGGCATGCCTATACTCTTTTTAAAGTAAATATATAATATATAAATAATACATAGGTACTAAAGAAACTACACTAGCCGGGCGTGGTGATGCACGCCTTTAATCCCAGCACTCGGGAGGCAGAGGTAGGAGGATCGCCATGAGTTCGGGGCCACCCTGAGACTACATAGTGAATTCCAGGTCAGCTTGGGCTAGAGTGAAATCCTACCTCGAAAAACAAAAAAAAAACAAAACTATACTGATCAATAAAATAAAAGTTATATGATAATTTAGATTAAATTTTAAAATTTTATGAAGGTTTTTTAGTGGCCACATTCAAGTAAGTAAAAATAAACAGGTAAACGTTATTTTAAATATTTCATTTTTATTTATTTATTTTTGTTTTTCGAGGTAGGGTCTCACTGTAGCTCAGGCTGACCTGGAATTCACTATGCTCAGTGTGGCCTTAAAACTCATGGCAATCCTCCTACCTCTGCCTCCCGAGTGCTGGGATTAAAGGCATGCACAACCGTGCCCTGCTATTTTTATTTATTTATTTATGAGACACAGGGAGTGAGAACAAGAGAAAGAATGGTTGCACCAGGCCTCCAACCACTGCAAACAAATTTCAGACACCTGTGTCACTTTGTGCATCTGGCTTATATGGATACTGGGGATTCAAGCCTGGATCCTTAGGCTTTGCAAGCAAGTGCTTTAACCGCTAAGCAATCTCTCCAGCCCAAACGTGATTTTTTTTTTTTTGAGGTAGGGTCTCTCTCTCTCTAACTCAGTCTGACCTGGAATTCACAATGTAGTCTCAGGGTAGCCTTGAAATCACAGCAATCCTACCTCTGCCTCCCAAGTGCTGGGACTAAAAGTGTGCACCACCACGCCCAGCTCTGGCAAAAGTGGTTTTAATACTCTGTTTGAACAAGGTGTGGTGCACACATCTGTAAACCCAACAGTTGGGAGGCAAAGGCAGGAGGATCATCTTAAGTTTGACTCAGGCCTGTGGTACATAACATGCCCCAGGCCAGCCAGAGATAGCTAGTGAGACCCCCTTCTGAAAAGACCAAAAGGAGGACTTGGCGCGTGGCTCAGTTGGTAGAGTGCTGCCTGTCATGCGGGTAGCCCTGGGTTCAATCCCCAGGACTTCATTAAAGACTATTTAAAGAAAAAAATAAAAAAGAGCCAGCCTAACAGGTATGTGGTGGGTGGCTCACATCTGCAGTCCTGGCATGTGGGAGGTAAAAACATAAGGGTCAGGGGTTCAAGGTCATCCTTGGTTACATAATGAGTTCAAGGTTATCCCAGGTTACATGAAAGCTTGTCTCAAAAATAAGCTGGTATGGTGGCGCATGCCTTTAATCCCAGCACTCTGGAGAGAGCGGTAAGAGGATGGCAGTGAGTTCAAGGCCACCCTGAGACTATGTAGCGAATCCCAGGTCAGCCTGGACTAGAGTGAGGCCCTACCTCGAAAAAATCAAAATAAATAATAATAATAATATATTATCCTCTCTCTTCCTCTCTTTAATAAATAAGTAATTTTTTAAAAAAGGAGTTGGAGAGATGGCTTAGTGGTTAAGGCGCTTGCCTGTGAAGTATAAGGACCCAGGTTCAATTCTCCAGATCTCACATAAGCCAGCTGCAGGTGGCACATGCATCTGGAATTTGTTTTCAATGGCTAAAGGCCCTGGTGTGCTCTCTCTCTCTCTCTCCCTCTTTCTAATTAATAAATAAAAATAAATAATTAAAAAATAATAAAGATACTACATTTTATCACATGAATACTATTGGAACAAGACAGTGTGCTCCTAACCAAAGGACTCATCCCTAAATAAGCCAAAACTACATTTTAATCCCTGTAAAAATAATTAAAAAAAAAAAGCAGGTGTGGTGGTGCAGGCCTTTAATCCTGGCACTTGGAAGGCAGAGGTAAGAGGATCATTGTGAGTTCAAAGCTAGCCTGGGACTACAGAGTGAGTGCCAGGTCAGCTTGGGCTAGAGTGAAACACTATCTCAAAAAAAACCAAAAACCAAAAAATTAAAAAACCCTTCCCCAAACTGCATTCTAACAAAAAAAAGATTATAAAATCTGTAGTCATCTACAATAAAATGTGTGCTGCTCCAACTTCCATAAAACAGGCTTAAATGTGCTCTAAACCATGATTACACAGGGAGTCCAATGAACCTTATAGCACATAAAAGCTCATTGGTTCATACATTTTAGCTAAAGCCTAATTTGATGGCTGTAATGTGGGCAATAACAATCTTGCTCGACTTGTTACAGTTTAGCATGGCTCATAGGAGATTACTTAATGATCCAAGAATCTCTCACTGGTACCTTTATTATCTCTTGATATATTTCCCTGGAGCAAGCTGAGGTATTTAAAAATGACTCAGTACATCTGGGCTCCATGTTACTGGTCATCTGGTCAAGAAACAAGGCACTTGAGCCAGGCGTGGTGGCGCACGCCTTTAATCCCAGCACTCGGGAGGCAGAGGTAGGAGGATTGCCATGAGTTCGAGGCCACCCTGAAACTCCATAGTGAATTCCAGATCAGCCTGGGCTAGAGTGAGACCCTACCTCAAAAAAAAAACAAGAAACAAGGCACTTGATACACCCAGTAGGGTGGATGTACCCTGGGGAGACAGCTGACAGTGTGGGTGTTAGCCCGTGTGCAGTTTGTCAGGCAGCACAAGGAATCTGGTGGAAGTAGGACCATTGGTGATTAAGTAGTCAAGGAAAGCAACAGGTAACACCCTGGTCATTGCTGGGTGGCATAGCCTCCGTTCAGATGACTCTGTAAGCCCCCTTTGAAAAATATTTCATCTATTTCCTTCAGAGAGTCAGACGACTTTCTTCTTCTCTTCTCTCTCTCTCTCTCTCTTTTTCTTTCTTCCTGAGATAGGGGCTTATTCTAGCCCAGGCTGATCTGGCACTCACTCTGTAGTCCCAGGCTGGCCTTGAACTCACAGAGATCCTCCCACCTCTGCCTCCTGAGGTGCTAAGATTAAAGGTGTGCGCCACCACACCCAACTTTTCCTTTTTTTTAAAAAAATGTTTATTTATTTATTTATTGGCAGAGAGAGAGAGAGAGAGAGAGACAGAATCGGTGCACCAGGGCCTCTAGCAGCTGCAAATGAACTCCAGATGCATGGGCCACTTTGTGCCTCCGGCTTTACGTGGGCACTGGGGAATCAAACCTGGGTTGCGCACATTGTTAGGCTTTGCAAACGCTTTAACTGAAAAGCCATCTCTCCAGCATTTCCTTGCTTTCTTTTAGAAATTTTATTTATCTGCACGTGTACACACACACACACGCACACATACTACTTTGGGTCTGATTTTACGTGGGTGCTGAGCAATTGAACTCTGGCCACCAGGCTTTGCGAGCAAGTGGCTTCAGCTGCTGAGCCTTCTTTCCAGCCCCATGTGCTACCTTCCTAGAGACTCACAAAGACTCTAAGAACTCAAAACCCCTCGTGCTTGGGTAAAGTTTGCATCCCAAACTTCTTTCACTAGGGAGGCAGGAAGTCTCTAAGGCATGCTGGCCTCCTCCTGAAAAATAACTTTTCCCAAAGAACTTACTTAGGTAGGGATGTGATGGGCTCACGAAGCAAGTCGTCATGAAAACGGATCAGTGACAACATAGTAAGCCTAGGCTATGTGAAACCTTGTCTCATCCTCCAACAACCAAAGAGATTAGTTAACCCAGGATTTCTTTTTCTTTCCTGTTTTTTAAAAAAATATTTTTATTTATTTATTTGAAAGTGACAGAGAGAGAAAGAGGCAGATAGAGACAAAGAGAGAATGGGCGCGCCAGGGCCTCCAGCCACTGCAAACGAACTCCAGACATGTTTGCCCTCTTATGCATCTGGCTAACATGGGTCCTGGGGAATCGAACCTGGGTCTTTTGCCTTTGCAAGCAAATGCCTTAACCGCTAAGCCAACCCTTCAGCCCTTACCCTAGTATTTTAATTTATATTTATTTATTTATTATTATTATGGTTTTTTTTTGAGGTAGGGTCTTTGGCCCAGGATGACCTGGGATTCACTATGTAGTCTCAGGGTGGCCTCAAATTCATGGCAATCCTCCTACCTCTGCCTCCCGAGTGCTGGGATTAAAGGTGTGAGCCATCACACCCAGCACCCTAGTATTTTCAAAATATTTAGTTAGTTGTGTGGGGGGGGAGGAGGAAAGGAGGGAGATGGGCACACCAGGGGCTGCAAATCAACTCTAGACACATGTGCCATTTTGTGGCTTTATGTGGGTATTGGTGAATCAAACCCAAGTGGGCAGGCTTTACAAGGAAGCACATTTAACCCCAGCCCCTAACCCTAAGATTTTACCAAAGAATAGGGAACTGTTTCTCTCTTTCTCTCTCTCTTTCTCTCTCTCTCTCTCTCTCTCCCTCCCTCTCTCTCTCTCTCTCTCTCTCTCTCTCTCTCTCTCTCTCTCTCTCTCTCTCTGTGTCTCTCTCTCTCTCTGGCATGTGTTTGTGCATCTGTGCAAGTCCTGTGCACATGTGGACCAAAGGAGGGCATCAGGTGTCCTCCACTTTTTTGGTTAGACTGGCAAACCAGTGAGCCCCAGTAACTCTCCTATCTCTGCCCCCACTCTCAACACTGGGGTTACAAGCCTGCATACTATGCCCAGCAGCTTCTTACATGGGTGCTGGGGAATGAACTCAGATCCTCATGCTTGTGCAGAAAGTGCCTTTACCTGCTCAGCATCACCCCAACTGAAGCTTAGCTGTTTTTTTTTTTTTTTTTTTTTTTTTGAGACAGTCTCTAGTAGCCTGGACTGCATTTGAACTTGCTAGGTCATGAGGTCATGAAGGATGATGACCTTTGACTTTTGATCTTCCTGCTTCTGCCTCCCAAGTGGTGGCATTACAGACTCACATCACAATGCCCAGGTTTTTGTTGTTGTTGTTTTAGTTTTGGTTTTCTGAGGTAGGGTCTCACTCTACAGGCTGACCAGGAATTCACTGTGTAGTCTTAAGGTAGCCTTGAACTCATGGTGATCCTCCTACCTCTGCCTCTCAAGTGCTGTAACTAAAGGCTTGAGCCACCAAGCTCAGCTTCTCTCTCTCTCTCTCTCTCTCTTTTTTTTTTTTTTGGTTTTTCAGGTAGGGTCTCACTCTAGCCCAGGCTGACCTGGAATTCACTATGGAGTCTCAGGGTGGCCTCGAACTCAAGGTGATTCCTCCTACCTCTGCCTCCCAAGTACTGGGATTAAAGGCGTGCGTCACCATGCCTGGCAGCTTCTCTTTTTGTTTATTATTTGCAAGGGGAGAGAGTGAGGGAGAGAGAATGGGCACACCAGGGTCTCTTGCCATTGCAGATGAACTCCAGATGCATACATCACTTTGTACATCTGGCTTTACATGGGTACTTGGGAATTGAACCTGGGTTGTTAGGCTTTGCAGACAAGCACCTTAACAACTGAGCCATCTCTCCAGCCCCCCAGCGCCCAGTCTTCTGCAGTGCTCAGGATCAAACCCAGGCTCTCATAGTAGGTAAGCACTCTACCAACCGAATTATATCCCTAACCCCACGTAGAGATACTTGTGAATTTGTCACTTAGCATTTATATTTTTAAATTTTCTTTCTACCATAGAGTGATAATAATTGTCATTTTAGCAATTGCATAATATTCTAGCAAGTAGGGCTGAGAGATGGATCAGTGGAAAAGGTGTTTTCTTGCAAACCCTAGTGCTTGACTTTGACTCCCCAGGACCCACATAAAGCCAAGTGCACAAAGTGGCACATGCGTCTGGAGCTTGTTTGCAATGGCAGGAAGCTCTGGTGGGCCCAGACTCTCCTCTCTCTATGTCTGCCTCTTTCTTTCTCTCTCCATCTCAAATAAGTTAAGTATTAAAAATATATTTTAGCAAGTATTTATTTGTATAATAATTTAGCTAACTATCCTCTTATTTTTAGACATCTAAACTGTGTCTTTAATTTTAGTTGGTATAGAGAAAATGACAATTAGCCAGATGTGGTGGCAAGTCAGCATGGGTTAGAGTGAGACCCTGCCTCAAAAAAAAAAAAAGAAAAAGCTGATAATAGGGTTGGGGAGATGGCTTAGCAGTTAGGGTGCTTGCCTGCAAAGCTCAATGACCCAGGTTCAATTCCCCAGTACCCATGTAAGCCGGTGCACAAAGTGGCACATGCGTTTGGAGATCGTTTGCAGTGGCTAGAGTCCCTGGGGTGCTCATTATTTCTCTGTCTGTCTCTGTGTTTCTCTTTGCTTCTGTCTCTCTCTCTCTCTCTCTCTCTCTCTCTCATTCAAATAAATAAATATTTTAAAAATATGAGATATCATAATAAAAAATAAAGAAAATGACAATATGAAACTTTATGGGTTTTGGTTTCCTTTTGAATCAATTCTCTTGGAGCACTTATGGAATTTTGGTTATTGGGTCAGAGGATGTGAACGTTATTTTATGACTCGTGTTAATGATTACTAAGTTGCTTTGCCAAAGATTGAGCATATTCATGTAGCCATTCCCTGACTGCCTGGCATCACTGGGAGCTTTGCAAGGAGGGGTGGACGATGCTAAGGAGCTGCTGAGTTCTCCAGTGAAAGACGGAAGTAGACATGGCTCCAAATGTACCACTCATGTTGCCTTACTGAGAAGAAATCCAGAACTCCAATCACAACAATAGTGCCCATATCATGGCACTGCCAGACAATCTCACCTACCATCACCTGGTACTTTCCTTGTTTTCTCTCTACTTCTCAGAGAACCCTGGGAAGTTATATTTAATTGGCCCTTACCTTCCAGCTGAGGGAAGGATGGAAAGAGAGATCCAATAACTTTCATGGGGGTCACACAGTGAGCTGGTTCTGAAATGTGGATTTGACCCCTTTAAAAAAATATGTTTTATTTTTGTTTATTTGAGAGAGAGAGAAAGAAAGAGAGACAGAGAGATGAGAGAGAGAGAGAGAATAGATGTGCCAGGACCTCCAGCCACTGCAAATGTACCCCAGATGCATGCATCCCCTTGTGCATCTGCCTTACGTGGATTCCGAGGAATCAAACCTGGGTTCCTTGGCTTTGTAGGCAAACACCTTAAACACTGCTAAGCCATCTCTCCAGTCCCCGACACACACTTTTTTTTTTTCAAGGTAGTCTCACTCTATCTAGCCCAAGATGACCTGGAATTTACTATATAGTGTCAGGGTGGCCTTGACTTCCATCTCCCAAGTGCTAGGATTAAAGATGTGCACTGCCATGCCTGGCTTGACCCATTTTTGTTTGTTTGGTTTTTTGAGGCAGGGTCTCACTCTCCTTAGCTCAAGTTGACCTGGAACTCATGGTGATCCTCCTTCCTCTGCCTCCTGATTGCTGGGATTAAAGTTGTGTGTCACCAAGTCCAGATTTTTATTCTTTATTTATTTAAGATAGAGAGATTGTGTGTGTGTGTGTGTGTGTGTGTGTGAGAGAGAGAGAGAGAGAGAGAGAGAGAGAGAGAGAGAGAGAGAGAGAGAACAACTCTCCAGATCCTCTTGCCACTGCAAATGAACTTCAGACATGTGTTACTTTGTGCATCTGGATTTATGTTAGTACTGGGTGATTGAACCTGAATCTGCAGGTTTAGAAAACAAGTGCCTTTAACTGTTTAAACTGAGCCATCTCCCCAGCCACCCCTGCTGTGTTTTAACTTCATATATGTGTGTGTATGTATATTTATTTATTTATGTACGTATGTGTGTGTATGGGCATGTCAGGACTTCCTTCCCCTCAAATTAACACCATACACATTTTGTACTTTGCATCTGGCTTATATGGGCACAGGGGAATTAAACCCTGGTCATCAAGCTTTGCACAGCAAGCAACTTTAGCCACTGAACAATTTCTCCAACCCCCCCCCCACCAAACCCTGTGTTGTATCATATAGCATTTCACACCATTGATTTCTGAAGTATTCTAGCCTTGCTTGTTAGATACTTCCTAAGTCACAAATTGAACATATTTTTAAAAAATTATTTATTTCTTTGAGAGAGAGAGAGAGTGTGTGTGTGAGAGAGAGAGAAAGGGGGAGAGAGAGAGAGAGAGAGAGAGAGAGAGAGAGAGAGAATGGGTGCACCTCTGGCCACTGCAAAGAAACTCCAAATGCACATGCCACCTCGTACATCTGGCTTACATGGGTCCTGGGGAATTAAACCTGGGTTCTTTGGCTTTGCAGGCAAGTGCCTTAACTACTGAGCCATCCCTCCAGCCCTCAGACACAAGAAAATGAAATACAATGCAACTGGTAGGTTGACAGTGACCACATTACTCTGCTGTGGCTCCCATGGGGTCTAAGCTGAGGGTAGGGAGTTGGTTCAGTGAGCGGTGCTTGCCAATGCAAGCCTGAGGACCTGAGTGCCGCTTCCCAGCACCCATTTGAAAATACCAGTGTGGCCACAGTACCAGTCCCAGTGCTGAGGAGGCAGAGATAGGGGCATCTCTGGGGCCTCTTGGTTAGTTAGTCCAGTCAACCTGATGAGCTCTAGGTTCATCCAGAGACCCTGTCTCAAAGAATAAAGGTGGAGAGAGATTGAGGAAGACACCTCACGTCAGCCTCTGACCTCCACACACATGTGCACACATGTGCATGCACCCTGCATACACAGATGTGCCTATACACATACAAAGACTCAAAGATTCACACATACCACACACATGATAAAAAAAAGAAAACAAACAACTTCAAAGCTGGGTGTGGTGGCAAGTGTCTACAATGTGAGCACTCAAGAGGATGAGGCAGGGGAATTATAAGTTCTAGGCGAGGCTGGACTACACAGGAAGACCTGGTTTCATAGGTGAGTGATGGAGTGGGAGAGAGGGTTAACCAGGACTCGGGATGCATGACAAAGCCACATGGAAACTTACTACTTTACAAATTAATTAACAAATATAACTTTTTTTTTTTGGTTATTCAAAGTAAGGTCTCACTCTAGCTCAAGCTGACCTGGTATTCACTCTGTAGTCTCAGGTTGACCTCAAACTCATGGTGATCTTCCTACCTCTGCCTCCCGAGTCCTGAGATTCAAGTTGTGCCCTACCACACATGGCAACAAATATGATTTAAGGCTGGGCATGGTGGCACATGCCTTTAATGTCAGCACTTGGGAGGCAGAGGAAGATCACTGTGAGTTCAAGACCAGCCTGGAACTATAGAGTGAGGTCCAGGTCAGCCTGGGTTAGAGTGAGACCTTACCTTGAAAAAAAATTGAAAAATGAAATATTATGTGTATATCTATCTATGCATCTGTCTATCATCTATCTATGTAGCTATCTGGAGAGAGAGTTAGGAGGGCTGGAGAGATTGCTTAGTGGTTAAAGGTGCTTGCTTGCAAGGCCTGATGGCCAGGGTTTGATTTCCCAGGGCCCACATAAAGCTAGGATGCACTAGGTGGCTCATGCCACAAGGTGTTTTGCAGGCTGCTGGGAGAGAAAAGTCATCAATACCCAACTGAGAACCCTCCATGTTACATAACCAGCCTTCCAGACAAGATGTGTTTACTGGTGTAATAATGGCGTGATTACTATGGTGGTAACCAACTACTCTATGATTTGAGGCCCACCCCACAGGAGGGGTGCTATAAACTTGGTCAAAAGCCCATGGCTGGGGAGGCCATACACTCTAATGTGGGAGTCTACTACTGTTATTTTGCAAAATGAACATGTCAAATTGCCTTTTAATTATTTGTGTTTATACCCATAGATTAGTGCTGCTTTCAGCCTTGGTCAGAGAAGCTTCCTCCTCCACCTTCTCTTCTTTATCTTTCCTCTCCTCCTCTTCTCCTTCTTCCTCTTCTCCCCCTCCTCTTCTTTTGTCTTCTTCTTTGAAGTGGGTTTCACTCTAGCTCAGGCTAACCTGGAGCTCATTTCATAGCCCAGACTGGCCTTGAACTCAGTGTGATTCTCCTCCTCCTTCCCAAGGCCAGGGTGGTAGAGGTAGGAAGTTCACTGTGAGTTCAAGGCCAGCCTAGGACTACAGAGTGAGTTCTAGGTCAGCCTGGGGCAGAGTGAGACCTTACCTCAGAAAAACCAAAAATAACCATAAATCCCAAAAGACATTAAATAGATAAATAGCAAGATAGACAAATAAGCATGTTAAAGATTGAAAGAAAATATAAAGCTTGGTGTGGTGGTGCACGCCTTTAATCCCAGCATTATGGAGGCAGAGGCAGGAGGATTGCCATTAGCTCGAGGCCACCCTGAGATGACACAGTGAATTCCAGGTCAGTTTGGACTGCAGTGAGACCCTACCTCACAAAACCAAAAATAAATAAATTAATTAAATAAATAAAATAAAGTATGGAGATGTGGAAATATGTGGAAATATATGGATATGTGCTATATTCATCTCTAGAGTTGTTTTTGTTATGTTTTCTTTCTTGGTGTTTCTTTCTTTTTTTTTTTTTTTTGAAACAGAGTCTCCTATAGTGTAGGCGATTCTGAACTCAGTAAGTAGGAAGGATGACTTTGAACTCCTGACCTTCCTGCCTCCATCCAATTGACTCATCTGCAGGGAAGTTCATGTTCCCTTGTAATTATTTGCCATTTCTGGATTACCATTCTGCAGCGGTATACAAAAATGTATGTATACTACTCACAAAACAGCACTTGGGAGCTGGAGAGATGGTTTAGTGGTTAAGATACTTGCCTACAAAGCCTAAGGATCCAGGTTTGATTCCCTAGTATCCATGTAAGCCAGATGCACAAGGTGGTACGCGTGTCTGGAGTTTGTTTGCAGTGGCTAGAGGCCCTGCAGGGATTATTCTTTTCTATCTGTGTCTTTCTCTTTCTCATAAATAAATAAATAAAATATTTAAACTGCACATGGGATTCCAAACCTTGCCTAGAGAGGATGCTTTGGTCCTACAGATTTGAGCATCCAATCATTCACACACAGGCACCCAGCAATGTCTGGTGGCCTGAGATGATCCCAACTGTTGGAACAGGAGATATATCTCAGGAATCAAATGAGGCAGGTAGCTGTCTCCCATGACATAATTGCTTTTCTACTTGTATGAGCTTTGCTGTTGCAAGGGCCTTGTTGCAGTTACCTGCTCAGTGCCGGAACCAAACCCCCGAGCAGAAGCAGCTTATGAGAGGAAAGGGAGTATTTTGGCTTATAGTTTCTTGGTTTTTCAAGGTAGGGTCTCACTCTAGCCCAGGCTGACCTGGAATTCACCATGTAGTCGCAGGGTGGCCTCGAACTCACAGCGATTGATCCTCCTACTTCTGCCTCCAGAGTGCTGGGATTAAAGGTGTGTGCCATCATACTTGACTTTGGTTTACAGGTTCAAGAGGAAGCTCCTTCTTGGCAGGGAAAGCATGGTGGAGCAGGCAGATGGGCATGGCATTCTTGTCAGGGCAGCAGAGTGAACTAACTCTGGCCACCCAGTAGAGCTGGACTGACAAACCTCAAGGTCCACCCCCAGTGACACATCCTCTCCAGTAAGGCTCCACCTCCCAAAGGCCCTACCTGCTGGGGACCAGGTAGGAGGCTTCATTACAAACACTTGAGACTTTGGGCTATTTTACCTACTTTAGCCTGCCAGAAGGAGTGGTTTTTAATTTTTTTTTTCGAGGTAGGGTGTCACTTTAGCTCAGACTGACCTGGAATTTTCTATGAAGTCTCTGGATGGCCTCAAACTCACGGTGATCCTTCTACCTCTGCCTCCCGAGTGCTGGGATTACAGGCGTGAGCCACCACGCCCAACAGAAGGAGATTTTCAAATTCCAGTTCCAAGCTACTATTGGAAGAGTGACGGGAAGGGTCTCCTGGAAATGGCTGCCACACCCACTGAACAAAAGACACAGATTTAAGACTGTGAAGGCTGGGGGTGTGACTGGGGGTGAGAGTGCTTGCTGCACAGGGCCTTGGGTAAGGGTGATAAAGGAAAAATGAAGAAGGGGCTGGGGATGCCGCTCAGCTGGTAGTGTTTGCCCAGCATGCACCAAGTCCTGGGTTTGCAGTGTGGTGAAACAAAGTCACCAAAGTGTTGTGAAGAAGTGACAGCGGAGTAGTGTTCAACACTAAGTGAGACATCTCTATCACCCTCTCCAAGGCTCAGGGACCATTTCGGACTAGGTGGCAGAAAGAATGCAAGAGCCAAAGGAAGGGGAGGAGTGCTCTGCCACACACAAAGTGGCCATGGTTCATGACCCACAGCGGCTGATGCTACCTACACAATAGGAGGGGAAAAAGCATGACATTAAAATAGAAAAGAGACTACCAAAAGAAGAAAGGATTCAGTGGAGGGAGGTTTTGAGAAGAGGAAAACAGAGGATTGTGAGAGGGGATTATGATCATGGTATAATGTCTATATGTATGGAAGTTGTCAATATCAAATGTAAAAATGGGCTGGAGAGATAGCTCAGCAGTTAAGGCACTTGCCTGCAAAGCCAAAGGTCTCAGGGTCCATTCCCCAGTACCCATGTAAAGCCAGGAGTACAAGTTTGTGCAAGTGTCTGGAGTTCATTTGCAGTGGTTAGAGAACCTGGTGCATGCATTCTCTCTATATATGCCTTCTAAATAAATAAATAAATAAATAAATAAATAAATAAATAAATGTATTTAAAAAGTCCTGGGTTCAATTCCTAACATTGAGTAAATGAGGTGTGGCTGTGCACATCTCTAATCCTAATCCCAGCACTTGGGAGATAGAACCAAGAGAATCATTAGTTCAAGGTAATTTTCAGCTACACAGTGAGTTTGAGACCATCTTGGGAAACATGATACCCTGTCTCAAAGAAACAATGGAAAACAGCTGAGTGTGGTGGTGCACACCTTTAATCTTAGCCATCAGGCAGGCAGATAGGAGGATTGTCAAAGAGTTCAAGACCACCTTGAGACTACATAGCGAATTCCAGGTCAGCCTGGGCTAGAGCAAGACCCTACCTCAAAAAACCAAAAAAATAGAAAAGATGGGACAAAGGAGTGGGAATTACGTGTTTATGATTTTATTATTTTTTTAAAAAATATTTTATTTATTTGAGAGAGAAAGAGAACAGGCACATCAGAACCTCTAGCCACTGCAAGCAAACTTCAGACACATGTGCCACCTCGTGCATCTGGCTTACATCAGTGCTGGGGAATCGAACCTGGGTCCTTAGGCTTCACAGGCAAGCACCTAAACAGCTAAGCCATTCCTTTAGCCCCTGTTTATGATTTTCGATAAGAGTCCAGGGAGGGCTTCACTGAGATATCTGAAAGACTACTTATTTGCAGAAGATTTTAGACAGAGGGAATACCAAGTGCAAAGACCCTGACTGGGTTATAACCTGACCCAGCTTCCCCCTCCAGCCCCACCCCAGAACCATCCAGAATTAACCCCTTCTGTGGTTGACCCCTATCCTATCACTCTCTCCTCTCACAATCTTCCAGTTCACCAGAAACTGCTTTTTGTTTTTTAAAATTTTCCCTGTCTGAACTTCTAGTAAGAATATTCCCTCAGCCCCTTTTGCTGCATGCATTTCAAAAGGCTAGCACCGCTGGGTGTGGTGGCTCATGCCTTTAGTACAAGCAGAGGTAAGAGGATCATTTTGAGTTCAAGGTCACCTTGAGACTACATAGTGAATTCCAGGTCAGCCTGGATTAGAGCAAGACCCTACCTCGGAAAACAAAGCAACAACAAAAAGACTAGCACCTTTTCTTTCTTTTAGGTCTATTTGTCCACTTAAGTGTGTGTGTGTGTGTGTGTGTGTGTGTGTGTGTTTTGGCTTTTCGAGGTAGGGTCTCGCTATGGCCCAGGATGACCTGGAATTCACTATATAATCTCAGGGTGGCTTCGAACTCATGCTGATCCTCCTACCTCTGACTCCTGAGTGCTGGGATTAAAGGCATGCACCACCAACAACACGATCTTTTTTCTGTACTTTGTCTAAACAAATGCTCATTTAAAGAACCCTTGTCACCTGTAATGCCAGCTTTGGGGAAGTGGAGGATCACATCACGGTCATCCTCGGCTACACAGTCACTTTGAGGCCAGCCTGAACTGTATGAGACTATCTCAGTAGAAAAAACAAAGTGCCTATGTCCTGAGGATTAGAACAGGGCTGTCAGCCGAACCCTACCCCGTCCAATAGTCTGAAGAGGGTTTATTTTCCCAGGTTCTCGGTGGAGGTTGTGACTCGTGGTTCCAAACCTCAAACCCATTTAGAGGAAAGTTATTTCACTTCGACACCACCAAGTTGCAAAAATCAGGCAAGCAAGTTGCATTCGAGCGGTGCCGGGTACCACCTCTATACACATCGCTTTAAGATTATATTCATGGCGGGGGAAAGGGGGGTACTGGAGAGATGCCTTAGTGGTTAAGGCGTTTGCGTGCAAAGCCAAAGGATCCCGGTTTGATTTTCCAGGACCCACGTAAACCAGGCAGATCGTTTGCAGTGGCTGGATGCCCTGGCACGCCCATCCTCTCTCTCTGAAATAAATAAATAATTAATTTTTAAAAAAAGATTATATTTAAGGTCACCCAATGATGCAGTTCAATGTTACTACGGTTTGATCAAAAAGCCCGGAGGCACGCTGTGCTCGGCCTCTCCAGTCTTTTCTAGGGGGAAATCTTATCTCTCCAGCGCGAAGCAGAGCCCAGCCTCTCCGCGGCGGACCGCTCAGGGCGGAAAATGATCTCGTGGGCGCGCGCGAGGATGCTGGAGAAGAGCATCCAGGGAACCTCCGCCTGGGCGAGCTCAGCATCCAGGCACGGCCGAGATTACAGCTGCTCTCGCGAGAGCCACGGGCCGGGCCGGCCGGCCGGCGCGGCGGCGGGAGGGTAGCGGAGCCCTGCAGACCGCGCCCCCTCCGGCGCAGCTGGGGGCAGGCGCGCGCAGTCCGGGACGGGAGCGGCTGGCAGCGCGCACGCGCGGTGAGTGTGGGTGTGCGTGTGTGCGGAGGGGGGGGAGGGACGCGGGGGGCCTGAGGGCGAGGGGCGGGGCTTTGCGTCGCGCCGCGGGCACGTCGTTGCGCGTCCTCAGTATTTAATGTCTCTGTGTTCGCCCGGCCGGGGCGAGCACGTGGGGGAGCGGCCGGGCAGCGTGTCGCTGCGGGGCTTGGGCCTCGGGGCGAGGCGAGGGCTCGCGGGCGGGTGGGCGGGCGCGCTGGCGGCCCCGGGACTCTGCACCTCCACGGTCACCGAGAAGCTGGTAAGTGTGGCCTCCGGGGAAGGGGGGGGTGGTGGCGGGCGGAGTGGGGGACGACGACGGCGAAGACGCCTGGCCCCGGGACTGCTGCTGGGCCCCGACGGAGAGTTTCTGGGGGTGACCGGGGGAGGGGGTTGGATCTGGGGTGCAGGTGCACGGGACGATGCGCGCGCCAGGTACCCCGGGGTGGGGACAGCGGCCCGGGACGCGGAGGGCGCCCGCCCGCTGACCCGCTGTCAGGCTGTCGGGGGTCGTGGGCCGCGGTCACCTGCGCGCCCCCCTTTCCTTGGTCCTTTCCCCCGCCCGCTGTCCATCAGCTCCCGGGCTCGTCCTGACAGATCGCGGGCGCTTGGCTGGGGGCGGGGGAGAGCTTTGCTTTGACAAACGTCGTCCCCACCCCACTCCCCTTCCCCAAGCACGTCTGCGGCCTCTGGGGTGAGGACGAGGGCGCGACGACCCGGGAGACCCTCCCTCGGGCGGCTCAACTTTCCCCGGAGCGCACACACCCGCCGGGGAGGCGATCCTGAGCGCGTCCCACCCAAGGTCGCCCAGCTTCGCTCGCGTTTACTTTTCAAAGGTCGTGTGTACCCAGTCTGAGCCCGGGGAGGCGTCGGCTGGGCGGGTTGTGGGGCAAGGGCGAGGTGCCCAGGATCCCCGAAATCCGTTGGTTAGATGGCCAGGATCCCTGAAATCCTTTGGGGGATGGGGAGGGACGCTGTGTCCCACATGCTGAAGGATTGGAGTTCCGTTTGGTCGCTTCCCGAGCCTCACCTAACTTCTTGGTCCCCTGTTTTTGGTTTTGCTCTGGGTTGGCACGCAGGCAAACTCGGGCAGGGTAGCCCATTCCCTGGAGTTCATTGCGGCGCACGAGTCAGCGGTCCGAGCGCGAGGAAGGGCTGGGAGACAGGTTGTGAGCCCCAAATGCGTTTGTAGTGGAGGGCGCCTAAGAACCGAGTTAGGGTCGGGAGGTCAAGGGCTTGGGTGTCTGGAAGGGACATTGGTGTTTGTATCCTCTTCAGCATGCCCCGAGAGGTGAGGACCTCCAGCTTCGTGAGCCCCCGCTGACTTTCCGCCTAGGGGAGCAGGGCATCACGCGTTGCACTCCGCCCGTCCCACTCACCCCTTCCCCCAGGCTTGTGATCTGGAGGGATTGCTCTGGGCTCCTAGGTAAAAATGCTCTTGGGGAGGCCTTAGGGTCTGCTTTCTGATTTCAACTACCACGTAGTCTAGGTTCTGGGTTTTCACTGTTTCCTTTCTTAGATAAACATCAGGGGGGTGGAACGATGCTCCTGGTAGTGGGTTGGATGTGCAGAAGCGACTCTGGTCATCTGGGAAGCATCCGGGACCGTTCTTTCCCAGGAAATGCTTAGGGCGACTGGCTTCTTTCTACCTCTGGGCTGCGGTTAACACAAAGCCGGTGGACTTCGCTCCAGGTGCTACTGGAGGCCTCTCAAACCCACTAGGGTAGGGTGTATGTGCAGAGCAATTAGTGAGGCTAAACTGCCGATCTTTCCCCTACTCTACCGATGGGCCTGGTGCTCAGTGTTTAAATTTAACTCCTGCAATGAAATCTGGATTGATGGATCTGATACAACCTTGTTCGTTGGTGTGGTATCTGACTTCCTCTACCCTCCCTGTTGGCAATTACTGATGATGGAACACCATTCACAGAAAGCTCTTTCCTCCTGCAAATCGATAACTTTACATGCTTGTCTTTCCCAAATTACGACCTGTGGTTTTTTCTTTTTTAAATTTTTGTTTTAGGGCCCCCCAATCCCACTCTTAAAGGTACAGAGCGTCTTTGAAATGAAGAAGCCTGCATGACTTGTTCATTTACCGGCTTCCTCTTGGAATTCAAGTGGTTCACCTGCTGATTATTTACGACTCCTTCCCAGCACTGGTGAACTAGTGAAGTTACGTTTTGTGAGCTTTTGGACTTGGGTTATGCCTTTCTTCTTTCACCCCTAACTCGTTTTGTAGGTTCTGGGCAGTAACTCCTGGGTGTAGTCTTGTGAAATATGGCCTTGGGTTAGAAGAGATCCTCTGTATCCTACAGGTATGCAAATCACAAAAGCTTTCGCTTAGTGTCTGAATTCAGTAGGCTCTGTTGTCCTGTGAGGTGCTTTGTGCTGGTAACTCCATCAATATTTTAAAGCAGTTTGTCTTGCTACATGGTAACCCAGACTGTTCTTGGGTTTGGAACTCAGGCTGATCCTACACGCAATTTGTGGAGGAAGGAGGTTCTCACCTCCAGGGTTTTCCCTTTCTCACCCTAAGTGTGGGTGGAGGTCATATCTGTGAGCCTTGGCACTGTGCTTGTACATGCTGTGTGCTCAAGTGGCATGTTCTCCCCCTCCCCCCAGGAGTCCCTGTGAGCTTAAGTTTGGCTCAGGCACTTGAGTGATTGGAATTTTATTAAAAGCACCCCTCTGACCTAGTAATTTGATTGGAAGGAAAAGGAAGATAAATTGGTTTCCCCACGCTTTGCCACCTAGCCTCCTGGGTCAGCCTGTCTTGATCAGGCTGGCATTGTAGGTCACTGAAGAGCAGGCAGCCTGGAGCTCCCATGCCTGGAGAGCTGCCCGGTTTCCCCAGCCGCTCCATTCCAATCTTCCTTGTGGCTTTACCATGACTGGGTTTCTCTGCAGTAGTCTTTTCCTGTTTGGGTGAAATTTATTTCAGGTATGGGTTAAAATGTTTGAGTAAGTCATTCCAGTGTTATAGGGAGGAGCTGGGTTCTGTGGGCCCCTTGACCCCCTGAGATCACCTCCTACTGTTTGACAGTTGCTGAGCTTCACAGTGGAGTGTGAGTCCTGAAGCTGCTTCCTGGGCGGGTTCTGGTTCCTCCTCCTGCAGTAGTAGCTCACACAGGTGCCACTTAATGAATGCTTAATGTCACGTATTCATTGTGTGCAGCCCCCTCACTGAAGGAACCTGCTGGCCCTGGCGCCTCTTTTTCTAATTATTTTTAAAAATTTTTTATTTATGTATTTGAGAGCAACAGACACAGAGAGAAAGACAGATAGAGGGAGAGAGACAATGGGCGTGCCAGGGCTTCCAGCCTCTGCAAACGAACTCCAGACTCATGCGCCCCCTTGTGCATCTGGCTAACGTGGGACCTGGGGAACCGAGCCTCGAACCGGGGTCCTTAGGCTTCACAGGCAAGCGCTTAACCGTGAAGCCATCTCTCCAGCTCTGGCGCCTCTTTTTAAACCTGGGCAGGGAGAAGCTGGGTCCATGAGCGGGTTGGAGTAGGACAAGGGGCTGGCTGAAGAAGTAGCTCCTGGGATGTGGGAACTAAGAAAGAGACTCGACTGCTCTTGTGCTAGCTGAGCTGATCCTTTAACCCTCACACCTCTGCACAGGCCCTTCTGGGTTGTGTGAGTGTCTGAGACCAAAACACAAACTGAGGGGTAGAGAATCTGACAAGTGTGGGTTTGGGCTAGATCCCCTGAGAGACATTTACGAGAAGATCCAAGGAATATTTGTAATTCCTTGGGCTTTTCTCCTAATCTTTTGCTGCTGTTTGAGTTTTGCAGTGAAGGACTGTGCATTGTCAGCCAGCATCCGAGGGCTAGTGTTCTGGTAATAAGTGACTTTCGCTGAACATGGTGCCACACATCTGTAATTTCAGTATTCAGGAGGCAGGAGAATTGCCTGGAGAAGTTACAGGCCAGCCTGGTCTATACAGCAAGTTCCAGGCTAGCCAGCATCATATAGTGAGATCATCTTCCCTAGCCTTTACTCCCCAAAAAGTAGGTTTCAAGTATTCTTAGTATCCTTAACTTTTTTCAAACTCTTTGATTAAAAAAAAAGGTTATTATTTGAGCAAGAGTCAGAGAGACAAGACAGAGAGAATAGGCACTCCAGTGCCTCTGACCACCACAGACAAACTCCACACACATGTGCCACCTTGTGCACCTGGCTGTGGTGGGTACTGGGGAGTCTAACCTGGTCCTTAGGCTTCACAGGCAAGCGCCTTAACTGGCAAGCCATCTCTCCAGCCCTATTCTTTCATGTTTTGAGACAAGGTTTTGCTCTGTAGCCCAGGCCAGCCTCGAACTCACAACCCACATGCTTCAGCCTCTCAAGTGCTGGGATTACAGGCTTGTACCATTATGCCCGGTTAGCACTGGGATTACAGGTTTGTACCACTATGCCCAGTTAGTGTTGGGATTACAGGTTTATACCACTATGACTGGATCTCTCCTTAACTTCCTTTTTCTTCCAACCCAATTGGTGGTGATGGTTTCATTCTGTCCAGGTCTTTGTCATCTAGGAGTTTCTGCTGTTCATCTCTGTAGTTTACAGCCATCGCCAGTAAACATTCTGTTCTCTGTGCTGTAATACTGGCTGGTCGTGCTCAGTAGTCATGTGTCACCAAGGCCCATTGGCACTGGTAACAAAGCAGGGCTGCTGGGTGAGGTCTAGAAGTGAAAGTGTGCAGAGCTCAGGACAGATGAGGATTGTTCTGAAGTTGGGCTTAGTCTACAAAAGCCCACTCTTGAGCCAGGCCTTTTGGCCATCCAGGATAACAGTTTTTTTTTCATTTGGTAAGGAAAGGTTTGCTGGCTGTAGTGGTGCACACCTTAATCCCAGCACTCAGGAGGCAGAGGTAAGAGGATCACTGTGAGTTCGAGGCCAGCCTGAGACTACATAGTGAATTCCAGGTCAGCCTGGGCTAGAGTGAGATCCTACCTCAAAAAAACAAACCATCAAGAGAAAAAAAAAAACAAAAACAAACCTTAGGGAAAGGTTTGGAAGGCATTGGGATAATGCTCTCTGGAGCTTTGGAGTTAGGGCAAGGGACCTGAAGCAATGTGTTGAGATTACCATCTTGACCATTGCAAGTCAAGAACATAGTCATATTATAGAAAGTTCTCTTGTACATTGTGGGTCTAGAATATTCTTTTTCCAACTCTAGAAGCTTAATTGCCTCAACTTGCAAATCTCTATAAAGCATTACATGTTTGGATGTAGTTTTCCAACAGCTTTGGTGACAATCTATATGAGATGGTTTAGTGTTTAAAGGCACTTGCTTGTAAACCCTGTCTGCTTGGCTTTAGTTCTGCAGTACCCATGTAAAGCCAGATGCACAAAGTGGCTCATCTGGAGTTCTTTTAAAGTGGCAAGAGACCCTGGCACACCAATTTCTCTTATCTCTTTCTATCTCTCACAAATAAATAACAATGATTTTCTTTTCATTTTGGTTTTTTCTAGGTAGGGTCTCATTCTAGCCCAAGCTGACCTGGAACTCACTCTGTAGTCCCAGGCTGGCCTCGAACTGACAGAAATCCTTCCTCTGCCTCCTGAGTCCTGGGATTAAAGCTATGCATCACCATGCCTGGCTCAAAAATTTTGAGGGCTCAGTGGTTAAGGCATTTGTTTGCAGAGCCTAATAACCTGGTGTGGTAGGTAGCTTCAGGTCACTGAGATGGACCTCCAGAACCAGGCACAGTTATAGAAGAAGGTATTTGTTGATGAGAAGGGAGGTTACATAATGACCGAAGAAGCTGCCCCCCTTTCAAAAGCTCAAGCAGAAAGAGGAAAAAAGCCACAAGCCAAAACCCAACAGCCACACCACACAGCGCAGTTCAGGAACTCCAGGCAGAACTCAGACGCTTGGCCTATCTTTAGACTGGAATTCCAAATCACCATCACATGTTAAGGTTGGACCCTAAGATCCACACACTGACACCTCCTCCATACAAAATTTTTTTTTAATTATTTATTTATTTATTTGAGAGTGACAGACACAGAGAGAAAGACAGATAGAGGGAGAGAGAGAGAATGGGCGCGCCAGGGCTTCCAGCCTCTGCAAATGAACTCCAGACGCGTGCGCCCCCTTGTGCATCTGGCTAATGTGAGACCTGGGGAACTGAGCCTCGAACCGGGGTCCTTAGGCTTCACAGGCAAGCGCTTAACCGCTAAGCCATCTCTCCAGCCCGTCCATACAAAATTTTAAGGAAATCTGGAATGTATTGGGGGCCATACATTGACTCAAGTTTGATTCTCCAGTACCCACATAAAGCCTGACTCACAAGTTGGTGCACACATCTGGATTTTTTTTGCTGTAGCTGGAGGCCCTGGTGCATCCCATTCTCTCTGTTTTTCTTCTCTCTTTTCTCTTTTTCCTTTTTCTGGTTTTTCAAGGTAAGATTTCACTGTAGCCCAGGTTGACCTGGAATTCACTATGCAGTATCAGGCTGGCCTTGAACTCACAGAAATTCTTCTACCTCTGCCTCCTGAGTGTTGGGATTAATGGAGTGTGCCACCATGCCTGGCTGTCTTTCTTCTTTCTATCTCACTCTGCTTGAAAATAAATAAATCAATAAAAACATATATTTAATTTTATTTATTTTTAGTTTTTTGAGGTAGGGTCTCATTCTAGCTCAGGCTGACCTGAAATTCACTGTGTAGTCTTAGGGTGGCCTAGAACTCAAGGCCATCTTCCTACCTCTTCCTCCCAAGTCCTGGAATTAAAGGCGTGTGCCATGACTCCCAGAAATAAAAAATATTTTAAGAAGGGCTGGAGAGATGGCTTAGCGGTTAAGGCGCTTGCATGCAAAGCATAAGGACTCAGGTTCAATTTCCCAGAATCCACGTAAGCCAGATGCATATGGTGTGTGGATCATGCCCTTTCTCTCCGTCCCCATGCACACATAAATAAATAAATGAAAAATATTATAATTTTTTGATAAATTATTTCTTTTCATGTTATGAATATGAGGCAAGTTCTGAAGCTGTGCATAGTGGCACAAATCTTTAGTCCCAGCACTTGAGAGCCTGAGGTAGGATGATTGATATAAATCCAAGACCAGTCTGGGCTACAGCACCAGGTCAGCCTGGAAAAAAAAAATAGCTAGGCATGGCGGCGCATGCCTTTAATCCCAGTCCTCTGGAACAGAGGTGGTAGGAGGATCGCAGTGAGTTCAAGGCCAGCCTGAGACTACATAGTGAATTCCAGGTCAGCCTGGGCTAGAGCAAGACCCTAATTCCCCTATTTCAAAGAAAGGAAGAAAAAAAAAAGGGAAGAATAAGCAAGTTCTGTTATGCACTTGGGAAGGGAGTGGTCAATTATAAATTAACCTGAGAGATGAATTTAATGAGAGGCCGGAGGACATGAGCATGAGCGTGACACGTAGAACCCGATGTTAATCCGTTACGTAGCCACTGTGGCTTGAGAGCCTGATCCTTACTTCACAGGTCCTTCCTGGATCCCCAAGACTGTCCTCACTGTCCTTGGTCTTCAAATGTCATATGTAGCCAGACCTCATGTCTTCCTACTGGAACCTGGCATTTCCATTGTGTTTCCTGTGGTCTATTTTTTTGGGGGGGGGGAATTTATTTGACGCTTCCATATCCAGGGGAAGTTCCATAATGGTGAAAGAAGTCGGGCCACTTTCACAGGTCCACGAAGAGAGAATAACCAACATCAATACAAGCAAGCCCACTCCAGGAACCCCACCCCAGCAGAGCTCAAGCACTCTGCATACCTTTTGATTGGAAATTCCAGATCCACCCACAGACGCATCTTAGGTAGGGCTGGATCCTAGAATCCTGTTTGTTTGTTTTATACAAATAATGTTTTTTTAATTTAATTTTAAAAAAATTTTTGGTTTTTCAAGGTAGGGTCTCACTCTAGTTCAGGCTGACCTAGAATTCACTATGTAGTCTCAGGGTGGCTTCGAACTCATGGTGATCCTGCCTCTGCCTCCAGAGTGCTAGGATTAAAGGCATGCGGCACCATGCCTGGCACAAATACCTTTATTTTTGTCTTTGTCGATACATGCTGGTATACTTGGTAAGTTAAGGTTTGTGCCCAAGTCCAGTAGAGACAAGGTTACAAATGGTCTGTAAGAAATATTCACATAGAAGCATGATATGTTTAACGTCCTTTCTTAAAACATAAGCGCGTTCCAGACAAATGAGGGTTGATAGTGTTCAAAGGCTCCAGAGCCTTCCGCAGTACTGAGGTGTAATAATTGACAAGAGGAGTCCCAGATGCAAGCTTCTTTTCGGTCAGTCCTCGCTGAATTTTCATTTGCTTTTCAGGGGACCCGTTAGTGCTCACCGTCTGTTGGACGTTCTTTGTAGTCTTCTCAGATTTCACAGTTTCTGGTACAGGCGCTGGTGCTTGTTTTGTCTGATCCATTGGGATAGGCTCTTCTCCAGACTTGATGCTGCACAGATTTGGATGGAAATTTTTGTCGAAGGTCTACAAGTAAGGCACATACATGCTGTCTCTGGAGAACAGATTGGGTTAGGTTTGGCCGCATCTTGCCCTTCGTGATCTTTGAAGTGCCACCAGTGTCTTTTGCAAGGATGGTATCAAGTGTAGCACATAGCTTCCCCAAAAGCTGATTGAATGCCATGTAAGCATCCTGAGTTTATAACTGATCCCAAGTCTGCTGCCTGATAGATCACGCCAGCCATGCTGTAGTAATCAGCCATTTTGATAACTTGAGCTGGGGACTGCCATTCTTGGTTTCAAGCGATGAAAAGAATGGGTTCTTGAGTATGCAAAAGGGTGCATTCAACTCCAGCCATCGGATTCAAGTGTTCTAATGTTAGCCTGTACATTTTGACTATTTCATTATTACATGTCCTGTTATAAAAGGGGTTACTTCTTTCTGAAAAGTAATTCAGGACACTATCACTGTTCAAAATAGGGACCCAAGAGAGTCCCGGCAGATAATCCTGGATATCCACCGCCGCCATAACACCAGAAGTGCTTACAGATTCTCTTTCTGGTGCGCTGTCTTGCAGACTATTAAAAAATAATAAAAAATAGATATTTATTTATTTCAGAGAGAGAGAGAGAGAGAGATAAAGAAAGAGATAAAAAGCAATAGAGAGGGAATGGGCACTCCAGGGCCTCTGTCACTGCAGACAAACTCCAGATGCATCGTGCCTCATTGAGCTGCCATGCCTGGCTGTGCTTTTGTTTTAATCATACTATTTGTATATTCTCAGCTCTTCCTAAGTACCTCTCCTTCAAAACTGAGGGCCACCCTGGCCTGGTGGTGCATGTCTTTAATCGTAGCACTTGGGAAGCAGAGGTAGGAGGATTGCCATGAGTTCAAGGCCACCCTGAGACTACATAGTGAATTCCAGGTCAGACTGGACCAGAGTGAGACCCTACCTTGAAAAAACAACCAACCACCAAACAACCAAACAAACAAACAAAAAAAAACCCTGAGGCCCGAGGAGGAGGAGGAAGGGTAGGGTGATTCCAGGACTCCAAGAAGACTGGAAGACTGGGCTGGCTTTGGACCTCACTGGAGCTATCTTCTAAATGCCGCCTCCCTTATTTACCGCTCCATTATTACTACCCCTCATCCAGAAAGTCAAAGTGGGTTATTAAGAGATTAAATGTTTATCCCAAAATCCTAAGTGTTTCTCATTTAAACCTCCTTACAACCCTATGGAGCTATTCTTGTCCAATTTTATAGGAATCCTCTTCTTGAACCCTTTACAAAGCCTCTTTATTATTGGGGAATACATCTTTGAAATGCACAAGGAATGACTACATAAAAAAGGTAGCTGTGACCCAGGGCCTAAGGAACCACCCTGAAGACTGAACAGGTAGCAACAGACAGCCTTGAAGTCATTCATTCCCTGGCTAATAATAACATTGCCTGTCAGACCTCACATGAAGGTCATGAGACCATCCCCTGGCCCTCAACAGGCTGTCACTCAAGAATAGCCTCTTAACTGGTTGGAGGAGGCAGCAAGATTGGTTCAAGACAGCCCCAGACTTCTCTCAAGCTTTGATGTGCTTTTGTGAGGACCAGGGGTGACACCCCTCTCTGGAGCAGCTCTGACTGCTGTACACCCCCCTCCTGTTGCTCCAACAGACAAAGGACAGGAGTGACTCCCACTTCTCAGCTGCCTTGGAGGGAGACCAGCAGTTGTGTGTGCTCTGAGAGAAAAGGCCGTGCTGAGAATAACCTCTTGGCTTTGTCCTTTGGCCTTGGTATGGCCCACTCCACCTAACTTGTGTCTATTTTTATCAGGTGGCATCCTTCAGGAGAGCCAAGTGCATGTGGATACAGTGTTCAGGAGAGGGCCTGCGGCTGCCCCCCACTGCGGCCTAATCTGGAGGGCTGAGAATAAAGCCACCCTTAGAAACTGCTGTCGCTGTGGAGGACTGACACTGGAAAGGTCTCTGGGACTGCCTTTTCTATTCTGGTTCTCAGGCAGGGGCCCAGGCTGGGGAGTGAGCTGGGGAGACAGGTAGGTGCTGTCCTGGGGAATGAGGAACCATTGTTGCCCCAGTAGCTGATTTCTCAGGAAACCACAGAAACCCCCATTTCGTGACGTTGCTCATAGCTAGGGGGTAGCCACTAAACAGACACTGACTGGCTTAAACAAAATACAGAAACTGAAAAAGGCAAAGTTTTGGCTCCCAGTTGGACATTATTTTTCTGGGCTAAGGGTCAAACCCAGATCCCCACAGTGCTAGGATGTACCACTGAGCTGCACCCCCCCCAGTGGAAATTTTTTTTTTTTTTTGAGGTAGGGTCTCACTCTAGCCCAGGCTGACCTGGAATTCACTCTGTATTCTCAGGGTGGCCTCGAACTCACAGCACTCCTCCAACCTCTGCCTCCAGAGTGCTGGGATTAAAGGCATGTGCAACCAATGCCTGGCTCAGTGGGAATTTTTTGTTGGGAGGAAGCCATCAAAGGCAGAAGGGGGTTGGAAAAAGAGTTTGACAAACAAGTTTATCTTTTCCTCATCCTGTTCCCCCTTCACCCTCCCTCCTCCCCTCTGACTTGGAGCTGCCAACTCCAGCCCATCTATGTTTCTGATTAAGAAAGCTTCAAGCCATATAAGGCCCTCTGGGGCCTATGGTTTATGTTGGCTGGAGAGCATGGTTGTTTTTGCAAAGTTTGATTCAAAGAAGCAACAAGGGCTGTGTGTGTGTGTGTGTGTGTGTGTGTGTGTGTGTGTGCGCGTGCACATACACGAGTGTACCTGCCTCCAGGGGCCACAGTACCTGATTGAGACAGATCCGTTTGAGGGGTGAGGCTGAGTGCATGGGCTCAGCAGTGGCTGTCTGTGCTTCCACAGTGGCTATGGGACCTCCTGACATGCCTGTCCGGCTCCTACTCATGAGCATCTTGGTTCTTAAGTATATTCTGGAGACAGAATCTGAATAGCCCTTCAGCTCTTCAGACCAATCAGTTCCTCTGGAAGACTACGCCCCTCAGTTCCTGTGGGCCCCGTGCTACAAGAGCTGCTTCTGTAGGTGGGTGGTGCCCCGCCAGCCAGTCCCCTGGCAGCAGTGCTCTGATGTTCGGACCCCAGCTTGGTCTCCCAACAAGCCAGTCTTGTTCCTGCCTGAGGACGTTGGCATGTGTTCTCTTCCTGGAACTTCTCCCCGTTCCCCGCCTGCTGAGTCCTGGCATGGCTCCTCGCTGCCGGCTCTGCGTCTGGTACGTCGGAGGGGTATTCCCTCGTCCTTCTGCCCGGAGCTTCGCCTCCTAGCCTTCCTCATCTAAACCACAGTGCCGGGCAAAGTCCAAGGGATGGTTTCCCAGCTCCCTGAGCCTCTCCCCACACGGGACTGTAGTTGATTCATTCTATGCAAAGGGTGCCTTGGACCAAGAGCAGGTGCTGTGACGCTGCAGGGGTATGGCATTGAAGCAGCTAGTCTTCTCTGCATTGTCTTATCGCCTGAAATTTGAGTCCCCTGAGTCTCCACGCCTTCCTCCATCTTTGCTTCCTGAGAGTTCTTTCCTTTGTATCCTTAAAGGAACCCGGCTCACAGTTGGTACTGATATCGTTACTAAATGACGTCCTCGGGGGTCCTACTACCTCTTGCTGCCTATCCCTCAGGGTGGGAAACTGCTGCCCTGGTCCCCAAAACGTCTGTGAGTGAGCGTGCTCTCTTTCTAATCATCTCAGCTGTTAGGTCAGCAGGCCAGATTAGAGGTAGCTGCCCCATCCGTTAGGACAAAAGCAAGCATTACAGGTTTGCGTGGACACGCTCCAACACTAACTCACGCTTACTGTGGCTGACAAGAACAGCTGCCTGGTACAGAGCATGCGTTACTTTATTTGTAGTTTAAGTCTGAAGTGGGGTGTGGTGGCACACACCTGTAGTCCCAACACTTGGTGGCTGAAGTAGGAGGATCATGAATTTGAGGCCAGCTTGGACTACACAGTCAGAACCAGTCTCAAAAAACAAAACAAAACAAAATAAAAAACAGCTAAAAGATTAATTTAGGCACTGGGGACTGAACCCAAGTCATAGCAAACTCTCTACCAAGGAGCTACATAGCCATATCCCCAGCCAGGTTTTGAGTTTTTAGAAAACTTTTATTTGTGAGAGAGAGAAAGAGCACACCAGGGCCTTCAGCCACTGCAAATGAACTTGACGCATGCAACACTTTGTGTCTTGCTTTACATAGGTACTGTGGAGTCAACCCAGGTAGTTAGGCTCCAAATGAACTCCAGATGCATGCACTACTTAGTGCATCTGGCTTTATGTGGGTACTGGGGAATTGAGCCTGGGTTGTTAGGCTTTGCAGGCCACTGCCTTAACCACTGAGCCATCTCTCTAGCCGTGTTTCCTTTTTTTTTTTTTTTTTTTGACAGCTTCCATAATTGTAAGCAATATCCCATGGTAATTCCCTCCCCTCACTCCACTTTCCCCTTTGAAACTCCACTCTTCATTATATCCCCTCCCCCTCTCAATCAGTCTTTTATTTTGATTTCAGGATCTTTCCCTCCCTATTATGATGGTCTTGTGTAGGTAGTATCAGGCACTGTAAGGTCATGGATATCCAGGCCATTTTGTGTTTGGAGGAGCACGTTGTAAGGAGTCCTACCCTTCCTTTGGCTCTTACATTCTTTCCACCACCTCCTCCACAATGGACCCCGAGACTTGGAAGGTGTGATAAGAGATATTTCAGTGCTGAGCTCTCCTCTGTCACTTCTCAGCACCATGATGCCTTCTGAGTCATTCCAAGGTCACTGCCATTTGAAAAGAGAAGCTTCTCTACCACTGTTTTCTTTTGATTTTTTTATTTAGTTTTCTTTATGTTTAGATGGTAACTGGCACTCAAAATCTCTGGCTTCTGAGTACATCATCATGCTTAGTCCTATTTTTCTTTTCTTTTTTGTTTTATTTTTGTTTATTTATCTTTTGGGTTTTTCAGGGTAGGGTCTCATTCTAGCCCAGGCTGACCTGACCTGGAATTCACTATGTAGTCTCACAGTGGCCTTGATCTCACAGTTATGCTCCTACCTCTATCTCCCAAGTGCCAGCTACCTTTATTTTTTTAAAAATATTATTTATTTATTTGAGAGAGGGAG
The DNA here is from genome assembly GCF_020740685.1 of Jaculus jaculus. NCBI lineage: Eukaryota > Metazoa > Chordata > Mammalia > Rodentia > Dipodidae > Jaculus > Jaculus jaculus. Next base: position 100,499,527 of record NC_059110.1, on the reverse strand, counting down.
AGAATGGGTACACCAGGGCTTGTAGCCACTACAAACAAACTCCAGATGCATCACCATGTGGCTACTGGGGAATCAAACCTGGGTCCTTAAGCTTCACAGACAAGCACCTTAACTGCCAAGCCATCTCTTCAATCTTCCTTTCCTTTTTTTTTTTTTTTAATTTTTTTTTGTTTATTTTCATTTATTTGAGAGAGAGAGAGAGAGGGGTGGGGGAGAATGGGCATGTCAGGGCCTCCAGCCACTGCAAATGAACTCCAGATGCGTGCACCCCCTTGTGCATCTGGCTAACGTGGGTCCTGAGGAATTGAGCCTTGAACTGGGGTCTTTAGGCTTCATAGGCAAGTGCTTAACCGCTAAGCCATCTCTCCAGCACCCTTTCCTTTAAAAAAAAAAATGTTATTTTTATTTATTTAATAGAGAAAGAGGGAAGCGGGGAGAGGGAGGGAGGGAGGGAAAGAGAGAGAGAGAGAATGAGAGAGAGAATAGGCACCCAGGGCTTCCAGCTATTGCAAACAAACTCCAGACATGTGCACCCCCTGTGCATCTGGCTAACATGGGTTCTGGGGAATTGAACCTGGGTCCTTTGGCTTCACAGGCAAATGCCTTAACCACTAAGCCATCCCTTCAGCTTTTTTTTTTTTTTTTAAGAGCGACAGAGATTTGGTGTGCAGGGGCCTCAGCCATTGCAATCGAACTACAGATGCTTGTGCCACCTAGTGGGCACGTGTGACCTTGTGCTTGCCTCGCCTTTGTGTGTCTGGCTTACATGGGATCTGGAGAGTTGAACATGGATCCTTAGGCTTTGCAGGGAAGCGCCTTAACTGCTAAACCATGTCTCCAGCCCTCCTTTTCCTTTTCTTTCTCCTTTTTCCTTTTTCTGTATCTCTCTAGCTTTCTGCTGCTTTTCTGAGTCTGCTGTAGGCGTCATGTCATTGGTGGAAAGTGCCTGTCAATGTGATTAAACATATTATTAGGCCTCTTAGTTCCTTAGTTTGGTGATGCTTTTGGGATGGGTCCCTGTCTACTAGCTTTGCTTCCCTGTCCTCCTGGGAAACTCCACTTCTATTACTGTGTTTTGTTTAGGAGGGGGGTGCTTTGAGGTAGGGTCTTTACTCTAGCTCAGGCTGACCTGGAATTCACTATGTAGTCTCAGACTGGCCTCAATTTTTTTTTTTTTTTTTTTGGTTTATGTAAAAAAAAAATTTAACTTTATTATTTATTTGAGAGAGGGGGGAGGGGAGGGAGGGAGGGAGAGAGGGGGAGAGAGGGAGGGAGAGATGGTCAGGCAGGCAGAGAGAGGGAGAGAGGATGGACATTCCAGGGCCTCCAGCCAACTGCAAATGAATTCCAGATGCATGCTCCCCCTTGTGCATCTGGCTTATGTGGGTCCTGGGGAGTTGAACCTAGGTCCTTTGGCTTTGCAGGCAAGTGCCTTAACCACTAAGCAATCTCTCCAGTCCTTTTTTGGTTTATTTGAGATAGGGTCTCACTCTAGCCCAGGCTGACCTAGAATTCAGTCTGTAGTCTCAGCGTGGCCTTGAACTCATGGTGATCCTCCTACCTCTGCCTCCCAAGTGCTGGGATTAAAGGTGCTCACTACCACACCCAGCTTGCTGTCTTTTTAAAATTATTTTTTATTGACAATTCCATAATTAAAGATAATAAACTATGGTAATTCCTCCCCTCCCCCCACTTTCCCCTTCACAACTCCACTCGCCTTCATAGCCCCTCCCCCTCTCAATCAGTTTCTCTCTCATTTTGATGTCATCTTTTCTTCCTATTATGAAAGTCTTGTGTAGGTAGTGTCAGACACTGTGAGGTCATGCATATCCAGTTATTTTGTGTCTGGAAGAGTGCATTGTAAGGAGTCTTACTCTTCTGGCTCTTACATTCTTTCTGTCACCTCTTCTTCCATGGACCCTGAGCCTTGGAAGGTGTGATAGAGATATTTTGCTGGTTTTTTTTTTTTTTTTTTTGAGATAGGGTTTCACTCTAGCTCAGTCTGGAATTCACTCTGTAGTCTCAGGTGGCCTTGAACTCACCGTGATATTCCTACCTCTGCCTCCTGAGTGCTGTGCTTAAAGGCTTTATGCCACCATGCCTGGCTTTTTTTCTTGAGGCAAGCCCAATAGACCTTTTTGTTTTGGTTTGGTTTTTCAAGGTAGGGTCTCACTCTAGCCCAGGCTGACCTGGAATTCACTCTGTAGTCTCAGGGTGGCCTTGAACTCACGGCGATCCTCCTACCTCTGCCTCCCAAGTGCTGGGATTAAAGGCGTGCGTCACCACGCCCAGCTCAGACCTTATTTTTAATGTGAGGGAGCAAGAGTGAGAGAGAGATTTGGTGTGCCAGGGCCTCCAGCCACTGCAGTCGCATTTCAGATGCGTGCGCAGCCTCATTGCACGTGTGACCTTGCACTCTTGGGTCACTTTGTGCACCTGCCTTAAGTGGGGCCTGGAGAGCCAAATGTGAGTCCTTAGGCTTAGCAGGCCTTAACTGCTAAGCCATCTCCAGCCCTGTTATCTTTTTTTTAATTTAATTTAATTTTTTAATCTTTTTACAATTTTTATTAACATTTTCCTTGATTATAAAAAATATCCCATGGTAATATCCTCCCCCTCCCCACTTTCCCCTTTGAAATTCCATTCTCCATCATATTACCTCCCCATCACAATCATTCTACTTACATATATACAATACCAACCTATTAAGTACCCTCTTCCCTTCCTTTCTCTTCCCTTTATGTCTCCTTTTCAACTTACTGGCCTCTGCTACTAAGTATTTTCATTCTCATGCAGAAGCCCTGTCATCTGTAGCTAGGATCCACATATGAGGGAGAACATGTGGCGCTTGGCTTTCTGGGCCTGTTATCTTTTTTAAACAACCTCCATACCATGATCAGATCATAATCCCCTTCCACCATCCACCTTTGATTACCCTCCACCAAATCCCTTCTTTCTAGCTAGTCCCTGGTCTGTTTTCTGTTTTATATTTTTTTTTCCACGAGGGAGAGGAAGAGGAGAAAGAGAACTGGCGGTCAGGACCTGTAGCCACTGCACTCAGCTGCAGACACATGCGCCATGTGTGCGTGCGTTATCCTGTGCCTTTGCCTTAGACGCAGACTGGAGAGCTGAACCTAGGTTCTTAGGCTTTGCAGACAAGTGGCTTAACTGTGAGGCCATCTCTGCAGCCCTTATTCTGTCTTTTAAATATAATTTTTTTTTGTTGGGTGTGGTGGTGCACACCTTTAATCCCAGCCCTTGAGAGGCAGAGGTAGGAGGATTGCTATGAGTTTGAGGCCACCTGAGACTACACAGTAAATTCCAGGTCAGCCTGAGCTAGAGTGAGAGCCTACCTTGAAAAACAAAACAAAAATAAATAAATAAATAAAATAATTTTTAAAAATTTATTTGCATGGGGAGGTAAGACAGAGAGAATGGATGCACCAGAGCCTCTAGCCTCTGCAAATGAACTCCAGATTCATGTGCCACTTTGTGCATCTGGCTTTATGTAGGTACTGGGGAATTGAACTTCGGTTGTTAGGTTTTGTACACAAGTGCCATAACTGCTGAGCCACTTCACCAGTACCCTGTTCTATTTTGATGCCATCATTTTTTTTTTTTTTTTCAAGGTAGAGTCTCACTCGAGCCCAGGCAGACCTAGAATTCACTCTGTAGTCTCAGGCTGGCCTCCAACTCTGCCTCCTGAGTGCTGGGATTAAATGCGTGTGCCACCACGCCTGGCTGTGTGTCGTCATTTTTAAAAGTATTTTATTTATTTGAGAGGGGATTAAAAATAGAGAGAATGGGCATGCCAGAGCTTCTAGCCACTGTAAATGAACTCTAGATGCATGTGCCACTCTGTTGGTACTGAGGAATTGAATCTGGGTCCTTACATTTCACATACAAGTATGTTAACCACTAAGCCATCTCTCCAGCCCATGTCATCATTTTCCCCCATCCTATTATGCAGGAGTTGTGCAGGTAGTGACAGCTATGTGAAGTCACAAATGCAATGGGCACTTTGTATCTGGAAGACAGTATTCCAAAGCACTCCTTCCCATCTTTTGTCTCTTACATTCTGCCACCCCTTCTGCAATGGTTCCTGAGCCTTGGAGACTATGATAGAGATATCTTGTTTTTAGTGCTGAACACTCCAGTGTCACATCTTCTCAGAACTTTGTTGAATTTTGAGTCTCCCCAGTGGTCACTGCCATCTGAAAAGAAGCCTCTCACCAAAAATGAGAGTAGCATTAATAAATGGGCATAAACATAAGTAATTAGAGGCACATGCTATCTTTTTCAGTTTTTGTGTTTTTGTTTTTAACACAGGGACTCTAACTTGTGATCTTCCTGGTTTAGCCTCCAGAGTATTGTGATTACAGGTATGTGCTAACATACCTGGCTTTTACCTCCTCTTGTCAGATCACTGCTCATTCTGTGGGGCGGTCCGGAACATCTATGTGGTTGGGCAGGAACTCTGTGTACCTTGGAAGACATTGCTGCATCTCCTTTGGCACTGTCCTCTAGAGCCTGACAGAATCCATGGGTAAAACCGAGCCATCAAAAGAGCCTGAGGTAAAGGGCGAAGGGGACGGGGAAATCCTCAAGGTTTTCTAAAAGACGCTGGCCGGGGTGCAGACAGTCTCCCCGTCCCGGGAGAGGAGCGGGCTGGGCCTGCACGGGGTCTGTCAGCCGTGGAGAGGGGTTGATGCTCTGATCCTGTGTGTCTCCCTTTGTTGCCCTGTTGTTTTCCAAACTGGCAGTTAATGCGACTGCTGACTGAGTTGGCAGGGAAGACACGCCACGCCTAGAGGTGGGTTGGGCTTCTAGTCTTCTTACCTGCAGCTCTAGGTTCTAGACGTCAGGATCTTTGTGATTTTTTTTTTTGGGGGGGGGGCTGCTAAAGAAGTTTTGCTGAGTGGATCCTCTACCCAGATGTTGGGTTAAGCCTCTGCCTTCCTGCAGTGAATCAGGCAAAGGAAATTCTACATGAGCCTGGCGTGTGGGGCACTCAAGAGGCCGGGGCAGCAGCATTGCTCTTGGTTTGAGGCCAGCCTGGGACTACAGTGAGTTCCAGGTCAGTGTGGACTAGAGTCACACCTCTCCTGGGGTGGGGATTCTCCACAGCGTCCTGACAACTGGCCCCCACCTATAGGTGAAGGGCACTAGCTGCCCAGAGGGGCTGCACTGGCTGGCCTACTGCCCTGTGTGGGCATCACAATAGACGGTGGGGGCGTGGCCCTGTATGCCAGGCCCCCCAGCCCATTGTGAGCTAACACAGAATCTTGAGGGTACCCTCACTAGGTACAGCTTGCTCAGACCCCCAAGGATGAAGGGAACGCTGAGGCTGGGCTGAGAGCACCATACCCGAGGCATGGCTCCATCACTGTGATTCCTGGGCCACACTATGCTGCTGTGGGAGAGTGGCCCAGGTTCACCCTCGCCCCCAGCCTTGGTGGCACAGCTGCCCTCTGCCAGCAAGGTAGGTACTGACCTCACAGCCTTAGGCAGGCCCTCTGGTATCTCGGGGTCTTTTGAGAACACCCTCTGGAAGCGTGCTGTTCAGGAGGTAGTCACCAGCTGCATGTGGCTGTTAGACTTTCAGTTCCTCAGTCACATTTGTCTTCTTCAAGTGCTCAGTAACCCCCTGTGGCTACCAGTGTTGGACAGCAGTCCGCACATTACCTCTGATGACCTGCCCCACGTTGACCATGCTGCCACTGCCTTGACCATAAAGGTCAAGACTTCTGTTATCTAACCCTCCACCAGCTCTTTCCTCAGCTCCTGAGACTCCCTTACGCTCTGCTCTGGGGCTTGCTGCCCCTCCTGTCCCTAAAGGCATTAGAACCATAATTCATGTCGTGTCTCCCTCCTCTCTCATTGCAACCTATGGAAATCCTGGCCCTCCTTGAGAGAGCCTTCCTGGACTCTGCCGATTTTTGGGCTTGGCTGCTTGTGGTGCTAGGGTGTGTGTGAGACAGTGAGAGATGGAGTCTCCCGCCTGGATCGTTTGCACTGGAGCTGCTGCGTACTAGCCACACACATACGTTTGGATGTGAGCTGTGACCTGATGAGGGGTGGATGCTAACCTTCGAGGCGCTCACAGCTGGCAGGAACTGAGTGTGCTTTCCGCTTGTCCTCCCAGAAGCTGAGGGAGGGCCTGCTGCTGCCCTCCATGCTGGGCCCCCATGGTGCTGGCTGGGCGTTCAGTTCCCATTCCCTGCCTGCAGCGAGGGTGATGGTAGAGAGGACCCTTAAAGGGGAAGAGCATTTATCAAGAGCTTGCTGTGCTGAACTCTGGAGATGGAGTGGTCAGGCCAGGCCTTTGTGGTGCTGACTACTCAGATAACAGGAGGAATGTTCAAGTTTCAGTCAAGAGAATGTGTAGGTCTATTCAGAACACAACATGGATGTGGTTCTACTGACCAGGCCCAAACTCAGACTCAATTGGGCTCTTGGCTCCAAAGCCATTGTTTTTATGATCAAATTTCCTGTCAATTACACATAGCTCTTTTTTACAGAAACTGAAGCCAAATGGGCTTAGTCACTGGGACCAACACTTTCTGTATCATTCCCAGGGATTGTTTTCTTGTTAGGCTGCAGAACACTGGTCTGTTAGCTGGCTTGGGAGTGAGACCATTACTTTTCTTTCCAAAGGCAGTTTTAAGAAGTCACAGGTACCTCTTTGGAAAAAGAAGAGATCCTTTTAGAACCTGGAGTGAGCAGATGAATGCAAAGCCCTGTGGCTGTAGCACGTGCCTGCCTTCAGCTTTGTGTGACTGCCTGGCCACAAGCCAGTGCATGTCTATTCCTGGGCAAATGGACCTGCTAAAAATAAGCAGGCAGCCATTTAATTCCAACAGATTCAAAATAGCTGAGTGTCCTCCTCCCAACCCTAGGACAGGGCTCCACAGCACCCTTGTGGAAGGGTTTTCCCTGGTTGCAAGCAGCATGCCTCCAGGGAGAAGATGTCCCTGGGACAGTCCCCAGTTAGCTTGTGGGGGCTTTTGGGACCTACACTCTTCAGTCTGCTACATCTTGGGAGGTTCATATTTAAACAAAATACACAGGACAAAGATAGCAGCTCATAAGATCTGTCAGCAAAATAAGGTAGCAGGAAGCTTCCTGGGGCTGAAGTGTACACACACATTCCCCCCCCCCCCCCTCTCTGTGTGTGTGTGTGTGTGTGTGTGTGTGTGTGTGTGTGTGTGTGTCCTGGCAGACTGTTCAGGAAAAGGTTGGTATGTCCTCAGCCACCTCTTTTAGGCCTGTCAGAACATGTAGACTAGGGACAATGACTTCTTAATAATTCCTAAGAAGTCCATTTGAATGATCTGAGACTGGCTCTGGGTGAGGGGTGGCTGTTTTCTGGACTGATGGGAAGTTGGGAAGAGTGACCAGTTGCCTCTGGGAGCCTCCTATGGTTGCCTCCTTGCCATAGGTGTCTTTAGCAAGACCCCACAAGTCTTGGTAAATTGTGGCCAAGGCTTCTGGGCAGGCAGCTGCTGATCTGATCCCAGGGGCTCCTGTCTCTAATCCCACTGCTCCAAGAGCAAGACACAAATAAACCCTGTCTTCTACTCTCTCTGGGGAACTCGGACCCTGGTTCCTTTCTGGAAGCAGTCATAGGGAGAATGGCTTTGTCCTAAGCCACTCACACTTAGGATTTCTTGCTCATGTCAACAGACTTTCTAATATCAGCTACTGCATTAGGTACTAAAACAGTCATACTGTCCATAGCCTTGGTCACGCAGACTTGGCAGCCCAGCCGTGATGTTAGTCCACATGCCAGATGAAGCGAGTCATTCTCCTCATCAGTGACAGCATCTCACTTCTCACGTATGTGACCCTCAAGGCTGCGGTGCCGGGTCAAGCAAGCCAAAGTTCCTTCACATACACCACCACTGTCAGTATCTGGATTATTCTCAATAATAACATCTGGTTGCTAATATTTCACCACCACGATTTTTAAAGTGGGCTGGTATCTTCTGAGCTGCTCCTCGCATGCCCAGCTGCCGAGGGCCACGCAGGAGGCGCAGGAGCCCAGCAGGGTCAATGGCTGGCGGCAAGTGAGCAACGTAGGGGCGACTCTGCCTTGTCTTGAGTATACCTTTCTGCCTCTTTCCCCTTCAAAGTTGTCTTTACTTTTTTTCCCCCCAAGGTAGGGTCTTGCTCTAGTCCAGGCTGACATAGAATTCACGATATAGTCTCAGGCTGGCCTTGAACTCACAGTGATCCTCCTACTTCAGCCTGGGATTAAAGGTGTCTGCCGCCACCAGCTGGTGCTTATTCTTTTTTTTTTAAAATTTTTTATTTATTTATTTGAGAGCGACAGACACAGAGAGAAAGACAGATAGAGAGAGAGAGAATGAGAATGGGCGAGCCAGGGCTTCCAGCCTCTGCAAACGAACTCCAGACGCGTGCGCCCCCTTGTGCATCTGGCTAACGTGGGACCTGGGGAACCGAGCCTCGAACTGGGGTCCTTAGGCTTCACAGGCAAGCGCTTAACCGCTAAGCCATCTCTCCAGCCCTGGTGCTCATTCTTGTATCGCAGAGATTCTGATTTAATTAACTTGCATGCTACGTTGGCCTTGGTCCTTTAAGAGTTTCCTCAGCAGCTGTGCATAGTGGCTCATACCTATAATTCCTACCATATGGGAGGCTGAGACAAGAGGATTGAGAGTTCAAGGCCAGTCTGGGGTGCCAACAAAGTTTAAGCTTCTCCAGTGACATTAATGTGGATCCAAGTATCCACTATTGCATAGTTCTCCCTGTATTAGAAGTCCCCAGTGATTTGCTGAAAAACTATTATAAGCTGGGCATGGGGCACACACCTTTGATTTCAGCACTTGCGAGGCAGAAGTAGGATCGCCATGAGCTTGAAGCCATCCTGAGACTACATAGTGAAATCCAGGTCAGCCTGGGCTAGAGTGAGACCCTACCTCAAAAAACAAACACAAAACAAAACAACCCAAAAACTATTATAACTAATAAATGAGTTCACAAGATTGTAGTATACACACTCAGTCGATGGGCAGAAACCTTCTCTTTTCCCTGTTAGATGTCTGAGTTTTCTAGTTTTCTACGAGGTCTCTAGCTTTTTTCCTTTATAGTATTTTCTCCATGTCAGTACACGAGTTCAACTTTCTCTAGCACCAGAATGTCCATGGGCTCCACAGTGCATTTAGTTTCTCTGAAAAGTTACTTCCAATTTTGTTTTGAGCGGTAACCCTGGTGAGCATTCTAAAGGACCTCAGCCTATACACGGGGGGGGGGGGGGGGGGGGGGGGAGTGTTTAGATCATAGGATATGCTAATTAGGTTTTAACAGCTATTCCTAAAGGTCTCCAAAAAGGTTGTATGAATCTCTCCTTTTCTACTGGTCATAGTACTACATACCTTCAATCCCAGCTCTGCAGAGGCTGAAGACATGTTACTATGAGCTCATGGCTAGTCAGGGGCTCCTGAGTTCCAGGTTACAGTGGGTCAAACAAAAAATAATTTCCCTTTACTTGGCTCATATTGGGCATGCATGGTCCCCATAGATTTACTAACTGATGAGTTAGCGTTTAATGTGGGCTAGAAGCTGGGTTTCTACTTCTCAGTTGTATTGCCATGAATTATTTTAAGTTCCAAACCAGGTGGTTAAGGATTTGGTACAGGTGTCTATCAAGGTTACCTGCTTGAAGATGAAACCATAAGATATCGTCATTGAAGCTCATGGGGGTGGACACAAAATCACCGGAACCCTGACCACTGCTTAGCCCTGTTCTGTACTTTCTGGGCCATTGCTTCCCCAGAAGGTTATCCTTACAGATAGAGCGGCTTTTTGGAGATGACAGCCTCCCTGGTGCTCCATCCTCCCATCATTTGGGGTAGATGGAATCTAGAAGTCTCCCAACACTCCTGTCTGTAGTGTGCTTAGGACTTCCCTGGGAGTCTCGTGAAATACAGCTGTGATTCAGAACGTTGGCAGTGGGGCTAGGCTGCTGTAGTTTTCACAGGTTCTCTGGTGATGGTCAGTGCCTCTGATCTGTGGCCCCACTTATATTTGAGAGGCAGAATCCTAGAGTGGTGGTTCCCAGCCCCTGCTGAGTGGTAGAACTATCCAGAGAAAGGTGAAATGTTTATTTTTTTATTTTTTATTTTGTTTGGTTTTTCGAGGTAGGGTCTCACCCTGGTCCAGGCTGACCTGGAATTAACTCTGTCATCTCAGGGTGACCTTGACCTCATGGCGATCCTCCTACCTCTGCCTCCCGAGTGCTGGGATTAAAGGCGTGCGCCACCACGCCCGTCTCTGAAATGTTTATATTTGCTATCCCTGCAACAAAATAGCCACATGCAGGTGTAACATACTAGGTCAGCATGCAATGCCCATCCCCTCTTATCTGGCTCTTGTCACACCTCTTTCTTCTCCTCTTGCTCTCCCCAGGCATAGCTACATCACCCACACCTCCGAGATGGCAATCCAGTTCCGCTCACTCTTTCCCTTGGCATTGCCTGGAATGCTGGCGCTCCTGGGCTGGTGGTGGTTTTTCTCTCGTAAAAAAGAACGGGTCAGCAGCACCGATCCACAGACAGAGGCTGGTGGTGTAGCACTGATGGCTGGCCCTGCCATCAAGGACCCACTCCTTAAGGAAGAGGTCTGTCTCAGAGGGACGTCCATGGTCTCCAGTGTCGCACAGCTGCCAGAAAAGGAACAGCTCTGTGCAAGCAAGCCTTCTGAGGAGCCCCCAGCCTTGTCGCGCACCCGCACTGTCCCACGAAGATCAGAGTCCTCAGGCAGCCTCCCTAACGCCTCAGATGCAAGGTCGCAGCCGGGGCAGGGCAGAGACCACAGCCTGAAGGTAGAATTTGCCCTGATTGGAGATGAAGCCAAACCTATTACTCTTGAGTGTCCCCTCCAACCACCAAAGGATGTACTGTTCCCCCACGAAGCAGAAGTGTGTAAGCAAGAGTCCTCACTGGGCAGAGTGCCAGGGAGGGGCTGGCCTGGCCATTCTGCAGCCCCTGGAGAGAAGGCAAGAGAGACGGGCAGAGCAGAGGGGACTGGAGATGCAGTGTTGGGCGAGAATGTGCTTGAAGAAGATAGGTTGTCCCAGGATTGTGTCTCAGAATTGGAGAAAAATAAGGCCCAGAGCCCGGCCCCCTTGGGAGGGAGGGGAGAGGAGAGGAGCGGCAGCCCACTGCACATGGTGAAGCCTGCACAGAAGGAAGAGCAGGTCGCTGGGAAGGCACTAAGTAGCTTTGCTGAGTCAGGTCACCCGGAGCTGGCTAAGGATGCAGAGACATTAGTACCTCTTGTCAGAGGTAGCAATGGCTGGGACAGAGAACTGGGCAGAGAGGAGACCTGGGATAAAAATAAACAGATTGAGCAGACTGCTTTCCAGTTAATCTCTCAGGTGATCCTGGAAGCCACTGAAGAGGTGCGGGCCACCGCAGTGGACAGGACAGTGGGGCAGGTGCATTCAGCCTCAGCCATGCAGCCTCACACACAGGAGGAGAGCTGTGCCTCTGCCAGTCAGAAAACTGTCCTGGGCCAGGACACCACGGAGCCTGCTTCTGCCACTGCAGGGCTAGCCACCGGCCCCCCAGAAGACCTGCCACCAAAGACCTATGTGAGCTGCCTGAGCAGTCCCCTGTCCAGCCCCAGCAAGGATGAGAAGCCAAAGAACTCTGCCCACCACATCTCCCTGGCCCCCTGCCCACCACCAGCCAGCCCCGTGGAAGGGTCTTTGGATGGGGCAAGCACCGTGGAGGGAGACACCAGCACCTCTGTCAGCTGCATGTCAGATCACAGCCAGAGTGTCCCTTCCATGGCCTCCTTGGAGCAGTGCTCAGATTCTGTCAGCACCTCAGGTCTTGAAGACTCTTGCACAGAGACCAGCTCAAGCCCGAGAGAGAAGGCCATCAGCCCACCACTGCCAGATAGTACCGAGCCCTTCAGCAACGGGGTGCTGAAGGGGGAGTTGTCAGACTTGGGGGCTGAGGATGGATGGACCATGGATACGGATGCAGACCACTCAGGAGGTAGGAGGGTCTTGGGTGTCTCCTTGATAAATTGGAGTGGGGGTGGGGGCTCCCCTTATTTGGTAGGGAAAAGCTGCTGTCTCCTCTCTTCTGCCATTTCTGCAGCAAAGTCATGATGCTCTTTGGTTCTGTCACCCAGCCCCCTGCAGAAAGCGGATGGGTACCTGAGACCCAAAGGCTAGCCAGGGAGCCTCCTTAGCTCTTCAGAAGGAACCAGCTCAGTCAGGTCCACCCATCAACTCAGAGTCTCTTCTCTTCTGAACACTGGCCCTTTGATATACCTTCAAGGAGGAGTCCTCCTTAGTTTTACCTCCAGAGTGTGTGTGGGTGTGCGGGGGAGGGGTGTTTTGTAAGGGTGGACTTCCTTCACTCATGTCCTTGTTCCGTGTCTCCATGTGCTCTCCTCCAGAAGCCCTCCCAGGGTAAGTGCCCCAGGACAGCCGCAGCTTTGAGCACCAGCGGGGGCTCAGGCTGTCCTGGGCTGTTGCTGTCGCCTCCTCCTCCGCAGAGCCTCAGTCATTTTCTCTCTGCATCCACAGCTCCTCCCCGGGAATGAGGGCACTTTGGTAACGGAGGGTCCACTGGGTTTTACGAGTGCTGACCCCAGCGTAGACAGTTCAGACCGCTAACTTACAGGTCAGCAGCTCCTGACCCTGCTTTTGCAGCTCCCCTGGGGTACTTTTCATAATCTCATGGTGATTCCAGATTGGCTCTTTGCTTGTCTGTCCTGGAGCCATCCCTTACCACTCAGCTCTATGCAGGAATTTTGGGGTCTTTCTTGGGTGTTTTACTGCTTCCATCAGGATTCTGGGGTCCCACACTCTGAATTTTGTCACCCCAAGATGCTGTTGGTTGAGACCGTAGTTGTTTTACATGTCTCCAAGAGAAGATGTGCTGCCCGTTGTGACTGTGGGAGGCCAGGCACTGTAAGAGACGTCTTAATGTGAGGTGCCGAAATGTTAAGATAAAAATTTACTTCTTAAAATAGGTGAAAAGAAAGGTTTACAAAACATTTAAGAACAAGCCGGATATGGTGGCTCACACTATAATCCCAGCCCTCTGGGAGGCTGAGTGAGGTAGGAGGATTGCCCAGAGTTTGAGGCCAGCCTTGCCTACAGATTGAGTTCCAAGTCAACCTGAGCTAGCATGAGACCCTGCCTTAAAAAACAAAACAAATCTTAAGAATGAAGGAGTTTTCCTGTGCCTGCTGCCCTCCACCATAATGAATGAACCTTGTTAGGCCAATCCTAGGTCGTTCACTGTTGCCACACAGATGCTCTGAGGTATGTGAGCGTAACTGCAGAAGAGCCATGGTGATGGGCGAGAAGGTTCCAGGCGGCCCAGCAGTCATGGCCTGCTGGCAGCAACTGGGGAGTGCTCAGTGGGTATTGGTAGCTTTAGTTTTGCCTTATGCACAGGAAACTAAAGCAAAGGGATGTGAGTACTGCCTCACGGAGGGATCTGAAAGCTGGGTTGTGGTGTGGTTCTGAGCCAGTCTAGGGAGCCATTGAGGTGCAGGTATGACCAGTCCTGTGGGACAGGGTGAGGATTGTATACCAATCGTTTCTCCATCAGCCGGTTTTGCTTCCATGAGTCTGGTCTGGTCAGAGCAGCCTTCTAGGAGGGTCTTCCCTGCAGCTAGCCTATTTTGAGGTGAGAAAGGTCACTTCAAAGTTCTGCAGCAGTCTGTTAAGTCTTAGTCCTTTACATCCAGACAGTACATGGATTTCTTAAGAAAGTGTTATATTTAGGGAAACCAAGTGGGAAAATCCAATGAGTGGGCTTGAGAGGTGAGGCTACTGAATCTGAATTTAAGCCAGAGCCTCTTCTCCTAACCTCCTTCCCACGGTCCCTGTTGCTCATTTGGTCTTCCTTTTATTTGATGTCCCTTTGTCATGCATTGAGCAAGAGGAGTAACAAGCCCCACTGTCCTCTTGGGATGAGCTCTGGTGTTTGAGCCACAAAGTGTTCCGAGCTGCACAGGCCAGGCCTAAGCAAGCGAAAGGCAGCTTGTCTTCTTGCCTTGGTCCATGACTGGCAGAAGCCAGAGTGCTCTGGTTAGGGATGAGAATGGGGTCTTCCAATGACAGACGTACTATGACCGGTTCCCCACCTGGAAGCCAAGGCCTGAAACCTTAGGGACTGGACATCTTTGATCTAAGGCTGGAACCTTAGAAGGCAGCAGACTGTACTAGGAAGGTAGGGCCAGCTTCTGGGGCCACGTGGGTGTGTGGGCTTTCTTGTCCTGCCCTCACCCCCGCCCTGTGGGCTCCTCTTGGGTGCAGAGCCTGTCTTCTTCCCGGCTCACCACTTGTGTTTCTGCTCCAGCAGCTGTGGCTGGGTGCAGCTGCCAAAAGCAAGTGGGACTGTTAAGTGACAAGCTAAAATTAGGTGTGTGGGTACCCCAGGCCTTCTCTCATTGGGTTTTTTTGAGCCTTTGAGTTGACTGTTACCTGGCAAGCTTGAGGTGGGGGTGTAGGTAGGCCTCTCAGTAATGTGAATTTGGGGGAGTTCTAATCCTGGCGGCTCTGAGCCAGGTCTGGGGTGTGTGTGTGTGTGCATGCGGCTTTCCTCCCCTGCAGGTTCTGACGGAAACAGCATGGACTCGGTGGATGGCTGTTGCGGACTTAGGAAGCCTGACAGTCTCCAGAACGTCCAGGCAGGATCTAACCCTAAGAAGGTTGACCTCATCATCTGGGAGATTGAGGTGCCAAAGGTAAGGCTGGTGACATCTCCACAGGCTGGCTTCTTTGGCGAGCTCAGAGTTCCCTCCTGCCCAGGGCCATCAGACTTGGGGTAGAGGATTGCTGGGTGAAGCAAAGTTTGTATGAACCAGAAGGGGCTCTAAGCGGTGAGCCACCTTTGCCACCTGCCTTCAGTAGCATCTGACACTGGTCCTCCCCACTACGGCACAGGCTTGCTGGTCCAGCAGGCTTCCTGTGTGAGGTGGGGCTCAGATCTGTTTGCAAATGCTCGTTAACACCAGATCAAGTCTGGAGCAGCCACCCCCTTCCCTGCGCTCCAGAAGAAAATAAACTTGATAACTGAGCAAAGAAGTAGCTCTTTGTAGTACTTGAAAAGTGCATAGAAATAATTAAAGAATGTGCACGCCACTCACTAACCTGACCCCCAGTGTCTATAAGGATGTTTACTTCTCATCTCACACCCTGTGGATTTAAGCAAATCTGAGATTGTGTTGTTTTAATTAATACTTTAAAATATTTAACAATTTAATTTGCCTGTGCTAGTCTTTGAAAATACAATTTTAACTGCATTATTCATTTTGTGAATGTCAGTTTGCTTCACTAATCCTCAGTTCCTAAGTGTTTTCTAGCCCCTAGCTGTTGTAACTTAACAACTTTTTACCGTGATCTTTCTGTTTATTTCTGGGGCTCAGAAGTAATTGGCAGACGGCTTTCTCCCAAGGCACACTGCTCCATGCTGAGGTGACCTGCTGGGTCTGAACTTTGGGTCAGGACACCTGTGTTTACCCCAGCCCCCGCCCCCAGTGACTTTGTTAGCAGTCCTGCCCTCTGGGATAACAGAAGGCATGGTGAGGCAGGCTGTGGGTGAGAAGGGACTGTGTCCCTTGCCACCTTGCTGGGCTGGGGTCGTTTGGAATTGCTATGGAGTTTGTCTTACATCATGGCTAAGTTTGGTTGCTTCTGTCTGCCATGAACTCTGGCACACTGGGAACTTCTGCATGCCCCGTGCTCCAGAAGTTCCAGCCTGCTGCCCGCCGCTTGGCACTGGGAGCCCAAGGGTGCTTAGGCTTTCAGTTTCTAACTGAGATCCTTTGTCTGTAAATGAGTGAGTGTATGTGTGAGAGAGAGTGAGTGAGTGAGTGTGTGTGTGTGTGTGTGAGAGAGAGAGAGAGAGACAGAAAGAGAGAGAGAGAGAGAGAGAGAGAGAGAGTGTGTGTGTGTGTGTGTGTAGGAGGGGTTACTACCTTTGCAGCTTTCTTGATGGGGACACATGCTTAGGATGCAGTGGGAACTGCTGGGTTCCAGCCTGTCCCCTTCAGCTGCTTAGTAGCTGTCTGATCTTGGGTGGCTTCCTTAACCTGCCTGGGCTTGTTTCTCCTCCTGTGTAAAATGGCTATAAAGTGATCTGTTTCATAGGTGCTGCGAGTGAATGTTAGTACTTAGACTATTCCTGGAAGATATGCACTGACATAGTAGCAGTGGACTGTGTGTGAGCTTGACCTTGTGTAATCAAATCTCGGTCTTTGGGACATAGAGAATTGGTTTCCTCATAGCCCTCATCTCCTGTTCTCTTCCTGGAAGCACTTAGTTGGTCGACTGATTGGCAAGCAGGGCCGGTATGTGAGTTTCCTGAAGCAGACATCCGGGGCCAAGATCTACATCTCCACCCTGCCTTACACCCAGAACATCCAGATCTGCCACATAGAAGGTCAGTGGCTGTGCTGCCCAGGGCTTTGGTTTCCTTGCCTGACAGGTAAGTAAGCAGAAGCGTGGGAGAGCCCCAGTTACTGTCCTTGGAGTCTGTCCTCCTCCCTGTGCGGAGGGAGCCCTGGTGGTTTTCCCTTTAGCCTCCTTCTGCAGTTCAGGGGTCCCTATACACCAGTCCTCTGCCAGAGGAGGGACAAATGCCAAATGGGCAGGGCCACGGTCAGGGTACTGGGTCACAGTGTCTGGCACTCACATATGTTCCACCACAGCACAGTTGCCTGCTTTGTGCTTGAGGTGGCCTGCGTTCACAGTGTGGGTCAGAACACCGAAGGTTTCCCTGGAGAGGAGGTTGGGTTTACATGACTTTCTTCTTAAAGCAAGTGTTTTGGCACCTTTAAGATGCCCTTGAGCTCTAGAAGGAAGGCCCGTGGGGTGGGGTGGAGGTGGGTTTATCACTTTTCTCTTCGCCCACTGCGGCTGTGTGTCCTGTCCCCTTGCTCTTTAGGCTCTCAGCATCATGTGGACAAAGCTCTGAACTTGATTGGGAAGAAGTTTAAGGAACTGAACCTCACCAACATCTATGCACCGCCGTTGCCTTCCCTGGCGCTGCCTTCTCTGCCAATGACGTCCTGGGTGAGCTCCTTCCCCAAGCTTCTCCCCATGTGAGATGCTCCCTCACGTGCTCATATAGGTCATTAAAACCTTACTTCCAGCCATGCGGCAGAGGTAGGAGGATCGCTGTGAGTTCGAGGCCACCCCAAGACTACCTAGTGAATTCCAGGTCAGCCTGGGCTAGAGTGAGACCCTACTTTGTAAAATAAATAAATAAATAAATAAATAAATAAATAAATAAATAAATAAATACCTTACTTCCATGCCCTGCCTGGTTCCTGATGTCAGCTCTGCTGCTAGTATGTTCCCTGGAGATGGACAACATGCTAGCAAGAAGCCAGAGTTTCTTGGTCCCCACACAGGAACACCACAACTTTGCCACCCATGCATATTGTGTGTTTTCTAGACATTTGCCTCAAAAAGATTAGAACTTAGCCAGGATGCTGGGTGTGGAGGTTCCTTAAAGCTGGAGTTGTACCTGGTGGCACCACCTGCAGGTGGCACCAGCTTGAAAGATTTGAATGAGACTGGTGATGGGTTTGTTATTTTGTCTCCTCTGAGTTGGGCTCAGGAACTGCCTATGTTATAGTTAGAAATGCAGAGTCCATGGCCCCAGCAGCCCTGGAGGTTGGCAGGAGAGCAGCTAGTGTCTCCAGGGCCATCATTGTGTATGCCTCGGGCACCAGTGGCCTCTTCTCATTGAGAGTGCGGAATTCTGCATGAGACTCTTTACTGCCTTGCACACTGATGGGCTGAACAGGCTGCTTCAGGCAGGTTGCTCCCTTGGGTTTTGTTTAGGATGGTAGGCATTTCAGATGCCTTCCCCCAACCAGAGACCCTTGTGCTGTGGGGGGAGGAATGGGGGGTGTCCCTTTCTTTCACTGTGGGTCTTAGGGAGTGAGCTGGGCCCCCTCTTTGCTTTATTCCTGACACAGGAATAAAGTCCCCCCTCCAGGAGGCTTGGCTGCTTCTTAAATAATGGAGCAGTTTGTGTGGGTGTGTTCCTTCCCTTGGGTTCTGCTTGGCTTGGTGGGGAGGAGACCCTAGGTGTTCTGTGGCCAGCAGAGAAGGGGCAGACACAGGAAAGTCAGAGGAAGCTCTTCTCCCTAGGGCCACTGGGCTCAAAGGTGGAATAGAAGCCCTGCTGTGTGCAGAACCTGCTTGCTGCATCTGTAAAGCGGTGCCTGGACACCAGCTGTGTAGGTACCTACTGGCCTGTGCTAGGGCCGTAGCACAGAGAGGCCTGGTGGCTGAGCACACCTACAAGCCGGACCCCAAACGAGAATGAATAGGTGGCTGGCTTTTGAGGAGAGCAGGATCTGGAGAGCAGGGGAAGGCCCCAAAGAGCAAAAAAGACAGACTGGCAGACCTTGATAGTGGGCCTGGCTTGAGGCTTTTGGTTCTTTGGAGGCAAAGAGATGCTGTCAGGCCATAAACTGGGCTCAACTGCAGGTCCCTTGTTCTGAGCAGCTGCTCACTCCCTATCCCTGCCTGACAGGCTAATCCAGAGTTGGGGAGGAACATAAGGGGTGGGGTGGGGGATAGACCCTGCCCCACCTGGATGAGGCCCAGTGCTGTACACAGCGCAGTTGGCTCCTTGCTGCAGTGTCTGCTGGGGGCCCCTTTTGGCCTCGGGCAAGGCTGCCTCTACTGGTTGCCCATGGTATTGCAGCACAACAGCCCCAGTCACTGAAGTCATTGTTGAGCCTCTGCCATCTGAGTGCCATGTGCCACGTGCCTCATGGTAGATGTCTGTGCCAGTTCAGAGACTGGCTCTGGCCTTGCGCCACACCCCAAACATGAGGAGGGCTGACGCTGGCTGCTTCCCTCTCAGCTCATGCTGCCGGACGGCGTCACGGTGGAGGTGATTGTGGTCAGCCAGGTCGACGCCGGGCACCTGTTTGTGCAGCAGCACACACACCCCACCTTCCACGCGCTGCGCAGCCTGGACCAGCAGATGTACCTTTGCTACTCCCAGCCTGGAACCCCCACCTTGCCCACCCCAGTGGAAAGTAAGTGCTGCCCTGCAGAGGCAGGAGAGTCCTGCCTCCTCGGGGCGGGGCTGGGCCGTCCCTGTTGGCCCTCCATCTTGACCCAGGAGGGAGCTTTTCCAGAATTCTTCATGGGATAGTGTCCCTGGTTGCGTTTCCTGCCTAGCCAAAGCTGGTGTTTCCCTTGGCTGGTAGAACAGTGGTATTGGAGTTTTGACTTGTGGGTTCAGAGCCCAACCCTGTCACTTGTATCTTCTGAGTGGAGCATGCCAGCCATTAGGATTGCATACACTGTATGTATGACATGTGGAACATTTCATGCATGAACTGGTCATAATTAAAGATCCCAGGTTCCACAGCCCCGTGCAAAGGGTTGGGTTATCTCTGCAGTACAGGTGAGGGAACAGAGCTTCTGAAATGAAGGGACTTGCTCAGGCAGCACTTGAGCAGGAGCTGGAATCTCACTGGTACCTTAGCCGCTTCTATGAGTACGGACTGAACGCCAGAACATTTCTGCCAACCCCCTCCCAGACTCCTCAACCTGGGGTCCCCTTGTGAGCTAGGAGACACGAGGAAGCTTTGAAGTTGTCTGTAGGGTTTCCCTCCCTTTTAGCGGGATGAGGGTTTCTTGCTTCAGCCCAGCATTAGAGACAGAACGAGCGTGGAAGAGGCAGTTCCATCAGGACCCGCTGTAGCCGTCTGTGGTCTGGGGTGCTGCCGAGAGCACTGCCGCATGTTCCTTCCCCGCGACGTCACCACTGCTGCCCGGGCCAGGGGCTCCCCTGGGAGCACATCCACTCTGCTCCTGAAGCAGAGGCTTCCGTGCGTGGCCCAAGACAATTCTTGCTTTTTTTTTTTTTATATTTATGTATTGCCAGGCATGGTAGTGCACACCTTTAATCCCAGCACTTGGGAGGCAGAGGTAGGAGGATCGCCATGAGTTTGAGGCCACTCTTGAACTGAATTCCAGGTCAGCCTAAAAGTGAGACCCTACCTTGAAAACAATATATATATATTTATATATATTTTATATATATTTGGGAGGAGAGAATGAGAATGGGCATGCAAGGCCTCTAGCCATTGCAAATGAACTCCAGATGCATGTGC
Organism: Jaculus jaculus; assembly: GCF_020740685.1. NCBI lineage: Eukaryota > Metazoa > Chordata > Mammalia > Rodentia > Dipodidae > Jaculus > Jaculus jaculus. Next base: position 100,479,376 of record NC_059110.1, on the reverse strand, counting down.
CACCATGTGCACCTAGCTTACGTGGGTACTGAGGAATTGAACTTGGGTCCTTTGGCTTTTTTTTTTTTCTTCTTCACTAAACCATCTCTCCAGCCTCCAAGACAATTCTTTGTCCATTGTCTCAGAGAAGTCAAAAGATTGGACATTCCTGGGCTAGATGGCCTAGGTCATACACCTAGGGATGCCCTTTAGGCCAGGCCTTCTATCTGGAGCAGACTTGATTCCTTCAGGGACTTTTCCTTAAGAATGTAAGCCAGGCCCTCATCACCATTCCATGAGTTCTGTAGTTTTTGTGATTGGTTTTGATTCACATGCTAGTTTCAGGCTTCAGTAAGTTTCAGAGTAATGGATCTAGATGGAAGGTTCTTTGGTATGAGTAGCTTTGGGGATGTCACATGCTAAGCTGAAGTTCCATATTCTAGGTCTTTCCTCCTTGTCTTGGGCTCTGGGGAGATTTTGTTGAGGACTCATTCTGTCCATGCCCATGGAGGTGCATGCCTCTGTGAAGTAATGTTGGGAAGTGGGTGGCAGTGACCAGGCTGGCCATTGCTGCCCTGAGCCACATGTGTTCCACACGCTCCTCCTCTTCCTGCCCTGCAGTAACGGTCATCTGTGCTGCCCCTGGTGCAGATGGGGCCTGGTGGCGAGCCCAAGTAGTGGCCTCTTATGAGGAGACCAATGAGGTGGAGATTCGCTATGTGGACTATGGTGGATATAAGAGGGTGAAGGTCGACGTGCTCCGGCAGATTAGGTGAGTGGGGCTCCTTGGCCAGGCACACGCCCTCTTGGTGTAGGGTATGCGGCTCACCCTCTAGTTCTACCCGGCCGCAGATGGGGCTGTGTTCCTCCCTCCTGCTGCTCAGTGACTTTCCTTGGCCATACTAGCTGGAAGGCCAGGCTGGAGGAAGTCCTTCTGAGGTCAGGCATGCAGCAGGTGTGCTGTGAGTGTGAGCCGTGGCTGCCGTGTCATCCCGTGTTGTAGGTGTTACTGTGCTAAGCAGAGGTAAATACAAACGGTGGCTGGCCCGTGTTAAACTCATCCCTTTCTTGCCTTTCTAGGTCTGACTTTGTGACCCTGCCATTCCAAGGAGCAGAAGTCCTTCTGGACAGCGTGATGCCCCTGTCAGGTATCAGTGGGGCCTTTGGCTGGAGAATGGGCATTAGTGGGCATGGGTCTTTCTGGAAGCTGTGGTCCTTATGTGGAGGTGTGTGTAAACGTGACTATTGACACTGTTTCAGGGTGAATAGGTCTGGGCTGAGGCCTAGGAACTTACATTTCTCACAAGTTCCCAAATAATGCCACTGTTGCTGTGAACCATCATTTGGGGTCTGCTGCAAGGTCCTTCCAGAATGTAGTCCATACCCAGAGGGGCCAGGCGTGAGGTCAGCAGTGCTGCTCAGTGAGGTCACTGCTCAGGGCACTGTGGTAACATCTAGTCTGTTGTCTGAGACTGACAGGGAAGGGCACTGGCATTATGTAGCCCTGATTGTCCCCTCTGGCATGTGGGGACAGTTGCAATCTTTCAAGGTAGCCATAAATTACAAGTACCCAGCAACTGGTATGCAGGACATGGTCAGATAGCAACAGTTGTAAGTAGTGCCCTGTTTATCCCACCACCCTGTGCTCTTCAGATCTTGTGTCCAAAGTAGTTGAAATGCCTTAGAAACACTACAGTCTAACTAGATGTGGTGGTGCATGCCTATAATCCCAACAGGCTGAGGCAAGCTGAGAGTTTGAGGCCAGCCTGGGTTACAGAGAGCCTGTCTCCAAAAAGGAAAGAGGGAAGGAGAGAAGGAATGAAGTAGGAAGGAAGAAAACATAGTTTAGCTAAAAGTCACACCAGACTATAACACCAGCAAAGTCTTTGTTCTGTTTCCTTTCTCTTGCCAACCTTTCTTTTCCATTTCTGTCCATCTGAGCAATCCGTCCAGACACACTGGGGCAATCCCTCCCCCTCCCCCGCTTTCCCACTCCTTCCAGACCCTTGACTCTCATCCTCCCACTTCTGTCCTCGGCACAATCTTATACGTGGCTGTTAAGATCCTACCGAGCAGAAGCTGCCTCGGTGTCCTGCCTGCTGTAGAGCAGCTGTCCATGTTGGGCCCATTGCCTGCATTTGAATTCCACCTGCACCGTTGCAGAAGCTGGTTGGCCTTTGGTAGTCAGCCTTTGTCTGCAAAGTGGGTGTGGCCGGCTGTCTTCTGATTGTGCGGGCAGGGGCCGTGAAGGGTTGCTCAGTACGGGTGGTCCCCAGGTAGGTGGGCAGTATTTCCATCCCAGGCAGCATTTCTGTCCTCATTCTCATTTGGGGGAGAGGGAACATGCAGCTGTGGCTCCATGTTTATCACTTGAGTCACAGGGAGGCCAAGGCTCTGCCTGACAAGGTGGCTCTCCCCAACTTTGGAAGCAACCTGCTTGTAAGAAACTCAAAGTTATGTAACGACACAAATGCTTATCCTTGGTGGGCATCTAAATGCTGCTTTCTTCTCTTCTCAAGACGACGACCACTTTTCACCCGAAGCAGACGCAGCCATGAGGGAGATGACAGGAAACACAGCGCTGCTGGCCCAGGTGTGTGTGGTGGGGTCGGCGTGGGACAGGCAGGCCAGCCACGGTCTGTCGGGGGAGGCTTCTGCTTCACTCAGTGGAATGTCGCTGGGCCCCTTGGGAACTGACTTTAAGTGCCTCCTTTCCATGGCATGAGCCTTAGGTTGCCCAGTAGGCTTTAAAAAGAAGCACATGAGGGCTGGAGAGATGGCTCAGCAGTTTAAGGCGCTTGCCTGCTATGCTCACCACCTGGGTTCAATTACAGAAAGCCAGATGCAGAGTGGCACATGCGTCTGGCGTTCCTTTGCAGCAGTTAGAGGCCCTGGTGTACCCATTCTCTGTCTCTCTCCTCTCTTTGCTTGCACATCAATACATATGTGTGTGTGTGTGTGTGTGTGTGTGTATATTTTTTAAGCACATGAGCTGGGGCGGCGGCTCAGGGGTCAAAGACTTGCAAATAGCCAGGCCTAGTGGCATACTTTGCAGGCGGAGGCAGGGTTAAAATGAACTCTGAGGCCTGCAAGGCCTACATAGGAAGTGCCTCGCAAAAAAATAAAGTCAAGTCCCTAGAGTAGCTTTAAAATGTGCTTTCTCCGTCCCCATTTTAGGTGACAAGTTACAGTCCAACTGGTCTTCCTTTGATCCAGCTGTGGAGTGTGGTTGGAGATGAAGTGAGTCTGCTTTCTCCTCCCCGTTGTCTGCCTGCAGTGATGGGCTGGGTGGGAACGGGTCCACCACTGTTTCCAACTGACAAGTCAGAGGGTTATAACTATGACCTGGTGCCACCCACAAGATACTTTGGGTGCCAGAGTCAGGTCTAGTGATGTTCGTGTCACCTGTGGGCAGAGGTTAGGGTGACACTGAACATGCTGTAACTCCTCAGACGCCTCTCCCGATGGCGCTCTCTGCAAGGTAGCACTCAGGGCCTCACCGCCTCCACCCTTGCAAGTCTTCCTCCCTGTGGTGCCGTAGCTCAGGCGTGTGCTGCCTAGCAGAGAGCCTATCCCATGCCAAAGAAGCAGCAGAACGTTTGAATAAGAGACCCACGCACACCTCTTCCTGGCCGGCAGCCAGGCATTTGGGAGGGAGAGCCTGCGTTGGCTTGGGAGATGGCTCCAGGGCACTGTGGGCACAGCTCTCAGGGGAACTTTGTTTTCTAGGTGGTGTTGATAAACCGGTCACTGGTGGAGCGCGGCCTTGCACAGTGGGTGGACAGCTGCTATGCCAGCCTTTGACCTCGGCTCTCAGAGCTGCTGCGTGAGCCTTTTTTGCACTGTTGAAATTGGGCTTGGCATCCAAGACAGAGACGAACAGCAGAGTAACACATTTTGTCTTCTCGAGTCTTCTTTCCCCCCTCTGTTGTCCTGTTGAGAAGACGTTTCCTCCGAGGAGCTGTGGGTTCTTTTCACAGCCATAGGATGGTATCTCACAAACCAACTGGCTTAACCCCATTCTAAGCTGTTTAAAAGAGAACTGAAGGAAAATACCTCAGTCAGGCTGTCCTGCTTCCCTCTGTCCAGCTCCCCTCTTCCTACCCTCTCTCACTACCCCCGCAGGCTGTAGCAGGCAGGCCCAGCAGGGTGTGGGGCTGGCTTTGATAGTTTTTTGTGTTTTTTTTTTAAACTTCAGTCTTTCTTCAGGGAGCCAGACTTGAACCACTCATTGCTAGTGAATCAATGGCACTTAGCCACTTGAAGCTCTCTGGGAACCCCGACTTTTTTTTTTTTTAATCACAGATGTAAATGTGGATCAATTGTCACACCTGGCTCCAGACTGTGGGGAAGAGAACTGCTACCTTGCCAAGCCTGATTGTACTTTGTAACCATTTTCTACTTGTGCAAACTCTGTAAATATATGTTTAAAAATGTAATATTTTGTACGAGACACACTGGAGAACAAAGGGAACTCAAGGTTTTTCCACACATTCATGTGTAAGTCCAAGTTCATCCCATAGAGCAGGATGGCCGTTCCTGGCTGTTCCTCCAGGAGCTCCTGCCGCTTCCTGCGCATCAGATAGGGGGGCTGTATGGGAGGGACTGTCTTTGGGGGATTTTTTTTTTTTTTTTGCTATACACATTTATTTAAAAAAATGAATTTCCTTGCAGTGGTGTGTTTGATTCTTTTATAGACTGGCTTCAGCATTGTGCAATTTAAGAATAAGTAACTTAAGTAACTTGAACTTATATAAATCTTGAATTGTATAAACTATAGCTCCGAGTCTCTCTTTCTTCAGTGGTGGGAAAGCTTTGGGGGTGGGGTAAAGAGGGCGGGCTGGGTAAAGAGCCTGGGCTGCAGAGCACCACTGTTGACCTCACTGGGCCACAGTAAGAAAAGGTTCTGAAAAGGCATTTTGTTTGTTTGGTTTTTGGCCTCTTTTTTGAAGTAGGGTCTCGCTCTAGCCCATACTAACCTGCAATTCACCATGTAGTCTCAGGGTGGCCTCGAACTCACTTCGATCCTCCTGCCTCCCAAGTGCTAGGGTCAAAGGCGTGCACCACCTCATCTGGCTAGAAGGCTTTTTCTTTTTGTCCCACCAGGTGGCAGCCAAGCTTTCTCTATCTTCCGCGTTCAAAGTAGCCCAATTTCAGTTTAAAGAATGGTTTCAAAGCTAACTGTGCCATCTTTGTATTCTTAGCTCTGTGAAGTTTATTTAGTGTATGATGATAATGATGTAGAAGGGCTGGGGAGATGGCTCAGTTGGTACAGTGTTTGCTTTGCAAGCATGATGCAAACTGGTTTGGAAATCAGTAACCTCCAGGTTTAGTGAAAGACCCTGTCACAAAAAACCAAAGTGGTGGCGGGCGTAGTGGGACACACCTTTAATCCCAGCACTCGGGAGGCAGAGGTAGGAGGATCCCCATGAGTTCAAGGCCACCCTGAGACTACATAGTGAATTCCAGGTCAACCTGGGCTAGAGTGAGACTCTACCTTGAAAAACTAAACTAAACCAAACCAAACCAAACCAAACAAAACAAAACAAAAACAAAGTGGTGGCCTGAGAGATGGCTTAGCAGTTAAGGCACTTGCCTATAAAGCCAGAGGACCTAAATTCAATTTGCTAGGACCCCTGTAAGCCAGATGCACAAGATAATGCATGCATCTGGAGTTTGTTTGCAATGGCTGGAGGCCCTGACGGCCCATTCTTTCCCTTCCTCCCCCTTTTCTCTCTTTCCCTGTTTCTCTTAATAATAAAAAAGAGGTAGGAGCCAGGCGTGGTGGCGCATGCCTTCAATCCCAGCACTCAGGAGGCAGAGGTAGGATCTTTGTGAGTTCAAGGCCACCCTGAGACTACATGGTAAATTCCAGGTCAGCCTGGGCAGAGAGAGACCCTACCTTGAGAAATTAAAAAAAAAAAAAAAAAAAAGTCTAGGTGGAAAGTGACTGAAGAGGGCACTTTACTCTGACTGCTGGCCCTACATGTATGCACATGTTCTTTTTTTTCTCAATTTTTATTATCATTTTCCATGATTATAAAAAATATCCCATGGTAATACCCACCCTCCCCCCATTTTGCCCTTTGAAATTCCATTCTCTGTCATATCCCTTTCCCATCTCAATCATTCTACTTACATATATACAATACCAACCTATTAAGTACCCTTCTTGCTTTCTCTTCCCTTTATATCTCCTTTTTAACTTACTGGCCTCTGCTACTGAGTTTTTTCCTTCTCACGCAGAAGCCCACTCATCTGTAGCTAGACCCACATATGAGGGAGAACATGTGGCGCTTGACTTTCTGGGCCTGCGTTACCTCACTTGGTATAAACCTTTCCAGATCCATCTATTTTTCTGCAAATTTCATAACTTCATTTTTCTTGACCGCTGAGTAGAACTCCATTGTATAAATGTGCCATATCTTCATTATCCACTCATCAGTTGAGGGACATCTAGGCTGGTTCCATTTCCCAGCTATTATAAATTGAGCAGCAATAAACATGGTTGAGCACGTACTTCTAAGGAAATGAAATGAGTCCTTAGGATATATGTCTAGGAGTGCTATAGCTGGGTCATATGGTAGATCAATCTTTAGCTGTTTTAGGAACCTCCATACTGATTTCCACAATGGCTGGACCAGATTGCATTCCCACCAGCAGTGTAGAAGGGTTCCTCTTTTTCCACATCCCCGCCAACATTTATGATCATTCGTTTTCATGATGGTAGCCACTCTGATAGGAGTGAGATGGAATCTCAATGTAGTTTTAATCTGCATTTCCCTGATGACTAGTGATGTAGAACATTTTTTGATTGGCTTGTTTGATTGCTTATTATTTAACTTTTTGAGTTCTTTGTATATCCTAGATATTAATCCTCTACCAGATATATAGCTGGTGAAGATTTTTTCCCATTCTGTAGGTTGCCTCTTTGCTTTATTCACAGTGTCCTTTGCAGTGCAAAATCTTTGTAATTTCTTTTTCTTTTTTTTTTAAAGAATTCTCTCTTTTTTTAAAAAATTTATTTATTTGAGAGCGACAGACACAGAGAGAAAGACAGATAGAGGAAGAGAGAGAGAATGGGCGCGCCAGGGCTTCCAGCCTCTGCAAACGAACTCCAGACGCATGCGCCCCCTTGTGCACCTGGCTAACGTGGGACTTGGGGAACCGAGCCTCGAACCGGGGTCCTTAGGCTTCACAGGCAAGCGCTTAACCGCCAAGCCATCTCTCCAGCCCATCTTTGTAATTTCATGAGGTCCCAGTGATTAATCTGTGGTTTAATTGCCTGAGCAATTGGGGTTGTATTCAGAAAGTCTTTGCCAAGACCAATATTTTGAAGGCTTTCCCCTACTTTTTCCTCTAGCAGTTTTAGAGTTTCCGGTCTGATGTTAAGGTCTTTAATCCATTTGGACTTAATTCTTGTGCATGGAGAGAGAGAAGGATCTATTTTCATCCTTCTACAGATACATATCCAGTTTTCCCGACACCATTTGCTGAAGAGGCTGTCTTTTTCTCCAATGAGTATTTTTGGCATTTTTATTGAATATCAGGTGGCTATAGCTACCTGGACTTAAATCTGGGTCCTCTGTTCTGTTCCACTGATCTACATGTCTGTTTTTGTGCCAGTACCACGCTGTTTTTGTTACTATGGCTCTGTAGTATAGGTCAAAATCAGGTATGGTGATACCACCAGGCTTATTTTTGTTGCTCAATATTATTTTAGATATTCGAGGTTTTTTGTGATTCCAAATGAATTTTTGGATTGTTTTTTCTATTTCCATGAAGAATGCCTTTAGAATTTTTTTTTAAATTTATTTTTATTTGAGAGTGACAGACACAGAGAGAAGGACAGATAGAGGGAGAGAGAGAATGGGCGCACCAGGGCTTCCAGCCACTGCAAACAAACTCCAGACATGTGTGCCCCTTGTGCATCTGGCTAATGTGGGTCCGGGGAGTTGATCCTCGAACTGGGGTCCTTAGGCTTCATAGGCAAGTGATTAACTGCTGAGCCATCTCTCCAGCCCTTGTTGAGAAGTTTTGTATCTATGTTTATGAGGGAGATTGGTCTGTAATTTTCTTTTTTGTTCTATGTTTGGTATCAGGTTGATGCTGACTTCATATAAGGAGTTTAGTGGGATTCCTTCCTTTTCTATTTTATGGAAAAGTTTGAGAAGCATTGGTGAAGGTCTGGAAAGTTCCTAAGTGAATCCATCTGGGCCTGGACTTTTTTTAGTTGGGAGATTTTTTTTTTCTCAATTTTTATTAACATTTTTCATGATTATAAAAAATATCCCATGGTAATACCCCCCCCACTTTCCCCTTTAAAATTCCATTCTGCATCATATCCCCTCCCCATCTCAATCAGTCTCTCTTTTATTTTGATGTCATGATCTTTTCTTCCTCTTATGATGGTCTTGTGTAGGTAGTGTCAGGCACTGTGAGGTCATGGATATCCAGGCCATTTTTGTGTCTGGAGGAGCATGTTGTATGGAGTCCTACCCTTCCTTTGGCTCTTAAATTCTTTCTGCCACCTCTTCCGCATTAGACCCTGAGCCTTGGAAGGTGTGATCGAGATGTTACTCAATACTCCAGTCACTTCTTTCCAGCATTATGATACCTTCTGAGTCATCCCAAGGTCATTGCCATCTGAAAAGAGAAGATTCTCTACCCAAAGTGAGAGTAGTGTTAATATAAGGGTATGAATATTAAGGGAAGTGCTTACTGGGCAGTTTGATAAGCATAGTATACGCATTTTTCCAGACATCAGCAGATGTTACACCCCTAGGGCTCATGACTACCCCTGTTTTAAATTTTCAGTGTCAGGGATATATTCCCCCCCATGGAGCAGGCCTCCAGTCCAATTGGAGGGCATTTGGTTAGTTGGGAGATTTTTGGTAACTGCTTGGATCTCTGTACTTGTTACAAGTTTATTTAAGTGGTTAATCTCATTTTGATTTAATTTTGGTAGGTCATATAAATCAAGGAAATCATCCATTTCTTTCAGATTTTCAAACTTAGTGAAGTATATATTCTTATAGTATGTCCGTATGATTTTCTGAATTTCTCTGATATCATCTCTAATTTTATTAATTTTGTCTGTTTGGCATTCTAAAGGCTTCCTACATCTGTATTGGCATTATTTTTCCTACTTGGAGGAAGTTTTCTCCTATGATTTTTTTTTTTTATTTGTATTATACCTTTATTTTCAAGAACTTTAAAATTTAAGAAAATTATTTTTATTTATGAATTTGAGAGAGATACAGAAACAGGCAAGTAGGGAGAGAGTGAGAGAGAGAGAGGGAGGGAGGGAGGGAGGGGGAGAGAAAGAATGGGCATGTCAGGGCCTCCAGCCACTGCAAATGAACTCCAGATGTGTGTGCCTTCTTGTGCATCTGGCTTATGGGGTTCCTGGAGAATGGAACCTGGGTCCTTTGGCTTTGTAGGCAAGAGCCTTAACTGCTAAGCCATCTCTCCAGCCCCAAGAACTTCAGGAGGCCGAGATAGATGGCACCATATGTTAGAGGCCTGCCTGGGACTACAGAGTGCCAGGTCAGCCTGGGCTTGAGTGACACTCTACCTCAAAAACCCAAACATGGGCTGGAGAGATGGCTTAGCGGTTAAGCGCTTGCCTGTGAAGCCTAAGGACCCCGGTTCGAGGCTCGGTTCCCCAGGTCCCACGTTAGCCAGATGCACAAGGGGGCACACGCGTCTGGAGTTCGTTTGCAGAGGCTGGAAGCCCTGGTGTGCCCATTCTCTCTCTCTTCCTCTGTCTTTCTCTCTGTCTGTCGCTCTCAAATAAATAAATTAAAAAAAAAAAACCCAAACATGGAGATGGGCGTGGTGGTGCATGCCTTTAATCCCAGCACTCGGGAGGCAGAGGTAGGAGGATCACCATGAGTTCAAGGCCACCCTGAGAATGCAGAGTGAATTCCAGGTCAACCTGAGCTAGAGTGAGACCCTACCTCAAAAAACAAAAACAAAAAACCGAAATCAACCAAACAAAAACCCCAAACATGGACTAGACAGATGGCTTAGTGGTTAAGGCACTTGCTGGCAAAGCCAAAGGACCCAGGTTTAATTCCTCAGGACCCATGTAAGACAGATGCACAAGATGGTACATGTATCTGGAGTTTGTTTGCAGTAGCTGAAATCCCTGACACACCCAATCTCTCTGAGTCTCTCTCTCTGGTAAATAAAATTTTTTTTTTTAATTTTTATTAACATTTTCCATGATTATAAAATATATCCCATGGTAATTCCCTCCCTCCCCACCCCCACACTTTCCCGTTTGAAATTCCATTCTCAATCATATTACCTCCCCATTACAATCATTGTAATTACATATATACAATATCAACCTATTAAGTATCCTCCTCCCTTCCTTTCTCCACCCTTTATGTCTCCTTTTCAACTTACTGGCCTCTGCTACTAAGTATTTTCATTCTCACACAGAAGCCCAGTCATCTGTAGCTAGGATCCCCATATGAGGGAGAACATGTGGCGCTTGGCTTTCTGGGCCTGGGTTACCTGACTTAGTATAATACTTTCCAGGTCCATCCATTTTTCTGCAAATTTCATAACTTCATTTTTCTTTACCGCTGAGTAGAACTCCATTGTATAAATGTACCACATCTTCATTATCCACTCATCTGTTGAGGGACATCTAGGCTGGTTCCATTTCCCAGCTATTATAAATTGAGCAGCAATAAACATTCTCCTATGATTTTTGTTGAAAATACCTGTTCTACCTGTTCTGTCTCTGGACTGAAATTCTTTTCCTTCTACTATGCCCTGAATTCTTATTTTTTTTAAATTTATTTATTTGAGAGAGGGAAAGAGGGAGAAATTGAGAGAGAGATACACAGAGAGAGAATGAATGGGCACACCTTGGCTTCCAGCCACTGCAAATGAACTCTAGATGCATGTGCCACCTTGTGCATCTGTCTTACATGGGTACTGGGCAATCGAACTGAGGTCTTTTGGTTTTGCAGCCAAGTGCCTTAACTGCTAAATCATCTTTCCAGCTCTGAATTCTTATTTTCCCGAATATCTTCAAGTTCCCATTCATGCCTTCCTATTAGTTTGTCTTTCTCTTTGTTGGACTGTATTAGATCTGCATATTCTGTCCTCTCCTTCATACATTCTCCTGGTGAGACTTTCCACGGAGTTTTCTATTTGACTTACTCTGTTTTTCATTTCTGGTATTTCTGATTGGTGACTTTTCATTACTTCTGTTTCCTTACTCATGTCTTATAATGACTTCCTTATTTCTTTAAGTTGGTTTCCTGTGTTCTTCAGAAGTTGGTTTTCTTCTTTGATTCCTTTGAACATAGATATTAGCATTTTTTTGAAATCTTTGTCAGGCATTTCATCTAAAGAGTGTCACTGGAGGTCATTTCTGATGGATTTATAATTTTTTTTTTTTTTCGAGGTAGGGTCTCACTCTAGCTCAGCCTGACCTGGAATTAACTATGGAGTCTCAGGGTGGCCTTGAACTCGTGGTGATCCTCCTACCTCTGCCTCCCAAGTGCTGGGATGAAAGGCGTGCGCCATCACGCCCGGCTAGGATCTATAATTCTTTGATCGGATTGTATTGTCTGAATTGTTTGTGTCTCTCTTATTTTAATGTATAAAATTTTGCATCTTGAGTTAATTTAATGTGTGGGTTTTCTAATTATATTAAGTGCCACCTTGGTCCCTCTCAGTGCTGGGCGGCCAGGGGTGAATGAGTTCTCTTGATGTTGGTGGCCCCGACGGTTGGGGGTGGGAGACTTTGCAGGGTGCCTGGAGGTTGTACTGGAGCTGCTTAGCTGCTCCCCTTTGCGTTCTCCAGCAGCTGCTCAGCTGCTCCCCTTTGCATTCTCCAGCAGCTGCTCAGCTGCTCCCCTTCGCATTCTCCAGCAGCTGCTCAGCTGCTCCCCTTCGCGTTCTCCAGCAGCTGCTCAGCTGCTCCCTGACGACTTTGTGACGAGGCTGACGAGAGTGCAGAATCCCCTTGCCTTGTGGCGGTCTCGCACATCGGGGCTGCTGGCGCCTGGGCGGGATTCTGGCTGGCTTCCTCCTTTCTGGAAGATCTTGGTCTCGCCTGCTTCTCTGCCATTGATGATAATAACTTACACACCTTCACTTTTCAGACGAAGACATTTTCTTAGAATTTTTCTGTGCAACGTGGGTTGTCTTTTACTCTTCTATCATACTCATTTTGACTTCCCACCTTTCTGGGCTCCATAGCTAGTTAGCTTGTGCCTGCCATCTTGGGCAGCACACTGGTCCGTCCCACCAATCTTCATCTCGCCAACACTAGAAGCCTGAAATCGTGTTCTTTGAAAAGCTCTGCATTGGTTAGGTGTGGTGACATACATCTGTAATCCTAGCCTGTGGGAGTGGAGACATGAAGATTGCGAATTTGAGACCAGCCTGGACTGAGTGACTGACACCCTGTCAAGTGTGAGAGAAGCAGTTGTGAAAGGGAGTGTGTGTTCTAGGAGATGAAGGCTTGTATAGACCAGGCTGGCCCCGAACTCATAACCCTGCCTCCATTTCCTGAGTGCTAGGATTATAGGTGTGTGCCCTCAAATTTGCCTTCAAGAATCTTTTTGTTTCTTTATTTTTGATTTCTCGAGGTAGGGTTTCACTCTAGCTCAGGCTGAGCTGGAATTCACTATGGAGTCTCAGGCTGTCCTCAAACTTATGGTGATCCTCCTACCTCTGCCTCCCAGTGCTGGAATTAAAGGTGTGTGCCACCATGCACAGTTCACTTCAAGAATCTTAATTGTGACATTAAACTTGAGTCAATGTTATAAAAATATTTTGGCCTGAATGTAGTGGCGCACATCTTTAATCCCAGCACTGGGGAGGCGGAGGTAGGATGATTAATGTGAGTTTAAGGCCAGCCTGGGACTACAGAGTAAGTGCCAGGTCAGCCTGGGCTACAGTGAGACCCTGCCTATAACAGACTTGAACAAAGAAAAAAAATTTGTCCCAATACCTTTTTTCTGTACCTTGACTGCGCACCTGTCTTACTAAGTGTGTTTTGACTCAGCTTTCCTTTAGAAATCTAATTTGTTGGCCAGGTGTGGTGGTGCACACTTTTAATCTCAGCACTTGGGAGGCCACTCCAGTCAGCCTGGGCTAGAGTGAGAGCCTACCTCAAGAAACCAAAAAAAAGAAAAAAAGAAAAAAGAAAAAGAACTCTGATTTGTTGTTGCAATAACACATATGAACCTTTGCATGTCTGAATATGCTTGTCTTTTTTTTTTTTTTTTTTTTGAGGTAGGGTTCACTCTAGCCCAGGCTATTCACTATGTAATCTCTGGGTGGCCTTGAACTCAGCACTCCTCCTACCTCTGCCTCCTGAGTGCTAAGATTAAAGGTGTGCACCACCATGCCCAGTGTGATTTAAAAAAAAGTATTATTATTGACAACTTCTATAATTATAGACAAACCATGATAATTCCTTTCCCCCTCACAACTTCACTCTCCATATTTCCTCTCCCTCTTGGTCTCTCTTTTATTTTTCAAAAAATTTTATTTATTTATTTATTTGAGAGAGGGAAAGAAGCAGAGAGAAAGAGAGACAGATAGAGAATGGGTGTGTCAGGGCCTCCAGCCACTGCAAATGAACTCCAGACACGTGTGCTACCTTGTGCACCTGGCTTATATGGGTCCTGGAGAATCACACATGGGTCCTGGAGTATCAAACGTGGGTCCTTTGGCTTTGCAGGCAAGTACCTTAACTGCTAAGCCATTTCTCCTGCCCTCTCTTTTATTTTGATGTCATCATCTTTTCCTCCTATTGTACTGATCTTGTTGTGTAGGTAGGGCCAGGCACTGTGAGGTCATGGATACCCAGGCCATTTTGTGTCTGGAAGAGTACATTGTAAGGAGTTCTACCCTTCTTTTGACTCTTACATCCATTTTGCCACCTCTTCCGCAATGGACTGTGAGCCTTGGAAGGTGTGATAGAGATATTGCAGTGCTGAGCACGCTTCTGTCGCTTCTCAGTACTATGGTGCCTTCTGAGTCACCCCAGAGGTCACCACCATCAGAAAAAAGAAGCCTGTCTAACCAAAAGTGAGAGTAGCATTAATATATGGGTATGAATATTCAGAAAAGTGCTTACTGGGCAGTTTGGTGAGCATAATATATACATTTAGCCAGACACCCTTAGGTGTCATGACTTCCTCTATCGCAAGTTTTCAGTATCAGGTATATATATATTCCCTCCCATGGAGTGGGCCTCCACTCTTGGGCAGTGGGCTTCCCCCATAACAGATATGCCACTATTGCACCCATTGGCTCATTTGGCCGGGCTAACCCATCTTAAGGCTTGCAGTGTCCACTGGTGACGTCTCTCTCCCCCATGGAGCTGCATGCAGCATGGTGATTTTCCAGTTCTCTGTCAGCTAGTCTACATGAGGAGGTTTTCAGTTCAGCTCCAGCAAGATTCCTCAGTGACCTTGCAGCCCAATATGCTTGTCTTTTTGTTCTGACAGAACAAGTCATCTGGCTGAGTATATCTGGTTGGCTGGATGTCCCTTTGCCAAAAAGTTTTTCCTCCTCCCCATAGCAGGAATGTGACTGTCAGCTCCATTATACTCAAGTGTGGCCCCAGGACTCATTCTGGCTAGTGACAAGATAGAGATGGTTTGTGTCATTGGGGCCAGTGTGTGTGTGATGTATGGGTGTTTATATCTGGGGTGTGTGTGTATAGGTATTAATTGTTGAGAAAGTCAAGATCTCTCACTGAACCTAGAGCTCACTGATACAGCTAGACAAGCTAGTCAGTGAGCTCCGGGGTTTTGTTCCCTGTCTCCAAATTCCCCATGCTGGTCACCATGCCTGTCATTTTATGTGGGTTCTGAGGACCTGAATTCAGGTCCCCATGTTTGCACAGCAAGTTTTACCTGTGCCATGTCCCCCACCCAACAGCGGAGGTTTTAATAGCTGTTTAAAATAATAAATAAATAATTTAAAAAACCCAGTTTGTGCTTTTCTTCTTCCTCTGCCCAGTGCCAGCCCTGTTCCCAAAAAGATGCTCGTTCACCACCAGGGTCCCCGTTGAAGATGACAGGGAACAGCTGCAGCTAACACTAGATGGAGGTGTGGTGCAGAAAGACCTGTCATATGCCTCCAAGGTCTGTCCTCTCGTGGTCTGTCCCTGTGCAGTGTGCCTATGTGAGAAGGCCTGACATTCTTCACTCTAGACTTTATTCACTTTATATATGCACCCCCTGTGATCTGTCCTTGGTGATTCTGGTACAGGCCCCAGGCCTGTTCTCTGTGGACAGCTTGGGTCATAGGTCTGTGAGCTCCCGTTCTCTGTTCATATAACCGCTGGTCTGGAAAAAGTGGAGGTGAAGTCAAGAATGCGGGTAGGCTTGCCAGCTTTTTTTTTTTTTTTTTTCCTCACTCTAGTTCAGGCTGACCTGGAATTCACTATGTAGTCTCAGGGTGGCCTCGAACTCATGGCGATCCTCCTACCTCTGCCTCCTGAGTGCTGGGATTAAAGGCATGCATCACCACACCCAGCCCAGCTTTGTTTTTTTGACTAATCTATCCTGTATATGAGGACCGTCTTGAAGCTCCTTTAATTTTATTTATCCAGAGAGAAAGAGAGGGGCAGATAGAAAGAGAGAAATGGGGACGCCAGGGCATACAGCCACTACAGACAAACTCCAGACACATGTATCCATGCATCTGGCTTACATGGGTACTGGGGAATCGAACCTGGGCCCTTTGGCTTTGCAGGCAAGTGCCTTAGCCGCTAAGCCATCTGTCCTGCCATTTGAAGCTCCCTCTTAATGAGGTTGACTTGTATTTTTTTAATATTTTATTTATTTATTTATTTGACAGAGAAAGAGGGGGAGAGAGAGACAATGGGCACGCCAGGGGCTCCAGCCACTGCAAACAAACTCTATACGCATGTGCCCCCTTGTGCATTTGGCTAACATGGGTCCTGGAGAATCAAACCTGGGTCCTTTGGCTTTGCAGGCAAATGCCTTAACCGCTAAGCCATCCCTCCAGCCTGACTTGTATTTTTTTTTTAAATTTTTTATTTATTTATTTGAGAGCGACAGGCACAGAGAGAAAGACAGATAGAGGGAGAGAGAGAGAATGGGCGCGTCAGGGCTTCCAGCCTCTGCAAACGAACTCCAGACACGTGCACCCCCTTGTGCATCTGGCTAATGTGGGGCCTGGGGAACCGAGCCTCAAACTGGGGTCCTTAGGCTTCACAGGCAAGTGCTTAACCGCTAAGCCATCTCTCCAGCCCTGACTTGTATTTTTATAAAGCAAATAATTAAGATCTTGGCTGTGTTTTTTTTTTTTTTAATAACAGCAGGCCCAGCTGACTTCTGATGGGGACAGAAGGCGTCTGAGGAAGCCGGGTGCTCTGGGCAAGGAAGGCTGACACCTCCTACCTGAGCTGGGATGGAGTTCTTGCTGTTCTCCCATCTCCCTGGCTCGGTGACAGGAGGGAGCTCTGACTGCTCTGGCTGATTTCTCCTCCCATGGAGGGCCTGCTGTATGCACCCTGAACATGCCAGGATTACAATGCTCAGACAAACCCAGAGTCTTCAGGAAGTACCTCTGGGCAGTGGGCTGATGATCCCCACACAGATGGTGCTAGCCTGGGTGAGGGTTTCTCCCAGCTTGCTTATGCGTCCTGGCAACCACTGGTGAGGCAGGGAACAGGCTCGGTCAGCTGAGTCTGACCTTGAACCTGTGTCTTCCAGCTCTGTATTCCTTGTACATGATCCCCTACTCTTTAGAGGCATGGGACTCAGGCACCCGTGTTACTGAGCCTTACAAGCACTCGCTGCTGCAGCTGGTCTTCATTTGAATGACTCAGGCGATTCATCTGCTCATTAAAGTTTGAGCATTGCTCCAGGGTTGCAGCGGTGGGGAATTCCAGCTGCATGTTGGACTCACTGAACTAATGCCTGAGACCCACTCGGAGATGCACATTTAATTGGTCTGGGCTGTGGCTGCGCATCGAGAGATAATTAAAAATGATTACCTTGGGTGTAGGTGCATATATACAGTAAAGTGAATCAAGTCTTGAGTGTACGTCGGGTCTTCTTACATATGCACACAGCATAGGGACAGGACACGTCTCGGAGCCCAGAGCTCTCTCTATGCCCTTGTCCAGTCCACACCCGCTTGTCCGCCTTGTGCCCTTGCATCCACCATGATGTGAGTTGATGAGTGATAAGTCTTTTTTTTTTTTTGTCATGTGTATATTCCACAGACATATTAGATTTGTTGACTCATTCTTTGGCTCATGTTCATTAAGCTTCTGGTTTTAGGCTGCCACACAAACTGCTGTGATCCATTCTGTCTTTTCCTGTGGGTGTGATATTTGATGTAAAGTGTTAATGTAGCATGTGCCTGTGTGTACATGCCCTGTGTACATGTGTGTGGAGGACACGGGAGAAGATTGGCTGCCCCCTTTTGGTCATCCTCCTGTTCCCTTGAGATGGAGTCTCTTACTGAGCTCAGCTGTCATTTTCACTGTTCCTCTCCTGCCCCGCCCCCCATGGAGGCAGAATCTCACTGTAGCCCAGGCTGACTTTTAACTCAACTCTGAAGTAGGCTGCCCTTGAACTCATGGTGATCCTTCTCCCTCAGCTTCCTGAGTGCTAGGGTTAAAGATCTGTGCCACCATGCCTGTGCCATGCCTCCACATCTGACTAACTATATTTTCATTTATCTGTTTGTGAACAGAGAAAGTGAGCTACTGCAAACGAATTCCAGGTGCATGAACTGCTGTTTTGCATCTGGCTTTACATTGGTACTAGGGACTCAAACATGAGCCCTTGGTCTTTACAAGCAAGTGTCTCTTTTTTTGTTGTTGTTGTTTTTTTGAGGTAGAGTCTTGCTCTAGCCCAGGCTGACCTGAAACACTCTGTATTCCCAGACTGGCTTCAAAGTCAGTGATCCTCCTACCTCTGCCTCCCAAGTGCTGGGATTAAAGGTGTGTGCTGCCATGCTCAGCTTCCAAGCAAGTGTCTTTAACTGCTGAGCCTTCTCCTCAGATCTTGATTTATGTTAAAATTTAAAATTAATTAATTAATTAATTAACTTTGGTGTTTCAAGGTAGGGTATTGCTCTAGCACAGGCTGAAATTCACTCTGCAGTCCCAGGCTGGCCTCAAACTCACAGTGATCCTCCTACCTCTGTTGCCAGCATGCCTGGTCTTACTCATTTGATAGAGTATGGGCACCACTT
Organism: Jaculus jaculus; assembly: GCF_020740685.1. Taxonomy (NCBI): domain Eukaryota; kingdom Metazoa; phylum Chordata; class Mammalia; order Rodentia; family Dipodidae; genus Jaculus; species Jaculus jaculus. The sequence continues at coordinate 100,461,166 of NC_059110.1, read as the reverse complement.
AAACCTGAACTCCAGACGGATGTGCCACTATCTATGTCTGCCCTTACATGGGGAATCAAACCTGGACGAGCTGACTTTGCAAGCAAAACTGTCGAGCTATCTCTCCAGCCCCATGGTTTTGTTTTGATTTTAGTTTTTTCCAGGCAGGATGATCCTCCTTCAGCCTCCTAACTGCTAGGATTAAAGGTTTACATCACCACACCTGGCAGGTTGTTTTTTTTTTTTTTAATTTTTTGTTTATTTATTTGATAGACACACAGAGAGAGAAAGAGAAAATGGGTATACCAGGGTCTCTAGCCATTGCAAAGGAACTCCAGACACATGTGCCACCTTGTGCATCTGGCTTATTTGGATACTGGGGAATCAGGCCTGGGTACTTAGCTTTAGCAAGCAAGTGCCTTAACCACTAAGCCATCTCTCCAGCCTTGGCTGTCTTTTTGTTTTTTATTTTTCTGTCAGCCCAAGCCTCCGGCCTCTGGCCCCAGTAGGACTGGAGTTATTGACATGCATGGCCATGCCTAGGGTGCTGGGGAATCTCAGGCCTCACGCTCTCATGCTTGCATAGCTGGATCATCTGCCTAGCCTCTTGACCTTTTTATCCTCATTTTATTTTATTTTCTCTTTGACAATTTTACATGATGAATTTTGACTATCTTATCCCCCTAAAACTTTAGATTCTTCTTTCTAAGGTGTGGTGGTTTGATTCAGGTGTCCCCCATAAACTTAAGTGTTCTGAGTGTTAGGTTCCCAGCTGATGGTGATTTGGGAATTGGAACCTCCTTGAGGCAGTGTATTGTTGGGGGGGCAGGCTCATGGGTGTTATAGCCAGCTTCCTCTTGTCAGTGTTTGGCACACTCTTCTGTTGTTTTCCATCTGATGTTGGCCAGGAGGTGATGTCCACTCTCTGCTCATGCTATTGTTTTCCCTTGCTATCATGGAGCTTCCCCTTGAGTCTATAAGCCAAAATACCCCCCTCTTTTTTTTTATCCTCACAAGCTGCTCTTGCTCAGGTGTTTTCTGCCAGCAATGCGAACCTGACTGCAACAGTAAAGTTGGTACCAGAGGAGTGGGATTTTGCTGCTAGAAACCTGACTCTGTGGCTTTGGCCTTTTGGAGCTGATTTTTAAGAAGAATGTAGAAGGAATTGAAACCTTGGCCTAAAACATTCCTTGCAGTGCTGTAAGTACAGCTTGATGGACTATTCTGGTCAGAGTTGAAAGACCTGAATGCAGTAAGAACTATGGACTGTGAGGTTTGGCTTTTGAGGGTGAGAAAGATCTCTGCCTGGGCTGGGCTAGAAGCAGTTTGTGTGAGAGGCTAACTGTTATGCCCATGTCCTGAGAAGTTGTGCAGGGTTGTATTGCATGAAACAGACTGGTGTATGCAGAGGGATATGGCACAGAAATGAAGCCTTTGGGCCAAAAGTGCTGCCTGTTCAGCTGCAGTTGTTTTGGGACAACAGGAAGAATACAGACTCTTTTGAAGGGTCCTGAATGCTGAAGGAGTGTCCTGTACTTCAAAATTTGCTTTATTTTCCCCTGGATTAACAAATTAGTAGTCCACCTGGTATTATGGAGTTTAAGAAATGGAATTTCAAATGGGAAAGTGTGGGGGTGAGGAGGGAGGGAATTACCATGGGATATATTTTGTAATCATGGAAAATGTTAATAAAAATTAAAAAAAAAATGCAGGAAAGAGAAGGTCATTGTATTTGCAACATGGTTTTGTTTTATGGAAATGGCATTGGGCAGTGGAAGCAGGTGTTGCAGTCAGGTTCACATTGCTGGTAGAAATCACCCAACCAGGGGAGAAAGAGGATTTATTTTGGCTTACAGGTTTGAGGGAAAACTCCATGATGGCAGGGAAAATGATGACATGAGCAGAGGGTGAACATCACCCCTGGCCAACAGGAGAGTATGCCAAACACTGGCAAGGGGAAACTGGCTATAACCCCCATAAGCCCACCCCCAACAATACACTCCCTCCAGAAGGTGTTAATTCCCAAATCTCTATCGGCTGGGAACCTAGCATTCAGAACACCTAAGTTTATGGGGGACACCTGAATCAAACCACCACATCCTGCCCCATCCCCCATAAACTGATATCCATACATGATGTAAAATACAATGCACTCATCCAACTTCAAAAGTCCCCATGTCTTTTATCAATTCCAACGATGTTCATACATCCCTATAGTCCAAGATCTTTTAACTGAGCCATAATACCAAAAAATAACCTCAAAAAACCCATGATGGTACAGAATAAATATTCACACTGCAAAAGATGGCATTGAGCATAACAAAGAAACATTCAACCAATTCAAGTTTTAAAACAACCAGGGCAAACATCAAACTCTGTAGCTTCAAGTCCAACAACTCTAGCCAGTGATAAATCTTCAAGTCTGATAATTCTAACCAGCAACAATCTCTGGCATTCCAATTCTACCCTAGGCTACTCACATTCCTGGAAAACTTCACCAGGCCGGCAGCTCCTTAACAGCCATCTCGTGGTCCCAGCATCTCCACTGCGTCTTCACTGCAATCCACAGTTCATCCTCATGGCCCCGTGGGGTCTCCATGCAGACATCCAGCAAACCTGCTTCACACTGCCCATGGCTATTTCCAAAACACAAGACCATGTTGCAAACTCAATGACCCTCTCTTTCCTGCATTTCTTATACTCCACAATACCAGGTAGGGTGCCAATTTGTTAATTCAGGGGGGAATAAAGCAGACTTTGAAGAACAGGACACTCCTTGAACACTTGGCCCCTTTCAAATAGTCTACATTCTTCCTCTTGTTCCAGTACAGGTCAGCTGGCCCAATCTCAATGGTTGTAATCTCTCAAACAATTTGCAAGTGAATGGGCAGCAGTTTAGGCCTAAAGATTTCATTTTTTCTGTGCCATATCCCTCTGCTCAGACCAGTTCATTTCTATGCAAACCAATCCTGCACAACTTCTCAGGACACGGGCATAACAGCAAGCTTCCCACACAAACTGCCAGCCCAGTCCAGGCACAGCTCTTTCTCACCCTCATAAGCCAAACCTCACAGTCCATAGTTCTTACTGCCTTCAGGTCTTTCAGCTCTGACAAGAATAGTCCATCAAGCTGTACTCACAGCACCGCAAGGCGTCACTTGGGCCAAGGTATCAAATCCTTCCACATTCCTCTTGAAAATCAGCTCCAAAAGGCCAAAGCCACACAGACAGGTGTCTAGCAGCAACCCCACTCCTTGGTACCACTTTACTGTTGCAGTCAGGTTCACATTGCTGGTAGAAATCACCAACCAAGAGCAGCTCATGGGAAAAAAGAGCATTTATTTTGGCTTTCAGGTTTGAGGGGAAACTCCATGATGGCAGGGAAAATGATGACATGAGCAGAGGGTGGAACATCACCCCCTGGCCAACATAAGGTGGACAACAGCAACAGGAGAGTGTGCCAAATGCTGGCATGAGGAAACTGGCTATAACACCCATAAGCCAACCCCCAACAATACACTCCCTCCTGGGGGCTTTAATTCCCAAATCTCTATCAGCTGGGAACCTAGCTTCAGAACACCTAAGTTTATGGGGGACACCTGAATCAAACCACTACAGCAGGCTTATTGGATTAGATACATGGAGACCCAGTGGATCCTTGAAGATAAACTGTGGGTTGCAGTTGAGACCTAGTGTAGACCCAGGACTATGGGATGGCTGCTAAGAGAGTTGCTGGCACTGGATGAAGTTTTCCAGGACTGTGAGTCACCTAGCTAGAGGGGCGGAATTGGAACTCCAGAGACTTGTCACTGGTTAGAATTATCAGATTTGGAGACTTGTCACTGACTAGAGTGGTTGGACTTGGAGCTATAGAGTTTGATGTTTACCCTGTTTAAATCTTGTATTGATTGAATATTTCTTTGCTATGCCAATGCCATCTTTTGCAGTACGAATGTGTATTCTGTGCCATTATGTTTTTTTTTTTTTTTTTTTTTGAGGGGGGTGGGTATTGTGGCTCAGTTAAAAGACCTTGAACTATGGGGATGTTTGAATATCATTGGGATTGATAAAAACTATGGGGACTTTTAAAGCTGGATGAATTCATTGCATTTTATATCATGTATGGTTTTCAGTTTATCGGGGCCAGGAGTAGAATGTGGTGGTTTGATTTAGGTGTCCTCCATAAACTTAAGTGCTCTGAATGTTAGGTCCCCGGCTGATGGCAATTTGAGAATTAAACCCTCTTGGAGGGAGTGTATTGCTGGGAATGGGCTCATGGGTGTTACAGGCAGCTTCCTCTTGTCAGTGTTTGGCACACTCTCCTGTTGTTGTTGTCCATTTGATGTTGGCCAGGAGGTGGTGTCCACTCTCTGCTCATGCTCATCGCCTCCAATGAATTCCTTCTTTCCAACTAGTCTCTTTTCTAGTTTAATGCCATTTTCCCCACTTCTATTACTCAGGGCTCGTGTAGCTAGCAGCTACTGTGAGGTCATGAGTGCCACAGCCACTGTGTGTCTGGAAGACAGTATTGCAAAGCCCTGCTCCCCTTCCTCTGGCTCTTACATTTACATTCTTTCCACCATCTCTTTCACAATGGTCCCTGAGCCCTGGAGGATGCTCAGTGCTGACGATTGCACGGTCACTTCTTAGCACTTTGATGAGTTTTTTTTTTTTTTGGTTTTTCGAGGTAGGGTCTCACTCTGGTCCAGGCTGACCTGGAATTAACTCTGTCATCTCAGGGTGGCCTTGAACTCATGGCAATCCTCCTACCTCTGCCTCCCGAGTGCTGGGATTAATGGCGTGCGCCACCACGCCCGGCTTAGCACTTTGATGAGTTTTTGAGTCTCTCCAGTAATCACTGCCATCTTAAAAGAGAAGCTTCTCTAACCAAAAGTGGGAATAGCACTAATATATATGGGCATAAACATACGTTTTTAGAGGGCAATTTGGTGGGCATACTATATCCACTTTGCCAGACAATAGTAGTAGTTTCACCCCTAGGGCTTATGGGCTCCCCAGCTACAGGCTTTTTCTCTGTTGTTTTCAAGGTGGTGTCTCACTCTAGCTCAGGCTGACCTGGAACTTGCTCTGTAGTCCCAGGGTGGCCTCACAGAGAGATCCTTCTTCCTCTGCCTCCCGAGTTCTGCGATTAAAGGCATGTGCTTTTAATGGGTTTTGCTTGATAGGCTTTTGATTAGGTTTTAAAAAATATGCATATATATTATTTATTTATCTGAGAGAGAGAGAGAAAGAGGCAGATAGAAAGAGAGATCAGGCATGCCAGGGCCTGTAGCCATTCCAGACGCATGCGCCCCCTTGTGTATCTGGCTTAAATGACTCCTGCAGAATCAAACTGGAGTCCTTAGGCTTTGCAGGCAAATGCCTTGACCGCTAAGCCATTTCCCCAGCCTCTTGATTAGGTTTTTTAGTACCATGTATGAATTCCCTTCCATGGAGCTAGCTTCAAATCTAATCAGAGAGCAGTTGGTTTCCCCAGTAACAGACATACCACCATTGCATCAGTTGTCACATTTGGCCTGTCTGGCCAGCTGTTGAACTTGCAGGGTCCACTGTTGGTTAAGACTGTTAATGACTTTCCTCCCCTAACTGGCTGCATAGATCTTTCCAGCATCCTGTCAGCTAGTCAACAGGGAGGAGGCGTCCAGCTCAGCTCCAGCTCAGTTACTCAATATCCTGCAGCACTATGGTTGTACCATCTAGTTCTGGAGGGCAACCAAAAGCCTTGGCAATAGGATGGCAATGTTTTGGGGGCATGTGCCACCTTGTGCACCTGTCTTTACAGGAGCACTGGGGAATTGAATCCAGGTTGCTGGGCTTTTCAAGCAAGCACCTTTGACCGGTGAACCATTGCCCCAGTCCCCCTTTGACTTTTTTAAAAGGTGACTAGTGGACCTGCAGACCATTCCTGTCGGGCAGTGCTGGGTCAAGGAACACACTCATAGGATGTCACATCCTTACATTCAGTATTCTCAATTTAGTGGGCCTGAGCCATTTGATTCAGTTTTCCTGAAATGCTTGCTAAAATGTAAATGGTGGCTGGGCCACATCCCAGCCCTCTTGCTTTTAACTTTAAGATAGTTGTCTAGAGTGGTTTTGAACTCACTCTGTAGCCCAGGCAGGCCTTGAGTTCATGATTCTCCTACCTCAGCCTCAGTAGTTGAAATTATAGCCTATGCCTTCATTCCACAAATCTGCATTTTTGGCTTGTTTTTGTTTGTCTTTTACTTTTTTGTGCATGTGTGTTTTTCGAGGCAGGGTCTCACTGCGGTCCAGGCTGACCTGGAATTAACTATGTAGTATCAGGGTGGCCTTGAACTCATGGTGATCCTCCTACCTCTGCCTCCCAAGTGTTGGGATTAAAGGCTTGCGCCACTACACCCGGCTGCCTTTTACTTTTTTTGTTGTTGTTTATTTTTATTTGTTTATTTGAGAGTGACAGAGAGAGAAAGAGGCAGAGAGAGAGAGAGAAAGAGAGAGAGAATGGGCATGCCAGGGCATAAGCCACTGCAAATGAACTCCAGACGTGTGCACCCCCTTGAGCATCTGGCTAATGTGGGTCCTGGGGAATTGAGCCTTGAACCAGGGTCCTTAGGCTTCACAGGCAAGCACTAAGCCACTAAGCCATCTCTCCAGCCCTCTTTTACTTTTTTTAAAAAATTTATTTATTTATTTATTTATTTGAAAGAGAGAAAGAGGGAGGCAGATAGAATGGGTGCATCAGGGCCTCTAGCTGCTGCAAACACTCCAGATGCATGTGCCACATTGTGCATCTGGCTTACATGGGTCCTGGGGAATCAAACTGGGGTCCTTTGGCTTTGCAGGCAAATGTCTTAACAGCTGAGCCATCTCTCCAGCCCTTGTTTGTTATTTTCAAGGCAGGGTCTCTCTCTCTAGCCCAGGCTGACCTGGAATTCACTATGTAGTTTTGGAGTGGCCTCGAACTCTTGGTGACCCTCCTACCTCCGCCTCCCAAGTGCGCTAGTCACCACGCCTGTCTCAAATCTGCGCTTTCAGTAAGCCCTCAGGTAAACTCTGCCCTCTGAAGTGTGGGGCACCTCTGTCAGGAGGCACTTGCCGGCCAGTGGTCACAGGTAGCAGCATGTTGGGTGTCCTGCCTCACCGCTTTTCCTCCCCCCGATCTTATTTTGAGCCACCACACCTGGCTCCCTTCTCCCTCCTCACTCCTTTTTTTTTTTTTTTTAAACCAGGCTAACCTGGAACTGGCTATGCAGCCCAGAATGACCAGGTGATCATTCTGTGTGCTAAGCAAAGCACTCCAGCAGCTGAGCTACATCCCGCACCCTGACTGTCCTCTTGGGGTTTTCCTCACTTTGGGTTTGACAACACAGGTCCTTGTTTCCTCAGCTGCTAGGCACTCAGCATAGGGTCTGGGATAAAGTCTATGATTGTGTAATCTGGGTGACTGGTCTGCTGTCATCAGCGTGCTCAGTGGTGTGCCTTCCCACAGAAGACTCTGGAGGGCCTGGCTTCCCGTGTCAGTCCTACCACTGTGTGACTTCGGTTATCTGTAACCACCTTATTCTTGTGTGGTTGTTTAGAGAACAAAAAGAGGTCTTTTTTGTTTTGTGTTGTTGGAGATGGTCTCACTCTAGCCCAGGCTGACTTGGAACTTATTCTGCAACCCGGGCTGGCCTTGAACTCATGGTGACCCTCCTACATCAGCTGGGATTAAAGGTGTGAGCCACCATGCCTGGCGGAAAAGATATTTTTTTAACTTCGATGAAAAGTAGAGCTTATGAGAGTGGTGGCCTTCCATGTCAGCCCTGGAGATTTGAGTCCTTGGAGAAGGATGGGTGAGTTTCACCTGCGCCCATCGCCAGCCATTACCCAAAGCAGATTGCTGACATGGTCTTGGATGACCACTAGGTGGCAGTACAGCACAAGCTACTGCAGGCATCACCTCCCCGCGCTTCCCACCCCCCACCGCCTGAGTAGAGCGGTTCTGCAAGAGTGGCCTCTTAGTAGAAAAGTGGAACTTATTAGAAATGCAGATTCTCAGCCTCTACCCCACACGTTCTGAGTGAGAAACTTGTCACACGCCATCCAGGTGGCTTTGGTGCACACTTAAGCTTGAGAGAGTGGTTGCCCTAGAATCAACCTTGGGGTACCTTAGATTGGAAGCCAGGAGATGGAGCGCTTGCTGTGGAGGGTGGGGAACGGGAAGGCGGGAAAGGGGGGGGGCGGGGCAAGGTCACAGGTGCAGGTATAATGAATTCCACAGGGATCCTCTGAAACGGGAACAATTACATACCAGGGACAAATCTGTAGTTTTCTTTGCAGTTAAGGCAAAGCTAATAGGTTCAGTTAGAATGGAGGGAAAGGGGGGTTGGGGAGGCTACTAAAGGACACTCCCCACACTTTAGGGTGGAAAAATTGTGGATCAGGAGCTGAGTCACAGGCTGGCTGAGATCCTCGAGGTGCCCTGTGTCAGGCTATGTCCCCACTATGACTGGTTATCACAGCCTGTTCTGAAATGTCACCAGCCCACCACTGTGTTAATGGACCAAAATCTTGCAACCCTCCCAAGACAATCCAAGAAAATGGATGCTCAGAAAACTAAAAGGAGCTTGAGACTGGGTAGAAAAATCACCAGTGAATTAAAACCTTATTTCTGTCTTTTCAATCCAATCTGTACCCTAAGGGAAGGCCTGCACCAGAATGAATTCATATCTATTTTTTTTTTTTTGACACTGACAAAAATTCCTTTTGCAGGTAGCTACTGAGGCTTCAAAGGGGCAATGTATCATGCAAATAGTTTTTTTTTTCCAGCTATGACGTGTACAGTTTACTTTGATTTATTTTTGATGTCAGAAACAAAATGGAAAGTTAGCTCTTTAAAAATGAGCGTGGCTGGCTGAATAAATAAATAATGTGCTCTTGGCCAGAACCTGCCAGTTTCTCCTTAATTGTCCATTGATTCTTTAATTCTCTTCACTTTACCATCTACAGAAATTAAGAGGCCACAGAACATGGAGATGTCTTTTGTTAAACCAATGAAAGAAACCAGATTTTGGAAGGTGTAGTCCTTCCCTGGGCTTTGACCTAGAATGTGCAGGCAAGAGGGGTTGCCCAAGGACAAAAGGCACGTGCTCTGGATAGAATCTTCTAGGTCTCAGATGCTATCACCTTGATCATTCTGGCCATGAATGAATATGGCATGTTCAGCAGCCAGAGAACACAGGCTCTGGTGTGACTCTAAGAGCAGCAGGCTATCCTTGCCTGTTGGTTCCTCGGAGGTGGGATGGCCTGGTGTGGCCTCCCTCCAGAAGGTGCTGCCTGTAGGTGCTTCCAGATTCACCAGACAGAGCCAACAAAGGACCAGTGGAGCTGCTTCCTTTGTGGACAGTGGAGACTCGCCAGGATGCTGCCTTTTGTTCCATTTCCAGGCTGGATCCTGTGACCAGCTACTCTCTCCTCCTTTGACACTCCTTGGCTGGGCACCATTCATGTGGCCTCCAGAGATGCGGTCTCCATTCCTCCCTTACCTCCACCTCCGCCTCTAGTCTTCCAGCTGCAGAAACTCCCTGCTCTCTCAGCAGCTCCTGCACAGGCTGTCCCCTCTGCCCTTCGCACAAGGCACTCAACTCTCCTCTTCCTTGTTTGTGTGTGTGTTATATGTGTGTGGGATGCACGTGTACATGGATGCACATGCCACAGTGGACAACTTCAGTCAGCCATCGCCTGCCACCTTACTGGAGGCTGGTGCTGTCTCGTTTGCTACCACAAACCATGAGGCCGGCAGCTGTGGGCTGGTTCAGGAGCTTCGAGAGTCTTCCGATTCCACCTTCCACCGCCGTGGGATTTTAGCTTTGGTGTGCCGCTGTGTGCATTCTAGGGTCCGAACCCCAGGCGTCAGGCTTGTGCAGCAAATGTCTTCTTTAAGCCACCTCCCAGCCCTTTCCTGTTCCTTTTATGTCAAGGTTTGCTCTCTTTGTAGCCCAGGCTGACCTGGAATTCACTCTGTAGTCTCAGGGTGGCCTCGAACTCATGGTGATCCTCCTACCTCTGCTTCCTGAGTGCTGGGATTAAAGGCGTGCACCGCCACACCCAGCTCAAACTTTGTTCTTTTCATTTTATTTATTTGAGAGAAAGAGACAGAGAAGCAGAGAGAAAGCAGCACATAGAGAATGGGCACATCAGGGCCTCCAGCCGCTGCAAACAAACTCCAGATGCCTGCGTCCCCTTGTGCCTCTGGCTTATGTGGGTCCTGGGGCGTTGAACCTGGGTTCTGTGGCTTTGCAGGCAAACGCCCTGACCACTAAAGCCAACTCTCCAGCCCTCAAACTTTTTTTAATTTAAGATTTTTAGTTATTTGCAAGGAGAGAGAGAGAAAGAGAATGAGAATGGGCAACCAGGGCCTCTTGCCATTGCAAACAAACCCAAAATGCATGTGTTACTTTGTGCATCTGGCTTTACATGGGTACTGGGGAATCAAAGTGAGGCTGTTAGGCTTTGCAAGCACCTTTAACCACTGAGCCTTCTCTCCAGCCCTTCCTTTTCTCTCTCTCCCTCATTTGTTTTGGTCTTTCGAGGTAGAATTTCATTCTAGTCCAGGCTGACCTGGACTTCACTATGTAGCCTCAGGGTGGCCTCGAACTCATGCTGATCTTCCTACCTCTGCCTCCCAAGCGCTGGGATTAAAGGTGTGCGCCACCTTGCCCGGCCCCACAACTCCACTCTCTATCAGATCCCCTCTCCCTCTCAATCAGTCTCTCTTTTATTTTGATGTCATCCTCTTTTTCTCCCATTATGATGGTCTTGTGTAGGCATGAGCAGAGGGTGGACATTACCCCCTGGCCAACACAAGGTGGACAATAGCATATGAGAGTGTGCCAAACGTGGGCAAGGGGACACTGGCTATAAGGCCCGCCCCCAACAACACACTGCCTCCAAGAGGCATTAATTCCCAAATGTCCATCAGCTGGGAACGTAGCATTTAGAATACCTAAATTTATGGGGGACACCTGAGTCAAAACATTCCACCCTGGCCCCCATAAATTGATAATCATCCATGATATAAAATGCAATGCACTCAGTCCAACTTTCAAAGTCCCCACTTTTTTTTTTTAAATCAATCCTAATGATGTTCATACATCCCCGTAGTCCAAGATCTTTTAACTGAGCCATAATACCAAAAAATACACCAAAACCCCCCATAATGGCACAGAATAAACATTCACACTGCAAAAGATGGCATTGGGCATAGCAAAGAAATATTCAACCAATATAAGATTTAAAACAACCAGGGCAAACATCAAACTCTGTAGCTCCGGGTCCAACAAGTCTAGTCAGTGACAGACCTCCAAGTCTGATAATTTTAACCAGCAACAAGTCTCTGGAGTTCCAGTTCTACCTCTCCAGCTAGGCTACTCAGAGTCCTGGGAAACTTCATCTGGGGCTGGCAGCTCTCCTGAGCAGCCAGCTTATGGTCCTGCATCTCCACTGGGTCTCTACTGCAACCCACAGTTCATCCTCATGGTAGCATTGGGTCTCCATGCAGGCATCCAGCAAACCTGCTTCACACTGCCCATGGCTGTTTCCAAAACACAAGACTGTGTTACAAACTCAATGACTCTCTCTTTCCTGCATTTCTTATACTCCACAACACCAGGTAGGGTGCCAATTTGTTAATACAGGGGGGAATAAAGCAGACTTTGAAGAACAGGACACTCCTTGAGCACTCAGTCCCCTTCAAAAGAATCTACATTCTTCCTGTTGTCCCAGTGCAGGTCAGCTGGCCCTATCTCAAAAGTTGTCATCTCACACATAATTGCAGATGAACAGGTACAAGTTTCAGCCCAAAGATTTCACTTCTGTGCCATATCCCTCTGCTCACACCAGCCCATTTCTACACAATGCAGCCCTGCACAACTTCTCAGGACATGGGCATAACAGTTAGCCTCTCACACAAACTGCTTCTAGCCCAGTCCAGGCAGGGATCTTTCTCACCCTCATAAGCCAAACCTCACAGTCCATAGTTCTTACTGCATTCAGGTCTTTCAACTCTGACCAGAATAGTCCATCAAGCTGTACTGCAGGGCATCTCTTAGGCCAAGGTTTCAAATCTTTCTACCTCCTTCTTGAAAATCAGCTCCAAAAGCCACACAGTCAGGTGTCCAGCAGCAAATGACTCCACTCCTTGGTACCAACAACCTTTCTAGCCTAAAGCTTTTGACCAGCTTTGTAGTACCCAGGCATAAATTTCTTCCCACAGAGCGGGTTTCAGATCTAATCAGAGAGCAGTTGTTTTCCTTCAGTGCCCAGCTTTTTTACACAGTGGCTTGGGACTTGAATTCAAGTCCTCATGCTAGTTCAGCAAGCACTTTACCCACTGGCCTATCCCTCAGGCTCCTCTCCCATTTTTCTTCCTTCCTTTCTTTTTTTTTTTTTTTTTTTTTTTTGGTTTTTCGAGGTAGCATCTCACTCTAGCCCAGGCTGACCTGGAACTCACTATGGAGTCTCAGGGTGGCCTCCAACTCACGGCAATCCTCCTACCTCTGCCTCCCGAGTGCTGGGATTAAAGGTGTGCGCCACCACGCCTGGCTTCTTTCCTTTCCTTCCCTTTCCTTTCCTTTCCTTTCCTTTCCTTTCCTTTCCTTTCCTTTCCTTTCCTTTCCTTTCCTTTCCTTTCCTTTCCTTTCCTTTCCTTTCCTTTCCTTTCCTTTCCTTTCCTTTCCTTTCCTTTCCTTTCCTTTCCTTTCCTTTCCTTTCCTTTCCTTTCCTTTCCTTTCCTTTCCTTCCTTCCTTTCCTTCTCTCTCTTTTTTTTGACAAAGCCTCACTATGTCGCCCAGCTGGTGTCAAACTCCCAGTCCTACTTCAGCCTCCCTCGTGTTGGAATCCCATGTCTGGTGCATACTTTGTTATTTATGTCCTTCACCTCTTGCATGGGATGGGCTGGGGTGAGGACAGGGTCTTCCAGTCGCTCCTCTGTAGAGCTCTTCCACAGGTCTTAGGGTAAAGGCTACCTCTTTTCTCTGGACCCACAGCGTCCAACACTTCTTCTATGCTGGAGACACAGTGCCAGTTTGCTCCACCTACCCCTGGAGCCTCCTTGGGCACCCTCTTGGCTCTCATTATGGCTCCAAGGCACAGCTACCATTAGAACACCTGCTGCCAGGCTGGGAAGCCAGCCTGGGATGCCTGGAGCAGAAGTAACCACCTCAGCCGGCAGCCTGGGACCCCTGAGCCTCCTTTCTTTCCTCTCTGTCCCAATTTCCCTCTCCATCAGCGTCTTCATTATATTAGAATCCTCACCCTTTTACTTATCAGGCCAGCATCACGCCTGCCTGTCTCCGCCACCGTCAACATCGCCGCTTCTGTGTCTCTTACCGCCAAGCGCCTGCGCCTCCCCTCTCTCTCCGGCAATTATGATTCCTTCCCCAGCTCACGTCGAAAGTCTTTGTTCTTCTCCCTGAACGTTCAAGTTAATTTCTCCCGACTGTTTATTCAGCCTTTGTACTGGCTGGCTTGCTACTTACTCAGGAAACGCAGCCCTCAGAGGCTAAGCGCAGGGATGTGTGGACACAGAGCAACAGTTTAAGACAGGAAGGAAAGACACCTCAGAGGAGGAGGAGGCAGCGAGACCGGGATCCTGAAGGGCCTGGGGACCAGGACTGGGATCATGAGCGCAGAGGGGCGGGGACTAGGGAGGCGTGGAGGACGGGAGAGAGATCCTGACTCCCAGGATCTTTCCTGAGTCAGGGCAACTGTGTGTGCAAATACACATGGAGACAAGTGTACCTGTGCCCAGAGACTGGCTATGTGGCAAACAGAAAAGAGGAGCTGTTTAGTGGGCCCAGCTGTGCTCTATGTTAGACTGCTGTTTTGCCAAGCATTAGAAAAGGTGGGAGGGGATTCTGGGCTCAAAGAACTGCCCTGCTCTGAAAGGAGATGGATTTGGGGAGGAAGAAGAATCCAGAGGGAAGGGCACAGAGGAGAGAGGGGACGGGAAAAGGTGCTGGGGGGCAGGCTGAGATGGGGTGGTAGATGAGAAGAAACCCCTGGACCAGACTGCCTGAAGGCCTCATGCCATTGTACGTCTTGCTCGGAGGCACTACTGACTGTGATCAGTAATCGTCCCCCCACCATCTTGGGCTTGCTGTGGAGATGGTTGGGAGATAAAGCATTTCCTTGGAGAGGCAGTCTCAGTCTTTTTCACTTTCTCTTTCTCCTCTCAGTTTTTAAAAAATGTTTTGTTATTTATGAGAAAGAATGGGCATGCCAGGGCCTCTAGTCACTGCAAATGAATCCCAGATGCATGCACCATCTTGTGCATCCGGCTTACGTGGGTTGAGGGGAATTGAGCCTCGGTATTTTGGCTTCGCAGGCAAGCACCTTAACTGTGAAGCCATCTCTCCAGCCTCAGGTTTTTTTTTTTTGTTGTTGTTGTTGCTTTTTGAGTCAGCATCTTGTTACATAGCCCTGGCTTCCTGGAACTCATTACATAAGTCATGCGGGCTTCAAATTTGATGCACTCCTTCTGTCTCTGCCTACTGACTGCTGGGATTATAGGAGTGCACCATCATACCTGGCTGCAACTTGTTTTAATATTTTCTATTTTTTAAATTTATTTATAAGCAGAGAGAGAGAGAGAGAGGAGAGAATGGGGTAGCTACTTCCATATACATGCACCAGTGCATCTGGCTTTACATGGGTACTGGGGAATTGAACCCGGGTCTTTTGGCTTTGTAGGCAAGCACCTTAAGTGCTAATCCATCTCCCCAGCCCTGTTTTTAATATTTTTATTTATTTATTTGAGAGAGAGAAAGAATATGGGCCTCTTGCCACTGCAAATGAACTCAAGAAGCATGTACTACTTTGTGTATCTGGCTTTACATGGGAACTGGGGAATTGAACCTGAGATGGACTTCAGGCTTTTAAGCAAGCACCTTTAACAACTGAGCCACATCTCTAGCCCCTGCAATTTATTTTTATTTTTATTTTTTATTTTTGAGGTAGGGTCTTGCTCTAGCCCAGGCTGACCTGGAATTCACTCTGTAGTCTTAGGGTGGCTTCGAAGTCATGGTGATCCTCCTACCTCTGCCTCCAAAGTGCTGGGATTAAAGGCGTGTGCCACCTTGCTTGGCTGCAATTTGTTTTAAAATTTACCTGTTCTCCTGCTTGGTCCTCCCCCCATTCTTTCTCTCCTTCCCCCCTCACCCCAGCACCTCTAAACTCCCAAATTAGGTGGGGAAGAAACACAGTAGAGGGCTGGAGAGATGATCAGCAGGCAAGGGTGTTTGCTGTGCAAGCACACAGACATGAGAGCCTGATTCACCCTGAATTGTGTTCTGTAGCGCCCACATAAAAAGGGCATGGTGCACACACCAGCAACCTCAGTCCTAGGGGAAGCTGGGAAAATGGCAGCTCCAGGTGCAGAGAGTCTCAGGAAATACACAGATGAGTGATAGAGGACACCTGGAGGTCTCCTCTGGACACCACACGCACACACACGCACGCACACACACACACACACACTATGCACATACATGCAAAAATATAAAAGAGGGTGGAAAGTGTTTGTAGTCGTGGCTGACTTTGAACTTTGATTCATCTGTCTAGGCCTCTGGGGTATTGAGACTACAGGGACGTGCCACAAAGGCCCTGGTTCTATCCCCAGCACCACCAAATTACTGAGTAAAATAACTAAGTAAATAAATAAAACCAAAAAATGCAGTGGATTTTTTTTTCTTTTTCTCCCCAAAGAATCTATCTAGAAACTCCATTATGTGAAATAAATTAAAATTTGGTGGCACATGCCTTTAATCCCTGCACTTGGGAGGCAGAGATAGGAGGATTATTGTGAGTTCAAGGCTAGCCTGAGGCTACATGGTGATTTCTAGGTCAGCTGTGCTAGAGTGAGACCCTACCTCAAATAAAAGCAACAACAAAACTTTAAGGGCTGGAGAGATCGCTCAGCAGTTAAAGGCATTTACTTGCAAGGCCTAACAACCTGGGTTTGATACCCCAGTACCCACCTAAAGCCAGATGCACAAAGTGGCACATGCATCTGGAATTTATTTGCAGTGGCAGAGGGCCCAAGCATGCCAATATTCTCTCTCATTCTCTCTGTTGCCTCTCTCTCTCTCTCTCTCTCTGTCTCAAATAAAGAAATAAAAATATTTAAAGCTTAGCATTTTGTAATATTACTATTGTATAAATTTACTTGCTTGGGTTGGGTGTGTAGCTCAGTGGCAGAGTCCTTGCCTGGTAACACATAAGGCCCAGGTTTGATCCTTAGCCTGTAAAAAAATAAAAACAAATAAATAATAAAATTTCCATTCTTATATTTATAGAATTTGCTTATTAAATGAAGATTATTAAGACAGATGAAAATACAAATTTGATTAAATGCAGTGTGATTGAATCTGAGAACAGAAAAGTACATTAGTGGAAAAACTAGTAAAATCTGAATGAGCTGGGCATGGTGGCTCACACCTTTGATCTCAGACTCACACTCAGGAGGCAGAGGTAGGAGGATCTTCAGGAGTTTGAAGCTACCCTGAGACTACATAGTGAATTCCAGGTCAGCCTGGGCTAGAGTGAGACCCTACCTCAAAAAATGTAAAGAAAAATCTGAATGAAAGGTAGAGTTCTGGGCTGGAGAGGTGGCTTAGTGGTTAAGCACTTGCCTGTGAAGCCTAAGGACCCCGGTTCAAGGCTCAATTCCCCAGGACCCACGTTAGCCAGATGCACAAGGGGGTGCACGTGTCTGGAGTTTGTTTGCAGTGGCTGGAAGCCCTGGTGCACCCATTCTTTCTCTGTCTCTCTCTCTCTCTCTCTCTCTCTGTCTGCCTCTTTCTCTCTGTGTCTGTTGCTCTTAAATAAATAAGTAAAAATAAACCAAAAATTAAAAAAAAGAAAGGTGGAGTTCCTTTGCCAGTAACAGACTCCCTATTGGCTTCTTAGTTTTAACAATTATTTATTTGCATATGTGTGTGTGTGTGTGTGTGTGTGTGTGGTGCATGCATACCAGGCTTTCTTGCTGCTGAAACAGATGCCTGTCTGGCTTTACATGGTGGCTGGGGAATTGAACCCAGCCAGTAGGCTTTGCAGAGAAGCAACTTTAACCACTGAAATACCTTCCTAGCCCCTCAGTTTTCCTTTTAATGTGTATTTGTGTGTGTAAATGTACGTGTGTGTATGGATGTGTGCACCATACCCCTGGTCTGCTCCACCTCCATCTCCCATTGTCCTAGGCACATTGAGATCACAGTTGCATGCACCACTTTGCATCCGACTTTACATGAGTGCTGAGGAATTGAAGGGAATTGAGCTCCAGCCAGCAGGTTTTGCAAGCAAGCTCCTTTAACTGCTGAGCGTGTTCCTGGCCCTGGACTCTAAATTTTGACAAAGGTACTATACAGTGGCAAATGGACAATGGAAATATTAGGAGAAAATGAGGCTAGTGGCGGGCTACTTAGAAAGTGCTAGCTTCCTAGAAATAAATTTATACCAAAAGGAAAAGTTTATGTATTCTTTTTTTTTTTTTTTTTCTGGCATTAGTGAATAAGATTTAGCAAATACAGATTTGAAGCTCTGGTTAGGGAGACAGCAAACGTCTTCCACCACACACAAACTGTGTTTTTCTTTGGTTTCACAATATTGAGAAAAATCTTGACTCTCCCAGCAAACAGTTGAAAATGGCAACAGATTTTAACAGCTGCTCGCCTTGTGGGCTCAGGATATGATCCAATTAAACAGAGAAGGCGGGAGAGGCTCATTTTAGGTTTTTCTAGAAGAATAGGAAAAGTAGGCATCAGACATTAGTGTGATACTAATCTGCCAGGGTTGCCGTTGGGTACAATGTATATGGGTGCATGTAGCAGTGATTTTCTGGTTCCTGGGACAAAATGCCCAACCAGAAACAGCTTATGGAAGGAAGGGTTTATTTCTGGCTTGTGGTTCCCAGGGGAGAGCTTGTCATGGCGAGGAAAGCATGCTAGGAGCAGAGAATCAATAGCACATCTTCATTTCAGCAGCGAGGAAGTGGAGACACCGGGCTGAGGGCCATAAGCAGGGCTGAGCTACAATGCTACAGGCCTTTTCCTACAGTTTTGAAGTTTTTTTAAATACATATTTTTGAGGGCTGGAGAGATGGCTTAGTGGTTAAGGCACTTGCCTATGAAGCCTAAGGACCCAGTTTCGATTCCTCAGTTCCCACATAAAGCCGTATGCACAAGGTGGTGCATGTTTCTGGAGCTTGTTTGCAGTGGTTAGAAGCCCTGGTGTGACCATTCTTTCTTTCTATCTGCATCTCTCTCTTTCTCAAATAAATATATGATCCTCCTACTCCAGCCTTCCTAGTGCAGAGATGAAAGGTGTGAGCCACTATACCTGGCTTTAAAATGTTTTTTTTTTTTTTGTATTTAAAGTAGCAATTTTATTTGAATTAAAATTATTTACAAAAACCCAAAGACATACTTCATGAAACTGGTACAAACTATTTTTTTCCTGCCATTGGCTTTTGCTCCAAAGATCACAGCTGAGAAATACTGTATAAAATAAAAATAGGATTGGATTCAGAAAAGTACTCTAATGTTCTAGTTTCCAATTGGTAGTATTTACAGAAATATTTACAATGGAAAAAAAGGTTACCTTAAAACTTTAGTTAATTTGCAAGTCAGCCTCAAGTACCCTAAAATGAGAGTTCTCTGAGGGTTAAAAACACACAAATGCACTGCAGTAGGTGAGGTGGTATCTTCCTACCGCTCCCACCTCACCAAACTCTGCATATCTATCAATGCTTGACAATTAGTTATTTTAAGAACAAAACAAAACTGTTAAACACTGAGGTAAATCAATTCTCAAATGATCACCAGTGTAACAGAAAAATGTAGTTCGCCCTGATTGATC
The DNA here is from genome assembly GCF_020740685.1 of Jaculus jaculus. Lineage (NCBI taxonomy): Eukaryota > Metazoa > Chordata > Mammalia > Rodentia > Dipodidae > Jaculus > Jaculus jaculus. Next base: position 100,442,289 of record NC_059110.1, on the reverse strand, counting down.
TCTCATCCAAATGTTTACTATTCTTTACCATCCTCCACAACTCAAATTCACCAAAACCTCTGTTCATTTCCCCAAATGCAATGATTAATAAATACCAATGTATTTTAAAATAACTACACAAAATATATCTAACTAATTTGTGGATATAATTTAACAATATACTTTAAAAACTTTCCTAAATTAGTTTTATTCGCAGGGCAAATACAATCTCAATCTTTCCCACAGTGCACTGGCATACTGTGTTCTGGAAGGGTGATGGGTAGAGGTCTCCGTGGGTAGAAGTAAAATGTTTTTGAAAGATTACTTTTGGTTTGGTTATTCAAAATAGTTTTTTTTTAATTTTTACTTATTTATTTGAGAGAGAGGGAGAGAAAGCAGAGAGCGAGAGAGGTAGATAGAGATAGAATGGGAACGCCAGAGCCTCCAGCCGCTGCAAATGAACTCCAGATGCATGCACCACCTTGGACAACTCATTTGAGTGGGTGCTGGCAAGTCGAACCTAGCCCCTTTGGCCTTGTAGGCAAGCACTTTAACTGCTAAGCCATCTCTCCAGCCCATTGGTTTTTTTTTGTTTTGTTTTGTTTTGTTTTTTGAGGCAGGGTCTCACGTAACCCAGGGTGCCCTTGAACTCACTATAGAGCAGAGGATGACCTTGAACTCCTGATCATCCCTCCAACACCTTGCAAGTGCTAGGATTATAGGAATGGACACCACTCCCAGGCAAGATGACATCTGAATCAGACATCTGTAGAACTAGTGAAGCATTTCTGAGACTGTCAAAGCCAGCTGGAAAACCATTCATGTAATGACAAGGTCCCATTTTACAGATGAGTAAACTAGGGACTAGGCGGGACAAGGACTAGAGTCTTACAGCAAATCAGCGCCAACGGATGGGGTGCGCGGCAGCACGGGTCCATGCTCAGGTTGTACTCCCCTCAGGAGGGTTAGCTCTCTGGACTGTAGTATCCTGCATTGTTCTTTCTACCTGTCAGAAAGCCGTTGGATACTTCAGTCTAACTATTCTCTTCATGGGCCTTTAGCTCACTTTTCTTTTCTTTCTTTGAGACAGGGTCTCAAAACTATAGCCTGTAACTGGCTTTGAACTCTTTGTTTAAAATATTTTATTAGTTTATTTGAGAGAGAGAGAGTGAGAATGGGTGCACCAGGGCCTCTAGCCACTGGAAACAAACTCCAGATGCCTGTACTCCCTTGTGCATCTGGCTTACGTGGGTCCTGGAGAATCGAACCAGGGTCCTTAGGCTTCACAGGCAAACGTCTTAACCGCTAAGACATCTCTCCAGCCCTGAACTCTTTTTTTAGAAATTATTTATTTATTTAAGAGACAGAGAGGGAATGAGAGAGAGAAAGAGAGAGGGAGGGAGGAATGGGTGTGCCAGGCCCTCTAGCCACTGCAAACGAACTCCAGATGTATGTACCACCTTGTGCATCTGGCTTTATGTGTGTACCAGGGAATCGAACTTGGGTCCTTTCACTTTACCGGCAAGTGCCTTAATTGCTAAGCCATCTCTCCAGCCCTGGCTCCATCCTTAGCCTCTCAAGTGCGGGGGTTTCAAGTGTGCACTTCCATGCCAGGCAATTCTTTTCATCACTTAAAGCCTCAGTGAACAATCTCAACCGTGGCTCCTTGTTTACACATCCAGGACAGAACCCTAAAAGTGCAGCGCCAGTGACAGGCTGTTCTCCCTCTGCCTAACCAGACAGTGCCCCGTGGTTCTCCCAGTTCTTGTCAGGACAGACTCCCCTCCCAGCAGAGCCTGGTGTCTCCCAGCTCCACAGCCTACTTGTCTGAACACAAGAGGTCTCCCCATCTATCTGGCGTTTGAAACTCTGCAGATCCTGACAATCCTGGGTTCGAACCCCGAGTCAGTTGGCCTTTACTTGCCATATGGCCTTGGGAGACTCTTCCTCTGTGACTTGTTGGCTAAACTCAGAGATTCATAATTAGAGTGTTTTTGCTCACAGTTTCAAAAATCGCTTCCTATTTATAGTTTCTGAGGATTGAGAAAATACAGCATCATAAACTACTATAAATTCAATAACATTTTACATTATTAGTTTGTATTTCAGTAAGCACTATAATATGTTTTTGTTAATTATTGATTTTTTTTTTTTTTTGTGTGTGTGTGTGTGTGTTACTGAGGATTGAATTTAGGGCCTTCCATGCTAGGCAAGCACTCCACCTCTGGGCTGTTTCCCCAGCCCTAGAAAAAAAGTTGTATTTTGAGAGCTGGGTATGGTGGCACACACCTTTAATCCCAGCACTCTGGAAGCAGAGGTAGGAGGATTGCTATGAGTTCGAGGCCACCCTGAGAGTACATAGTGAACTCCAGTTCAGCCTGCACTAGACAATTTACCTCAAAAACCAAAACAACAACCAAAAATTTTAATTTTGAGCCAGCATCTCTCAACCACAGATCCTTGTTTACAACCCCACAGGATGTTAATATGGTTATAAAAAGCTTTTTATGGGCTGGAGAGGTGGCTTAACATTTAAATGCTTGCCTGTGAAGCCTAAGGATCCCGGTTTGAGGCTCTATTCCCCAGGACCCACATTAACCAGATGCACAAGGGGGCACATGCATCTGGAGTTCGTTTGCAGTGACTGGAGGCCCTGGCGTGCCCATTCTCTCTCTCTCTCTCTGTTGCTTTCAAATAAATAAATTAAAATAAACAAAAAAAAATTTAAAAAGCTTTTTTCCTCTGTTCCCTCTTCCTGTCCTTCTGATGTGTGTGTGTATGTTCATGGTCTGTGCAGGTGCATGTGTATGTGCATGTGTTTGGAGGCTAGAGCATCCTTAGGAGCACTGCCCGTCTTTGTTCTTCTTCTTTTGAGATCGGGACTCTCATCGGCTGGCAGCTCGCGGAGCAGGCTGCGCTGGCTGTCCAGCCAACCGCAGGGAGCCACTTGTTTCCCCTCTCCAGCCCTGGAATCGCAAGTGTGTTCCACCACACTTGACATTTTCCTTTCTTTCTTTCTTTTTATTTATTTATTTATTAAATAATTTTATTTTGTTTAGTTATTTAAGAGAGACAAAAAGGGAGGAAGGGAGGGAAGGGGGGAGGAGAGAGAGAGAGAAAATGGGCGTACCAGGGCCTCAGGCCACTGCAAACAAACCAGACACATGCACCATCTTGTGCATCTGGCTTACATGGGTCCTGGGGAATCAAACTGAAGTCCTTTGGCTTTGCAGGCAAGCACTTTCACTTCTAAGCCTTCTCTCCAGCCCTTTTTATTTACTTTTTAAATTTATTTGAGATAGGTAGACAGAGAGAGAAAGAGGCAGATGCAAGAGAGGGGGAGAGAGAGAGAGAGAATGGGTGCCCCAGGGCCTTTAGCCACTGTAAACAAACTCCAGACGCATGCATCACTTTGTTCATCTGGCTTACATGGGCCCTAGGGAATCGAATCTAGATCCTGTGGCTTTGTCTTAACTCCAGTTCTCTCTCTTTTTTTTTCTTTTGAGATAAGGTTTCACTCTAGCCCAGGCTGACCTGGCACTCACTCTGTAGTCCCAGGCTGGCCTCAAATTCATGCCATCCTCCCCCCTCTGCCTCCTGAGTGCTGCGATTAAAGGTGGGAACCACCTTATCATGCTACATTTAGCATTTGTATGTGGGTTCCAGGGATTAAACTCAGGTCCTTATGCTTGCGAGGCAAGTACTTTATTGGCTGAGCCATCTCTCCAACCCATAATGAACTCCTTCACTTGCTTAAATTTGCAACCAAAAGAATCTCAGTTTGTATACCACCCTGGGTAGCTGCTCTCAGATTTTGCATTTCTTCCACAGCTCAGACTTGTTCTTTTGGTGTCTGGAGCCTAGAGCATCCTGTTCTTAGATAACTTTGTAATAAATAGATTCTCTCCCTCAGAGCATGTGGCTGTAGCCTAACTCTTAATAAATCAGTCAGGAGCTTGCTGCACGGGAAAGAGCCTCTGCCGTACATCATTTTTGTCTTCCTCGGGGGGAGAACAGCTATGCTACAGCAATAACCTGCCACGTATATGTCTCAAAGCCCTATTTATATAGCTATATGGATAAATGTATATAAATAGTACTCTGGAATAATAGATTAAGGGTCTGCTCATCCACAGAAGACATATGGGGCTTTCAGGCCTGAATGGCGGCCTGATTCAGTAAGAAAAATGGGTCTCCAGTAGATCGTGGCCAAGAACTTGATGAGCCTGTAACCCTAGTAGAAAGCCCGCCAGGGAGATGGAGAGGTGGGGAGGGCCCAAGGTTCTGAGGGAATAAACGATGGGCATCAATGAGTAGGGTGTGGCTGGGCAAAGACACAAGCCCTATGCCATCTTCCCAGCTCAGCCTCGGTTTTGCTATATGACCTTGGGCAGATCACTTGCCATCTCTGAGGCTCACTTCTCTATCAACAAGTGAGAAATATGAACTCACTGCAAAGGTTTTCTTGGGATCTCATGTTAAAATGATGTCCTCAAGGCAGGGACAGTTGAGGAGATGTCAGTTAGGTGGAAGTTATTCATAGGTCTTGACTGATCATTAATGCTGCTCAGGGATTTCCTACCTTCTGAAATCTTCCCTAGAAGGGTCTGTATGCCAGCTACCACTACTGCCTTTTCCATTCTTCTGTGTGACTGTGGCTGGGGGCCGGAGGGTCGGGTTTGCAGCTAGTGCTTGCTGAGCGCTTGTTAGGAGCCCGGTGCTGTCCCATGGACTGCACAGATGGTACTGTGTTTTGGTCCCTGAGGTGGGAGCTGTTATTGTCATTTACAGAAGAGGAGTTTGGAAGTACAGGGTGGACCAGACTGCGGTTCAGGCCACCCAACTGGCAGGTGGTAGTGTGACTAACATCTGCAACCAGAATTTGCCTCCAGGGCCTGGCTTCCGTATCACTCCCGCGCACCTCCCGTGCGGAGGGCTGACATAAGGGCCTCCAGGTGTGTGTGACCAGCTGGAACCCTGGTGTTTTCAGGCCTGTCCATGTTGTGGGAAGGAATATGGAGAAAAAGCACGCTTGCCGTAATGTTTCTTTCAATTTTTTCCAAGTCAGTCAATTTTTTTTTTTTTAACAAAAGTCTATTTACAGGAGAGACTTACAGGACCCAAGATAACCAGGTGCTGGCTCTGCTTCAGTGAACCCCCAAATCAAAGATGGACTGGATAAGGCGTAGCTGATGGCATTGGCACTCCAGCATTTCAGGAGCTCTTTGGTGGCTGAAATCAGGCTTTTGTGTGTTGATAAGGACACATTTCTCCTGGGGTGTAATGAACTCTCCCCCCCTGCCCACGCTGGTGTCAGACCTAGCTTTGAAGAGGGAACATGTGCATTTTGGGGGAGTTAATCCTGAGACCCCTTTCCTGAGCCCTTCTGCACTTTGGAGGCTGACCTGAGCCAGGCTGCCGTGTCCACCGTCCGCCCTCAGCATGGCACAGTCAGCCCGCTTCACAGAGCTCTTGTCATGTGCCAGGCCCGGAGCTGAGGGACTCTCCGAACCCCTCCCAGTGGGACATTGAGGCATGGGGGTTCAACAGCTTTGCCTTGCTTCTTCATTCAGCTCGTAAGAAGCCCCTGACACCTGGACTGTTACGGAAAAGAGCAGCCCAGCCTGGGCCCTAGAAGGCTTGGGTGCTTGTAGCTACTTCCAGGGGGAAGGCAGAGAGCCCTCATGCTGGTATTGGACCCCCTGAGCCCACCTTCTTTCTTCCCTAGTGCCCTCCAGTGCTGGCACCTAGCCAATCCCATACAATGCTCATGCTGTGCCTCCCGATATCTGGGAAGGCTCTGCCCACCCTGTGACCCCCCCATGTCCTGACAGGCTCTCCTGGAGGTTCAGAGAGGGCCCGACCATTGCCCCTTCTCTAAGTACTGGCTTATTAAACAATAACGAGATGTCAAAATGGGTTGCCAAAATTGGGTGTTTCAAACGTTTACATGTTTAAAATTAAGGCTATTAGCATAAAACCCATTAGCATAAAATCAATATAATGGGATATATAAGAGAGCTTTTTCCCACATAGTTAGCGGGTTGATTTATTCGGGACCCAGGGGTTGTGTGGGGGGGGACTCTTTTCCTCACTCTCCACCTCTCCCACCCTCGGGGAGTCCAGCTTCCCCTGCCTGTCCATCTCAGAGCCCGTGAGGTGAGCTGGACAGAAAATGATGAGCAGTGATGCTTCTGGTTCCAATAGTCAGTGTTCCTTCAGTTTTCACCCTCCGATGTGCAGGCCAAGGGGAAGCAACCTCCCGCCGCCACCCCAGCTCCCTCATTCCAGGACTAGGCCACGTGATCCCTCCTTCACCCACGGGAAGCAGCTTTGGGGTGAGCTCACAAGTTGAGGGAGGGGCTTCACTCACAGGGTCCAGCCTGACCCTCTCCGGGCACGTCCCTTGAACTACCTGGGCTTTGTGATAACACTGTGTCCTTGGCAGAGCAGCAACCACCCCGCCTCCCCTCTCTGCCGGGGAGCAGCTAGGAAGCCAAGTGGCCGGGAGCGGGGGCTTTTCTGTGAGGTCCCAGCGGGGCCAACTCAAGGTCTAGGACAGAACCACCAGGGCCTGAACTCTTGCAGTGCTGAGGGTAATAGAGGAGGAGGAGGAGGAAAGATGAGATGAAAGAGGGAAACGCAGATGTGCCCGGAATTGGGTGAGCGTTTCCGTATGTATCCCTTACTCTGGTGTTCACAACAGCGCCAGCAAACAGATCCTGGTTTCTGCCGTGCCCAGCCCGGTGTCATGGGCCTGCAAACAGAGAGCCCCGGGCTCAGAAGGTGACAAGTCTCAGTGGGCACTACCTTGAAGTTCTTCATAGTCTTTCTTTTTTAATCTTTTTATTTATTTGTAAGGAGGGAGACAGAGAGAGAGAGAGAGAGAGAGAGGGAGAGAATGGGCACGTCAGGGCCTCTAGTTGCTGTAAATGGACTCCAGATGCATCTGGCTTTATGTGGGTATTGGGGAATCAAACCAAGGTCATTAGGTTTTGTAGGCAAGCACCTTAGGTAGGGTCTCGCTCTAGCTCAGGCTGAGCTAGAATTCACTATGTAGTCTTAGGGTGGCCTCCTACCTCTGACTGCCAAGTGCTGGGATTAAAGGTGTGCACCCCCTCGCCCAGCTTCCCTTGTCTTCTCTTTTAGATGGCCCAGGCTGAAAATTCACTGTGTAGTTAAGGATGATCTTGAACTTCTGACCTTCCTACTTCCGTGTCCTGAGTGCCAGGGTTACCAGGGTGTACCACTGTGCCCAATTTATGCAGAGCCGGGGCATAGGACCTAATGTTTCCTGCATGCTGTCCATAAGTACCTTACCAACTGAGCTGTCGCCACAGTCCTTGCTTATTTTTTCTTTGTTGGCTTTTGTTTGTTTGAGGTTGGGTCTCCCTCTAGCTCAGGCTGACCTGGCATTCACTAGGTAGTCTCAGGATGGCCTCGAACCCATGGCCATCCTCCTACCTCTGCCTCCCAAGTGCTGGGAATACAGGCGTGTGCCACGACGCCCGGCTTCCATGAGGTGTTAGGTGGAATGGGCTTGAAGGGGACTGTGGGATCCTGTCTCTTACCTGTGCACGAGGTGAATGGCTCAGGGCCTGTGGGATCCTGTCTCTTGTCCTTTGCACAAGGCGAATGGCTCGGTTCTGCTTTGCACTGCCCGCCACGATGTTGTGCTTCATCTCAGGACCCAAAGCAACTGCTCTTCCCTGCCAGCCATGGATGGAAGCCTCCAAAACCATGAGACAAAAATACCCTTTGCCCTGGAAGCTGATTATCTCAGGGATCTTCTTTTGGTAACAGAAAGCAAACATAGACGATCAGAGTGACCAAAGAGGCCACCTGTGGACAAAACCGAAGCTGGGGAGCTTGTCCCCTAGCTCTTTGGGGAAAAGGTCAAGCAGGGAGGGGCAGCAACTACCACAGAGGCCTGAAGGCAGGAGTGTGTCTGGAGGGCACCGGGAAGAGTTAGGGACCACTGGGCTCAGCTAAAGTGATGTCTTACCACCCTTCTGGGTCCTAATTCTCCTTAATACTCTATCTTACCCGTGTGCCTATTTCTGGGGAGATAATTTGGGGATGGTCCCTCAGGACAAAGTAGAACAAATGAGAGGCTGTTTCTGTGGAGGAGGCAGTCATGAATGGGCAGCTTCCCTTCAGGCTTGAGTTATCTGCGAGCGTGAGCACTGCTTCATGGGACAGAGGCTCCTCAGACAAGGTCTTTGATGTGGCAGTCACTTTTTAGGTGGTGGTCCCAGAGGCCGGATCAGGGACATTTCATTATGTTTCAAATGCCTTATGTTTACATGACCCTGGAAGCTTCAGGACACACTGAACCCCTGGGACAGCAAATCGACTAAAGGGTTTCCTTAAAATTTAGGACCGAACTTGTCACCCAGCATGACATCTCAGGAGAAAGCATGTTGGTGTGTGGTAGTTTGATTCAGATACCCGCCCCCATAAACCTATGTGTTTTGTTTTGTTTTTCATTTTTTTTTTTCAAGGTAGGGTTTCACTCTAGCCCAGGCTGACCTAGAACGAACTATGTAGTCTCAGGGTGGCCTTGAACTCACAGCGACCCTCCTAATCCAAGTGCTGGGATTAAAGGCGTGCGCCACCACGCCCAACTAAACGTCCGTGTTTTGGGTGTTTAGACCCGGCTGATCGCAATCTGGGAGGCGGAGCCTCGCTGTGGGGGGCAGGGTTAGGGGTGTCATAGTCAGCTGCCCCTTTGCTAGAGCTCACTGTGCTGCTGCGGTTTTCCGCGTGCTGTGGCCCAGGTCGAGTTCAGCCTCTGTTCGTGCTGTGCTTTCCCCTGCCATTGTGATGCATCGCCTCAAGACTGTAACCTCAGATAATATGGTCTCTTCCTCCCATCAGCTGCTTTTGTCCAGGCGCTTAGTCCCAGCAACTCGGAAGTAACTACAGGAGTGTGGCTGGTCAGCAGGAGCTCACCCTCTTCCTCAGAAGTGGCCTTGCCTCTGGTGACTGTGGACTCACATTCGCCTTTCCTTGTCACCCTGTGTGACACTTACCTTGTCGTTGCTGAGACAAAACACCTGACCAGAAGCCGCTGACGGGAGGAAAGGGTGTATTTTGGTTTACAGTTTCAAGGAAAGTTTCATCATGATAGGGCAATCATGGGAGAGCTGACAGCCAGGTGTCACATCTCGTCACAGCAGTGGAAAGGAAGAAGTCTGGGCAAGTGAGAGGGCCTAACAGTAAAGGTGCTTGTCCGTGAAGCCTAAGGACCCAGGTTTGATTCCCCAGAACTCATGTAAGCCAGATGCACAAGGTGGTACATGTGTCTAGAGATTGCTTGCAGTGGCTAGAGGCCCTGGTGCACCCTTTCCCTCTCTCTCATGAATAAAAATATTTTTTTTTTTTTTAAAAAAAGAAAGTACTCTGAGTGAGATAGCATTGACAAATGGGCTGGACTGTAAAATCCCAAGGCCCACCCTTAGTGACATGCCTTTTCCAGCAAGGCTCGACTTCCTAAAGGCTCCACCTGCAGAGGGCTCAGTAGGAGGTTTCATCATAAACATGGCCACCGAGATATTTTTTTAAAATATTTATTTATTTGGGGGCTGGAGAGATGGCTTAGCGGTTAAGCGCTTGCCTGTGAAGCCTAAGGACCCCGGTTCGAGGCTCGGTTCCCCAGGTCCCACGTTAGCCAGATGCACAAGGGGCGCACGCATCTGGAGTTCGTTTGCAGAGGCTGGAAGCCCTGGCGCGCCCATTCTCTCTCTCTCCCTCTATCTGTCTTTCTCTCTGTGTCTGTCGCTCTCAAATAAATAAATAAAAAATGAACAAAAAAATTTTTTAAAAAATATTTATTTATTTGAAAGAAGGGAGGGAGAGAGAGAGAGAGAGAGAGAGAGAGAGAGAGGGAGGGAGAGATAATGGGCATACCAAGACCTCCTGCCACTGCAGAGAAGCTCCAGACACACAACTTTGTGCATTTAGCTTGATGTGGGTACTGGGGAGTGGAACCCAGTCTGTCAGGGTTTGCAACCAAGTGTCTTTAAGCACTGAGCCATCTCTCCAGCCTCTACGGGGATATTTATGTTCAAACCACCATGCCTGCTCCTATTCTCAGTCCTTGGCTAAAGTCTGTACCTTATTTAGAGAAGTGACAATGAGGACTTGGACTAGGGAGATGGCACAGCGGTGAAATACTTGCTGCACAAACATGAGAACCCGAGTGTGAATCCCGACACCCAAGTCAAAGCTTGGTGTGGTGGCTCATGCCTGTGGCCCCAGAATGGGGAGGTAGAGAAAGGATGATCCTCAGGGCCTGCTGGCTAGCTTTCTAGCCACATCAAGGAGCTCCTGTTTCAATGAGAGACCCTGCCTCAAAAAAATAAGGTAGATGGGCTGGAGAGATGGCTCAGCGGTTAAGGCACTTGCCTGGGAAAGTTCCCCAGTACCCATGTAAAGCCAGATGCACAGTGGCACATGCGCCTGGAGGCCCCCGCATGCCCATTCTCTCTGTCTCTCTCCTATCTCTCTCTCTCTCTCTCTGCTTGCAAATAAAGAAAAATATTATTAAAAAAGTAAGGCGGAGCGTGATAGAGGAAGACACTCAAGGTCCACCTTTGGCCTCACAGACGTGAGCACCTGCACATGCATGAACACTTACACACACGTGTTGCACTTACACAAAGACACACACACACACACAAATGACTGGCACCTCAGGGCTTCTAACTCAGTGGGTCTGGAGTGTGGTCCCAGGATTTGCATTCCTCACTTGCTCCCGGAGGATGCCAATGTCTTGGATTGGAGAACCACGCTCTGGGGGAACAGTGGTTCCCATAAACCAGGGCTCTCAGCCTTCACTGCACATCGCAACCACCCAAACCCTTTGAGAGTCACATGCCAGACTGATCGGGAGGGGGAGGGGATATGATGGAGAGTGGAGTTTCAAAGGGAAAATTGGGGGGGGGCGGCAGGGAGGGAATTACCATGGGATATTGTTTACAATTAAGGAAGTTGTCAATAAAAAAAGGTTAAAAAAAAGGTTTACATGCCAGCTCTGCCCCCCTATGAAAGTTGGCTTGTATTGTCTCAATAGTGTCCAGGTATTGACATTCTCTCTCTCTTTCTTTCTTTCTTCCTTTCTTCTTTCATTCACTCATTCATTCATTCATTCAAATTATTTTATGTACTTATTTGCAAGGGAGGGAAAGAGAGAAAGAGAATGGGCACATCAGGACCTCTAGCCACTGCAAACAAATTTCAGATGCATGCAGCATTTTGTGCGTCTGGCTTTATGTGAGTACTAGGGAATTGAACCTTGGTCATTAAGCTTTGCAAGCAAGCACCTTGACCACTGAACAATCTCTCCAGCCCTGGTGTCTTCTTGAAAGTCCTCCTGAGTTACTGATGTTCAGTTCTGGTTGAAGGCCACTGCTTAAAACTCTGTCAGTGGGGAATCTAGGCAAGCAGCAGGTTGTTGAAGGAGAATAAAGGTCCCTGTTCCTTAATGTTCAGCGATATAATGACTTCTGCTTTCAACTTCAAAACCTCCAGCATCAAGAGCCAATCTGCTCAGCTCCCTCCCGATGCTAATTGCGTTTCCTTTTGGGGCTGGTGCCTGTTCTTCAGTGGCTTTTTCTATGACCAGAGGGTGAACTGATTGAAACCAAGCTGTGGGTGGGAAACTATGACAAGATGAGGATCTGTTGGAAGGCTGATGACAGGTCTACCTTGAAAGGGTGTGTTTTTCTTACAGACACTAATCTATGTTGATTTCACTAAAGTTTGCAGCAACGTGTTTCATGACCCAAGCCCTTGTATTATTATGCAACAGAAATGTATTTGAAATTGCTTAATGGTTACATATGGGTAGAATTTGCTGAAGTATTCAATGTACTTTTAAAAAGTCCTTTTGTTGGATTATTTTGGAAATGTGTTTTTTAAAAAAATATATTTTATTTATTTATTTGAGAGAGAGAGAGAAAGAGGTGGGGCGGGGGTTGGGGGGGTGGGAAAGAATGGGTGTGCCATGGCCTCCAGCCACTACAAAGGAACTCCAGACGCATGCACCCCCTTGTGCATCTGGCTAACGTGGGTCCTGGGGAATTAAGCTTCAAACCTGGGTCCTTAGGCTTCACAGGCAAGTGCTTAACTGCTAAGCCATCTCTCCAGCCCTCACCAAGATTTTTTCTTTTATTTATTATTACTTTTTATTAACAACATCCATGATTATAAACCATATCCCATGGTAATGCCCTCCTTCCCCCTACTTTCCCTCTTGAAACTCCATTCTCCATCATATCCCCTCCCCCTTTCAATCAGTCTCTCTTTTATTTTGATGTAATCATCTTTTCCTCCTATTATGATGGTCTCATGTAGGTAGTGTCAGGCACTGTGAGGTCATGGATATCCAGGCCATATCATGTGTGGAGGAGCACATTGTAAGGAGTCTTACCCTTCCTTTAGCTCTTACATTCTTTTTTTTTTTAATTATTTTTAATTTTTATTAACATTTTCCATGATTATAAAATATATCCCATGGTAATCACCAAGATTTTTTAAAGGCGGTCATGGTGGCACGTGGCTGTAATCCCAGCACTGAGGAGGCTGAGGCAAGAGGATCAGCTGAAAGTTTATGGCCAGGCTGGGCTACATAGTGAGTTACCTACAGGCCACCCTGGGATACATACTGTGAGAGTGTTGTTTGTATGCAAAATGTCCCCCATAGTCCCATGTGCTTGTGACTGAGTGTCATGCTTCATCCCCAGCTGGTGGGGCCTTGGTGGGGTCGAGCCTTGCTGGAGGAAGTGCGGAGCTGCAGTGGGCCTGCGGCTGCTTATGGCCAGCCTGCTGGCCACACTCAACCCACCCTCCCTTCTTCCTCCCTGCTGGTACGGCCCTGCGATGCCTGGCTGCCTGCTCCCGCCATGCTTTCCCCACCACGATGAAGTTTCTTCCTCAAAATATGTAGTCTGGGGCTGGAGAGATGGCTTAGCAGTTAAGCGCTTGCCTGTGAAGCCCAAGGACCCCGGTTCAAGGCTCGGTTCCCCAGGTCCCACGTTAGCCAGATGCACAAGGGGGCGCATGTGTCTGGAGTTCGTTTGCAGTGGCTGGAGGCCCTGGTGCGCCCATTCTCTCTCTCTCCCTCTATCTGTCTTTCTCTCTGTGTCTGTCGCTCTCAAATAAATAAATAAATAAATTTAAAAAATATGTAGTCTGGAAATAATCTCTTTCCTTCCATAAATTGATTCTGGTAGGCTGTTTTGACTGAGTAATGAGGATGTGATTGCTTCAGAGACTCAGTCTCAAAGAAAGAAAGGAGAGAGAATGAGAGAGGGAGAGAGAGAGAGAGCGAAGTTGTATCTATGTGTAGGAGAGATTTAGAGGTGGGGCTGGAGAAGTCATCACCTCCAGACACTTGAACAAGTACTAATCCCAAAAATGCTAGGGCTGGAAAGATGGCTTAGCGGTTAAGATGCTTACCTGAAACACCTAAAAACCGAGGTTTGGTTCCCCAGGACCCACGTAAACCAGATGCACAAGGTGGTGCGTGCGTCTGGAATTCATTTGCAATGTCTGGAGGCCCTGATGCCCCTATTCTCTCTCTCTCTCTCTCTTCAATAAGTAAATAAACGGGACATATGATTATCCCCCATGAAAGCTATGTTGCCAAATTGCCTCAGTTCCTAGGAGAAGCCTAAGCCAAAGACTTTAATACAAGCGTCCCCAATTTTCAAACGCTTGCTTGAATAAAATAAATCCCAGGTAGGCTAAATCAGTCTGTGGGCTGTTTGCAGACCACATCAATGACCTTGTTCAACCTCATTATTTCACAGAAGAGGAAATGTGCCCCAGAGGGATGATCGATTTAAATAAAGGCAGTTGACACTGAGATCTTTGGCCCTGGGGTGATCACAGCGTGGTAGGGGAAAGGCAGGAAAGGGATGGGCTGTGGCGGAGAGGGTCCCGGCATGCTGTGGGAAGGAGGAAGGGTTGGCTTCATCTAGCCTGTGGATCAGGAATGACCTCCCTCCAGAGAGGCCTTCTCAGCTGAGTGTTGACAGGACTAGGGGTCACCCAGTCGGAACGGGGATGCTTCAGCAAAGACCCAGGGGCTTGGTGGTTGGAGAACTTCAAGAGGCATAGAGCTGAACCCAGGTATAGGCAGACCCAGGAAGAGACTAGACACCCACTGTGATGAAGGAAGAAAAGATGAGCTAAGTGTCTGAGAATCCGAGAGTGGGGCTTAGCCAAGCCTGAGAAAAGGTGACATGTCAGGTGATGAAATATAGTCTGTTTGTGTCCCCCTACTTGCTCTGAAGTGAGTATCTCTGGCTCTGTCCACAGAGCCACCGAAAGGTCCTGCTGGCGCCCTGGAAATGGCTCCTTTCCCCTCAGCAGCTCAGTTGCCCGGGTTCTCGGGGGAGGAAGCTTCGGGAGTCACCATGATTTCCCTCTGCGACCTTGGCCTTCTTCACACCTGACTAGGGGTAGTGTGTCACTCCTGGCCTTTAGAATTTGGTAGGAATAGAGGAAGAAGAGGGGATTCCCATATTATGTCTTCCCTCATGCGTTTGGGAGGAGTGCTTTTTTTTCTGTTTATATTATTATTCAACATTGATGGGTAGGCTTGGACAGGATCTAAGATTGTCCCATTTCACCCCCACGCTGCGTTGACTGGCTGTCTTCGTGATTTGTCAGTGTCTTGAAACCTCACTCTTTCTGTATTTCCTTGCCACTGTGACTGCCTTGTAAGACCCAGAAGCTTCCATCCAGAAGCGCTGCTCTCATGAAGCTTTCGGACATAAACTTAGGAAGAAATGGCTGTGGGTGGTCAGTGTGACAGTGGTAACAAGGGGCTTGCCATACATGGAGCAAGGTACCAAGAGTGGGGCTCTTTTTTGTTGTTGTTTTTGACCAGGCTGGCCTTGAACTCATGGTGATCCTCCTACCTCAGCCTCCTCAGTGTGTGAGTTACCATGCCTGGCTTCTGGACTCCTGTTGCTGGGGAGACTAATTCTACCTGCAAACAAATCTTAAATGGCTATTTATTTATTTTTATTTCTATTTTGTTTATTTAGTTCATTCTCTCTCTCTTTCTCCTTGCCCCCTCCCTCTCTTTCTTTCTTGCTTGCTTGATTTTTTTTTTTTTTTTAATAGAGGGTCTCACTCTAGCCCAGGCTGACCTGGGAACTTACTCTGTAGTTCCAGGCTGGTCTCAAACTCACAGTGATACCTCCTACCTCTGCCTCCTAAGTGCTGGAATTAAAGGCATGCACTGCTATGTCCAGTCTCTTTTTAAAATTTTTAAAAATTGATTAGTGATAGAGAGAAGGAGAGAATGAGGCAAAGGGAGAGAATGGGCACACCAGGGCCTCTAGCCACTGGAAATGGACTCCAGACACATGTGCCACCTTACTTTTTCTCTCTCTGCCTCTTTTTTTCTCTAAAATAAATAAATAAAATATAAATTGGGCGTGGTTGTGCATGCCTTTAATCCCAGCACTCGGGAGGCAGAGGTAGGAGGATTGCTGTGAGTTCAAAGCTACCCTGAGACTACAGAGTGAATTCCAGGTCAACCTGGACTAGACTGAAACTCTACCTCAACCCCCCCAAAAAAGAAAATAACTAAATAAAATATATAAAAGAAATTTTAGAAAAAGAAAGTGGCAGAGACACACAGAGAGAGAGAGAGAGAGTACTGGATGCTCCAGGGCTTCCTGCCATTGCAAAAGAACTCCAGATGCATAAACCACTTAGTCCATCTGGTTTTACATGGGCATTGTAGAATTGAATCTGGGCCATCAGGCTTTATAAGCAAGTACCTTTAACCACTGAGTAATCTCTCTAGCCTTCTATTTATTTTTTGTTCTCCCACCCCCCCCCCCGCCCCGAGGTAGTATCTCACTCTAGCCCAGAATAACCTGGAATTCACTATGTAACCCCAGGTTGGCCTCAAACTCATAGTGATCCTCCTACTTCTGCCTCCTGTGTGATGGTAATAAGGTGTGGGCCACTAGGCCCAGCTTCTATTTTATTTTATTTATTTATTTATTTAGTTAGTTTTACTTATTTGGCTTTTCAAGGTAGGTTCTCACTCTAGCTCAGGCTGTCCTGGAATTCACTATGTAATCTCAGGGTAGCTTTGAACTCACAGCAATCCTTCTACCTCTGCCTCCCGAGTGCTGGGATTAAAGATGTGCACCACTATGCCTGGCTCTATTTATTTATTTAAATATTTATTTATTTTTTTACTGACAACTTCCATAATTATAGACAACAAAGAATGATAATTCCTCCCCCTCACTTTCCCCTTCACAACTCCTCTCTCCATCATATCCCCTCCACCTCTCAATTAGTCTCTCTTGTATTTTGATGTCATCATCTTTTCCTCCTATTATGATGGTCTTGTGTAGGTAGTGTCAAGCACTGTGAGGTCATGGATACCCAGGCCACTTTGTGTGTGGAATAGTGCACTGTAAGAAGTCCTACCCTTCCTTTGGCTCTTGCATTCTTCCCACCACCTCTTCACAATGGACCCTGAGCCTTGGAAGGTGTGATAGAGATGTTTCAGTTCTGAGCACTCCTCTGTCACTTCTTCTCAGCACTATGGTGCCTTTTGAGTCATCCCAGAGGTCACCACCATCTGAAAAGAGAAGCTTCTCTAACAAATATTTAAGTTTTTAAAAATATTTAATTAATTAATTTATTTGAGAGAGAAAGAGGCAGAGAGAGAAAGAGGGAGAGCAAATGGGCATGCCAGAGCCTCTAGCCACTGCAAACTCCAGACACATACCTAGCTATACATGGGTACTGGGGAATTGAACCTGGGTCCTTTGGCTCTCTCAGGCAAGCACCTTAACGGCAAAGTCATCTCTCCAGTCCCTGTTTAATTTTTAAAAGCAGAAAATTGGGATGGGGAGATGGCTCAGCTGTCAAAGGCAGTTGCTAGCCCATTTTTTATTTCCCAGTATCCATGTAAAGGCAGATACCCAAAGTGGCATATCTATCTGGCATTTGTTTCCAGCAGCAGGAGGCCCTGGTGCATGTGCACACATGCACACATACAGGCAAAGAAAGGAATAAATAAAAATATTTTAAAAAGAAAAAGGAAGAAACTAAGGTAATATTACCTCAACCTAAAACTCACCATTTAACTACTTTTAAGTGATAGTTCAGTGATTTTCTTTTTTAGCATCAAGACTGTGTAACCATGAATGCTGTTTAACTCCAGGATGCACTCATCGTCCGTTAGAGAAACTCTGTACCCATTAAACAGTCCCTCCTCTGTCTCCCTGCCCTCAGTCTCTGGATAGCCATCTACTTCCCGGGTTAAGGATTTGCCTGTTGTGAGCATTTCATATAAATTGAATGATACAATACATGACATTTTCTGATTGGCTGCTGCTTCTTTTCCTTCTCGTTCTTCTTCTTGCTTTAAAAAAATTTTTTTTGTTTATTTATTTTTACTTATTTATTTGAGAGTGACAAATACCCAGAGAGAGAAAGAGGCAGATTCAGAGAGAGAGAGAGAGAAAGGGCACGCCAGGGCCTCCAGCCACTGCAAACCAACTTCAGATGCATGTGCCCCTTGTGCATCTGGCTAATGTGGGTCCTGGGGAATTGAGCCTCGAACCAGGGTCCTTAGGCTTCACAGTCAAGCGCTTAACCGCTAAGCCATCTCTCCAGCCCACATTTTTTTTTTTTTTTGAGGTAGGGTCTTGCTGTAGCTCAGGCTGACCTAGGATTCACTATGGAGTCTCAGAGTAGCTTTGAACTCAAGAAGATCCTACCTCTGCCTCCGGATGCTGGAATTAAAGGTGTGCGCCACCCTGCCTGGCTCGGATTGGCTTTTTAAAAGATTATTTATTTTGAGAGAGAGAGAAAGGCAAAAAGAGAGAGAAGATGGGTGCACCAGGGTTTTCAGCCACTGCGAATGAACTCCAGACGCATGTGCCCCTTGTGTGCATGTGCGACATTGCACACTTGTGTCACTGTGCCTGGCTACATGGGACCTGGAGATTCAAACATGTGTTCTTAGGCTTTGCAGTCAAACGCCTTAACTGCTAAGTAATTTCTGCAGCCCACATTGGCTTATTTTCAAGGGAGATTGAGAGTGAGAGCGAGAGAGCGAGCGAGCGAGCGAGAGAGAGAGAGAGAGAGAGAGAGAGAGAGAGGGCATGGGTGTGCCAGAGTCTCATGCCACTATCAACAAGTTCTTCCAGATTCATGGAGTGCTCTGTGCATCTCACTTCATGTGAGCATGGGGAAGTCAAACCCCAGCTGTCAGGCTGCGCAAGCCAGCACTTTTAACTGAAGAGTTAGCTCCCCAGGCCCTGTTTGGCTTGTCTTTTGCCTAGCATAATGGCTTTCTTTTGCGTGTATGTGCGTGTTCATATTTATGGAGGCGCACGTGCACACCCTGACGTGCGGAGGCCTGAGATCAATGCCAGGTGACTTCCACAACTGCTTTCCACATTATGTTGGAGACAAGTTCTCTCACTGAACCTACCACCCACCGTTAGGCTAGGCTAGCTCACCAGCAAGCCCTGGGTATCTTCCTGTCCCCGCTTTCCCAATGTTGGGATGACCACCATGCCTGGCTTTTTTTTTTTTGTTTTTTTGTTTTTTTGAGGTACGGTCTCACTCTGGCCCAGACTGACCTGGACTTTACTATGGAATCTCAGGGTGGCCTTGAACTCACGGCGATCCTCCTACCTCTGCCTCCTGAGTGCTGGGATTAAAGGCGTGTGCCACCATGCCCGGCCATCCCTGGCTTTTTATTATTATTATTTTTTTTTAAATTTTTATTAGCATTTTCCATGATTATAAAAAAAATATCCCATGGTAATTCCCTCCCTCCCCCCCTGACACTTTCCCCTTTGAAATTCCATTCTCCATCATATTACCTCCCCATCTCAATCATTGTACTTACATATATACAGTATCAACCTATTACGCTTGGCTTTTTAATGGGCTCTGGGGATCAGAACTCTGATTCTCAGCCTTGTGTCAAGCACTTTACTCACTGAGCCATATCCCCAGCACCCACTCTCATGGTTTTTCAATTAATTAATTTATTTGCAAGGAGAGAGAGAGGGAATGTATTTCTGTTCCCAATTCTAGGTCCCCAGCTGGTGGCAATCTGGTAATTGGCACCGCCTGGAGGCAGTGTGTTGTTGGGGGCGGGCTTATAGGTGTTGTAGCCAGTTCCTGCGTCAGTGTTGGGCACACTCTCCTGCTGCTGGTGTCTACATGATGTTGGCCAGGAGGCGATGTCCAGCCTCTGCTCATGCCCCATTTTCTCCTGCCATCATGGAGCTTCCCCATCGAGTCTGTAAGTCAGAATAAACCCTTTCCTCCCACAAACTACTCTTGCCTGGGTGTTTTCTGCCAACAACATGATGCTGCCTGTAACAACCACTGACCTACAGTATCCAGCCTTTCTTTGGGGTTTGCTGTATGTAGGACCATATCTCCACGAGTACCGGGTTTCACTTCACTCTTTCCCAGCTGTATGCCTTCTACCTTTGCTTATTGCCCTGTCTGGAACTTCTAGTTCAATAGAAAGGGTGAGTGGGCACCCTTACCTGATTCCTGGCCTCAAAGGGAAAGCTTCTGGCTTTTTACAGTGAGTATAAGGTTAGTAAACCATTTTTCAAAAATATTAATTGATTTATTTGAGAGAGGGAGAGAAGGGGGGTAGAGGCACATAGAATGGGCTTGCCAGGGCCTCCCTCCAGCCACTGCAAATGAACTCCAGATTCTGTGTCACTGTGCATCCAGCTTATGTGGGTACTGAGGAATTGAACCTAGGTCCTTAGGCTTCACAGGTAAGTGCCTTAACCACTAAACCGTCTCTCCAGTCCTGTAAAGCAGTTAAAATTATTATTTATTTAATATTTATTATTAGTTTTTTCTTTTTAAAAATCTTTTTAATTATGAAATCATTTTTAAATTAAAGTGGGAAGCATTTTTAAAAATTATTTATTTGAGTGAGGGAAAGAGAGAGAGAATGGGCACGCCAGGGCCTCCAGCCACTGCAAAGAGACTCCAGATATATGCAGCACCTTGTGCATCTGGCTTACGTGGGTCCTGTGGAATTGAACTGAGGTCCTTTGACTTTGCAGGCAAGTGCCTTAACTGCTAAGCCATCTCTCCAACCCTATAAACAATTTTTTAATTTAAAAATTTGGGCTGGAGAGATGGCTTAGCGGTTAAGCGCTTGCCTGTGAAGCCTAAGGACCCCGGTTCAAGGCTCGGTTCCCCAGGTCCCACGTTAGCCAGATGCACAAGGGGGCGCACGCGTCTGGAGTTCGTTTGCAGAGGCTGGAAGCCCTGGCGCGCCCATTCTCTCTCTCTCCCTCTATCTGTCTTTCTCTCTGTGTCTGTCTCTCTCAAATAAATAAATAAAAAAAAATTTGTGTGTGTGCATGCATGTGTTTGTGTGCAGTGTGTGTGAGCACAGGCAGGCGTGTGCTGTGGCTTGCTTGTGAAGGTCAGAGGCCCACTCTCAGCTCAGTCCCACCTCACCTGAGTGGATGTTCCCTCTGCAGCTCTGTGCTGCACTCACCATGGGTTTTCCAGGACATTCTCCTGTCTCTTCCTCCCATCTTCCTATCAGAGCCACCGTGCTTCAGGCTCTTTTTGAGAGTTCTGGGGACTGAACTTGGGAACTTCAACCTCCGTGGTGAGTGCTTTGTCCACTGAGCATCAGAACCATTTTTCACTGCTGCCCTTATTACAGTGGGTGAAGATACCCTTCTGCTCATAAGTTGTTTAGTGGGGTTTGTTGTTGCTGTTTTGAGGCAGGGTTTCAAACTATCCCAGGCTGACCTCGAACTCATGCTGCTCTTCTTACCATAACCAGGATTATAGGAGCGGGCCGTCATGCCCAGGCTGGTTAGTGTTTTTCTCATGCCAGAGTGTGTGTATATATATTTACTTTTTCTATTTAGTTTTTTCGAGGTAGGGTTTCACTCTAGCTCAGGCTGACCTGGAATTCACTATGTAGTTTCAGGGTGGCCTCGAACTCACAGTGATCCTCCTACCTCTGTCTTCCAAGTGCTGGGATTAAAGGCGTGCGCCACCGTGGCTTGTTCCTTCAATTTTTAAATACTAACCAAATGTGGAGAAATTAAATCCAATTCAGATGCCAACTGTTTAAAGTTACCCAGGCCCTATAGCTCAATTCTGTAAGACTATCCCTGCTTTAGATACCAAACACATGCAAGGTCCTCAGGCCACCCACATTTCTGCCTGACAAATTCGGGTTTCCACAACCCCGCTCCCCCCAGGTTTGATCACTCAGTAGAATGACCTACAGAACTCATTCCATTTTTTTTGAAAGTTCAGATTTTCTTTTTTTCTTTTTTAATATTTTGTGTATTTTTATTTATTTGTTTGAGAGTGACAGAGAGAGAAAGAAGCAGTTAGAGAGAGAGAGAGAGAATGGGCGTGCCAGGGTCTCCAGCCACTGCAAATGAACTCCAGACATGTGCGCCCCCATGTGCATCAGGCTAACGTGGGTCCTGGGGAACTGAGCCTTGAACCAGGGTCCGTGGCTTCACAGGCAAGCGCTTAACCGCTAAGCCATCTCTCCAGCCCAAGATTTTCTTAGCTTTGTTTTTAGACCATGTTCTTTCAACACTGTAGGTTTTGTATAAAGAGAATTAAAACATCAAAATTTGCCCCCAAATATACATTTTTTCAAATTTATATGTTATATGAATGAATATAATTAACATTTATTTTTATTTTTTATTTTTCTCAATTTTTATTAACATTTTCCATGATTATAAAAAGTATCCCGTGGTAATACCCTCCCTCCCCCCACTTTCCTCTTTGAAATTCCATTCTCCACCATATCCCCTCCCCATCTCAATCAGTCTCTCTTTTATTTTGATGTCATGGTCTTTTCCTCCTCTTATGATGGTCTTGTGTAGGTAGTGTCAGGCACTGTGAGGTCATGGATATCCAGGCCATTTTATGTCTGGAGGGAGCACATTGTAAGGAGTCCTATCCTTCCTTTGGCTCTTACATTCTTTCCGCCACCTCTTCCGCATTAGACCCTGAGCCTTGGGAGGTGTGATCGAGATGTTACTCATTACTCTAGCCACTTCTTTCTAGGACTATAATTAATTAACTTTTTTTAAATTAGTTTTATACTCAGTGTATACAGTCAAGTTGATACCACCATTAGCCTCCTCCCTGTTTTCCTCCCTCCTCAGGGACCCTCCTCATTGGGGAGTGTGGGTCATGCATTGTGGGGTTAGCCATCAGTAATGGGCAGGAGGCAATGTCTCGGTGTATCATGACCCAACATGTGGCTCTGACATTCTTTCTGCCCCCTCTTCCGCAAGTTTCCCTGAGCCATGTTGGGTTCATTTTAGGTCTGCTTCAGTGATGAGGTCTTGGGAGCCTCTATTTATGGATATCCGGTTTGGTAGGAGTTGAGTGTTCTCTGTGTCTATCTCCTTCACCTTTGTGCTGGTACCAGGTTCACCAAGAAAGCAGCACTCTTGCTTATTTCCCCAATTACAGTTGGTTTCAGATGGGGCCCTTTTGAGTTGTGATGGGCTGGTTTTCTCCTTAAGATCTGTGTATATCTGAAAAAGAGAAGCAAATTCTCCAATGGACAGTAAAGTTAGCACCATTGCTAACTGGGATAACCATTGCTTTTTTTTAATAGGTGTAGGCCCTCTTGTAGCCCATGATTGGTGGGAACTTGATAATGGAGAGCGGGCTCATTTTTGGATATGGTTCTGACTTGTTTCCCAGCTCCAGCTACAGGTTCCATTCCACTGAATGGATCAGTTAACCAAATCAAGAGCAGTTGGTTTCCCACCATGGCTGTGCGCCATATTGCACTTGTGTGAGCTTCACGTCAGGTTGTTTGCTGCTGAGTAGTTTAGACCACGAGTTGCTTGTTCATTCTCTTTTAATTCTAACTCCTTCCAGTCAAGGATAAAGCATATAGCTTGGGACCCCATGGAAAAGTTGCATCAGGCAGTGGACATGATAATTACTCAGTAGGTATTTATATGAATGGTATCCCTTAGCCACCACACAGGTTCCAGTTGTGGATTGCGATTAGTTTTTTTTTTTTTTTTTTTTTTTGAGGTGGGGTTTCACTCTAACCCAGGTTGACCTGGAATTCACTATGTAGTCTCAGGGTAGCCTCAAACACACAGTGATCCTCCTACGTCTGCCTCCCGAGTGCTGGGATTAAAGGTGTGCGCCACCAGGCTCAGTTGTGATTAGTTGTTTTTGTTGTTTCCATAGCAACCAAAGTGACTTGCCCCCTAGTCATCACTGTTTTCTGTCTCAGTGGTCCTGACTTGTAACAACCTCTTAGAGTGGCTGTCCAGGGTTTCATATAGTTGAACCTCCTCCAGTGTCAAACCAGAGCTGACAACTATGCAGCCATGCAGTGACCTTGACCGTCTTAACATTTAAGTGAGCTAAAGTGGACAATCGCCCTTCACTTCCAAGGGCTCAGGTCTAAAATGGGAATGCTAAACTCCTAAGGACGTCGTGCAGACAATGAAAGCTTTCAAAGAGTTAATTCCAAGACGCCACTTCTATTAACCTTGGCATCTGGATATAAAAACTAAATTTGGGACCTCAATTACCTGATTGAGTCCCGCATAGCCTTAGCCAGCAGTAATATTGATGAGGGCAGCAATCATGTCTCTCACTTGGAGACCCAATTGCGGTCCCAGCCTCAGCAATCCGCCCTTCAAGTGCATCGGAAAGCAGCCTTATTTTCTCTTTTGTTCTGTGGTCGAGTGTGGTTGTGACTCATTAACCCCCTGCGCTCCACTGCGCGGCCCCGCTTGGGTGAAGGTACATGATGCTGCTCATCTTTGCCGAATCTTCTCCAGGTAGGAGGCACTGTTACCATGACCCACCCTCGTTATGACTCCACAAATAGCACTGGCCTTGCCCATGCATCAGGTGAGGGAGCTGAAGTTGAAGAGGGTCCATTAAGGTTGGCACAGTGGTGCATGCCTGCTGTCCCAGCACTTGGGAGTCTGGGCAAGAAGACTGTGAGTTCAAAGCCAGCCTGGGATAACAGAGAGACTGTTTTTTGAAGGTTCTTACTCTAGCCCAGGCTGACCTGAAATGCGCTATGTAGTCTCAGGCTGGTCTTGAACTCATGATGATCTTCCTCCCTCAGCCTTCCAAGTGCTGAGATTAAGGCCTGCACCACCACACACAGTTACCATCATAGTTTTAAAATCTTTAATTAATTTATTTAATTGCCAGCAGAGAGATAGAGAAGAGAGACAGACAGAGAGAATGGGCACACCAGAGTCCTCCAGCTGCTGCAAATAAACTCCAGATGCAGGTGCCACTTTGTGTATTATGTGGTACTGGCATTGAACTCAGGTTGTTAAGAAGGCAAGCACCTTAACTGCTGAGCCATCTCTTCAGCCCTAAGGCTGTTTTTGTTGTTGTTGTTGTTTTTCCAGTTTTTGGAGGTAGGGTTTCACTCTAGCTCAGGCTGACCTGGGATTCACTGTGTAGTCTTAAGGTGGCCTCGAACTCACGGTGATCCTCCTACCTCTGCCTCCCGAGTGCTGGGATTAAAGGGATGAGGTCAGGGAAGTGGCTCCGTGGGCAAGAGCACTTGCTGCACAAGTCTGAGGGCTGGGTTTGACCTTTAGCACCCATGAAAAAAGTGGAGCATGGCTGAGCATGCCTGTATCCCCAAGGGTTGAGGGCGCCACTGAGTTCCAGGCTCCACGAGGTACTTTGTCTGAAGAAAATAAGGCCACAGGACAGTAGAGGACACCCAGCATCCTACCCTGAGGCTCTGCACATGTGCAAGTGGGCTGTTCAATCTATGTGCACACATGCACACACATACCACATGAACACACACACCACATGCACACACATTACATGTACTATGCTACACATACTTCACACACACACACACACACACACACACACACACCAAAAAAAAAAAGTAGATTAATTTTCCTGCCTGTGTCGTCCAGCTGGTGAGGGGCAAAGAGATGCGTCTCAGAAATTTGCAAAGAGTCACACCTCCCAGAAGCAGAAACTTTTCCTTGGTCCATGGTTCGAGGAGGGTGGTGAGGAAGGCCCAGTCTGCCTGAGAGTCTGCGTGGGAGGTAAGAGAAGGGTGGTGGATCCCTTTAGCAGGTAATGGTGTTCTACCAGCTTTTCAGGCAGTGGTTCATGGCCATTTATCTGGAGTTTCCCCTTTGGTGACCCTTGTCAATTATCCCCAGCTGGTGAAAAATTGGTGGCATGCTTGCGATCCCAAACCACCTGGCGTGCATCTGGTCGTCTGCCTGGACGGGGGCATTGTGGTCAGATAGTGTGAATTCCTGAGAGGAAGCGAGTCACAGAGCGAATCCTCATCGATATATAGCCAAGCTGCGGAGGCCAAGCCGCGTCCTTAGCCAAGTCAGAGGCTGTGTCCCTGCTGTGTTCTCAGTCCTGTCTCAGGACAGAGGGCAGACCTCTGGGAAGAAGGCAGAGGGTGCCACCTTTCCTCCTGGTTGCTATTGAACACCGAGGAAGATGTGGTCAAGACTTGTTATCCCACCTCTCACAGGGGGAGACAGGAGCATCAGGAGTTCAAAGTCACCCTCAGCTGCATAGCAAGTCTGAAATCCACTTGGGCTCATGCCTCTAATCCCAACATTTGGGAGGCTGAAATAGGAGGATCTCCATGAGTTCAAGGCTAGCCTGGGCTACGCAGTGAGTTCTAATTCTGCCTGGGCTACAGTGAGACCCTACCTTAAAAACAAACAAACAACAACAACAACAACAAAACAGCTTTCTTCTGGCTCGTTGCCTCTCCTGAACTTCCACGTCCCTGCTCTGGTAAGTTCCCCTCATCTTGGCTCTCCTAGGCCTAGATGGGAAAGAGGGTGGCCATACTCTCTTATGGGCTCCCTACCCTGCCTGTCTTCCACATGGCTTGAGCTCTCTCCGCTTTCTTCTCTCAACAAACAAAACAGGGCTGGAGGGGCTGGAGAGATGGCTTAGTGGTTAAGGTGCATGCCTATGAAGCCTAAGGACCCAGGTTTGATTCTCCAAGTCCCACGTAAGCCAGATGCACAAGGTGGTGCATGCGTCTGGAGTTTGTTTGCAGTGGCTAGAGGCCCTGGCGTGCCCATTCTCTCTCACTCTCTCTCTAATAAATAAAAAAAATAAAAATAGGAGTTCTGCCGCTCAGCCTTTGGGGGCCAGATAACTGGGGCCTGCTGGGAACAGGACTTCTAAAAGGCATAAATATGTCTGGGAGGCTCTGGTGCAAGGCCATTTTTGCTGGCTATAAGCGGGGTCTCCGGAACCAAAGAGAGCACACGGCGCTTCTTAAAATTGAAGGTGTTTATGCCTGACATGAAACTGAATTCTACCTGGGCAAGAGATGTGCTTATGTGTACAAAGCAAAAAACAATACAGTGACTCCTGGTGGCAAACCTAATAAAACAAGAGTCATCTGGGGAAAGGTAACTCGAGCCCATGGAAACAGTGGCATGGTACGAGCCAAATTCCGAAGCAACCTTCCTGCCAAGGCCATTGGACACAGAATACGCGTGATGCTGTACCCTTCAAGGATTTAAGAAAAGTCAATAAATAAAAGTGTATTTGTGCTCTTGTGTTTCTAAAATAAATAAATAAATAAATAAAATTAAATAAATAAAATTAAATAAATCAAAAAAAATTTAAAAACAGGGCTGGAGAGATGGCTTAATGATTGAAGGCATTTGCTTGCAAAGCTAAAAGACCCACCTTCAATTCCCCAGGCCTATGTAAAGCCAGATGCAAAAGGTGGCACAAGCATCTAGAGTTTGTTTGCAGTGGTGGGAGGCCCTGGCACACCTATTCTCTCTCTCTCCCTGCTTCTTTCTCTCTCAAACAAATAAATAAAATATTTTAGAAAACAAACACCAACAATAAACCGGGCTTGGTGGCACACAGCTATAATCCCAGCTGAGGTGGGAAGATCATGAGTTTGAAGTCAATCTGGCTCCATAGAGTGACTCTGTCTCCAAAAGATACAGACATAACAAAAATCAAGAAAATTAAAGAACAATCTATGGAGAGTCCCAAGGATGAGAGACACCTGCACAGACCTGGGCCCACTGTGAGCTTGGAGCGGCAGAGAACATGCTGGGAGGGGCCGTGGTTCTCCTGGTGAGCTTTCACAGTGGTTGTTAAACAGCACTCTCCGGGCAACAGCTGGCTGATAGCAGCTTGGCATTTTTCTGAGGAGCAGATGATATATCTATTCCGAAGAACAAAAGGAAGTGAACCTAAGATTGGAAGGAAAGTGGGGTGTATCACATGACACAAGAGTGGGGTTTGCTCATGTGACCCTGAAGTACACATCTGACATCAGTGAGTAGATAGTGAGGTAGGCAGGCTTAACTAGGCGAGAATTTTTATTGACTTAAGTGCCAGTAAAATGGAATGAATGGTTTCAGACACTGTCTTCCATGCCGGAGGGTTTAATAAAAACAAGACCTACTATGTGCTGCAAATTCTCTGTTTTAAAATATTTTTATTTTTATTTATGAGAGAGGGAGAGAGAGACAAAGAGAGATAATATGGGCATACCAAGGCTTCCATCCCCTGCAAACAACTCCAGACACATGCTCTACCTTGTGAATCTAGCTTATGTGGGTCCTGAGGAATTGAACCTGGGTCCTTTGGCTTTGCAGGGAAGTGCCTTAACTGTTAAGCAATCTCTCCATCCCCTGCAGATTCTTTTTATTAAAAAAACTTTTTATTTATTTATTCATTTATGAGAAAGAAAGGCAGATAGAGAATGGGTACACCAGGGCCTCCATCCACCACAAAAAAATTCCAGATGTGTGCACCACCTTGTACATCTGGCTTATGTGGGTACTGGGGAATCAAACCTGGGTCCCTTGGGTTTGTAGGCAAGTGTCTTAACCACTGAGCCATCTCTCCAGCCCTAAAAAAAAAAAAAAAAACTTTTATTGGGCTGGAGAGATGGCTTAGGGTTAAAGAGTTTGCCTGCAAAGCCTAATGACCTGGGCTCAATTCTCCAGTACCCACCTAAAGCCAGATGCACAGGGTGGTGCATGTGTCTAGAGTTCATTTGCAGTGGCTGAAGACCATGGTGCATGCATTCTGTATGTCTCTCTCTCTCTCTCTCTCACTGCTGGCAAATAAATAATAAACTTTAAAAAACAACTTTTATTCCTAGCACTCAGGAGGCAGAGGTAGGAGGATCACCATGAGTTTGAGGCCACCCTGAGACTACATAGTGAATTCCAGGTCAGCCTGAGCTAGAGTGAGACCCTACCACAAAAAACTTGAAGAAAAGGAACAATAAAAAACTTTTTATTGATAATTTTCATACATGTACATAATGTGTTTTGATAATAACTTTTGTCTCCGCTCCCCTATTCCCCTTTTGCTGAATTCCTTCTTTTCAACTCGTCTCTGTTCTATTTTTTTTTTTTTTCAAGGTAGGGTCTCACTTCAGCCCAAGCTGACCTGGAACAACTCACCCTGTAGTCCCAGGCTGGCCTTGGACTCACAGTAATCCTCCTACCTCCGCCTCCTGACTGCTCCATGATGACATGTCGAGGGCCCAATACCCTGTTGGTCTTGCGCATGTAACGACAGCTACTGTGAGGTCATAAATGCAATGTCTACCTCGTGTCCAGAAGTCAGCATTCCAAAGCACTCCTCCCAACTTTGGCTCTTACATTCTTTTCATCCCCTCTTTCGCAATGTCCCCTGAGCCTTGGAGGGTATGATGGTGATGTCTCATTTAGAGCTGAGCACTCCACTGTGCAGGTTCTTGTATCTTTTATTTTGGGATAATTCTCACCATAAATAAGAAAAGACACTCTGGGGGCTGGTGAGATGGCTTAGTGGTTAAGGTGCTTGTCTGCAAAGCCTAAGGACCCAGGTTTGATTCCCCAGTTCCCACATAAGCATATGGTGGCACATCTATCTGGAGTTCATTTGCAGTGGCTACAGGCCCTGGTGAACCCATTCTTTCTCTATCTGCCTCTTTCTCTCTCTCTTTTAAATAAATAAATAAAAATTAAAAAAATACTTAAAAAAGAATTATTTTACAGATAAGAGATCTGGGGCTCAGAGAAGGTGAGAAAGTTGTAAAAGTTGATACCCAGCAGGTCACAGAAGCTAGATGTCACCTGTGCCTACCTGACATCAAAATCCTGCCATGCCGGGGCTTGAGAGATGGCTCAGGAGGGAAAGAGCTTGCCTTACAAGCATAAGGACCCGACTTTGCTCTCCAGGACCCATGTTTTAAAAAACGCAAACTAAGACAGGCATGATAGTCTTCATGCCTGTAACCCAAGCTCTGGGGAGGCAGACCTAGAACTTGCTGACCAGCCAATCTAGGCCTATTTGGTGAGCTCTAGGCAAATGAGAGATGCTGTTTCAAGAAAAAGAGAGAGAGAGAGAGAGAGAGAACAGTGAGGAGCAAGATGCCTGCCCCCTGCTGGCTAGCTGTTGCTGGAAAGAGCTACGTAGGCTGCTGGGGGATAAAATCAGCCACCAGTCTTAACCAGCAGTCAGCTTTCCAAGTTGCTCTCTCCCTCCCTCCCTCCCTCCTTCCTGTCTTTCCAGGCAAGACATGCCCACTGGTACAATAGTGGCATGTCTGATATGGGGGTAAACAAATGTTCTCTGTTTTGTAAGGATTTTATACCTTGTACCAAAAGCCTATGGCTGAAGAGGTCACAGGTCCTCCGGGAGAACCTGCTACTATTGGCTAAATAGATACGTTGTGCCAATCAAAGTGTGCTCTAGTTATTTACATTTAAGGCCATAGACTAGTGTTGCTCTCACTTTGGTTAGAGAAGCTTCTTTTTTGCAGATTACAGTGACTACTAAGGAGACAATGTTAGTTTGAAAAGTCAACTTTCTCTTTCCCTACCCTTCCTCTTCCCCGTTTTCTTCCTTCCTTCCTTCCTTTTTGTTTTTTAATCTTCCTTGTTTTTTTTTTTTTTTCTTTTTTTTGGTTTTTCAAGGTAGGGTCTCACTCTAGCCCAGGCTGACCTGGAATTCACTATGTCGTCTCAGAGTGGCCTCAGACTCATGGTGATTCTCCTACCTCTGTCTTCCAAGTGCTGGATTAAAGGCATGCGCCACCACGCCTGGCACTCTTCCTCTTTTCCTTCCTTCCTCATCCCTCCCTCCCTCCCTCCCTCCCTCCCTTCCTTCCTTCTCCCCCCCCCAAAGTAGGGTCTAGCTCTAGCCCAGGCTGACCTGGAATTCACTATGTTGTCATCCTAGGCAGGCCTCAAACTCAGAGTGATCCTCCTCCTCTGCTTGCCTGCTTGCTTGCTTGCTCTTTTCTTTCTTTCTTTCTTTCCTTCTTTCCTTCTTTCTTTTTTTCTTTCTTTCTTTCTTTCTTTCTTTCTTTCTTTCTTCCTTCCTTCCTTCCTTTCTTCCTTCTTTCCTTCCTTCCTTTCTTTCTTTCTTTCTTTCTTTCTGCTTCTCTCTCCCCCCTCCCTCCCTCCCTCCCTCCATCCTTCCTTTCTTATTTCCTTCTTTTCTGGTGATGCTGCAGCTGGAGCCCAGGGCCGTGCATCTGCACTAGGCAAACACTGTACCACTGAGTGTTTGTCCGAGAGGTTGTCTGAATTTAGCAAAATAAAATGTCGTGAACCTTGACAGTGTTCCCACAGCTTTTGGAGTGATATGGGCTGTGAAATGGAAAAGTCTAGAAGCCACTGTATGGATGACCTACAGGGACATTAGCAGGCTGAATTTCAGAACTCCTTGTTTTTTAAACTCAAAAGGTCATGTCCCAGGCTCGATGGGCTTCAGCAAAGGCCTTGGCCAGCAGTGGCCTCCAGGCGAGGGGTCTGCAAGCTCCACTGCTTCTCACTGTCACCCGAAGCTCCGTAAATCACATCCTGCATACAAGGAGGGGCAGCTGGCCCTCTTCTCAGGTGGCCTTTCTTGCTGATTCAGCCACAACAGGTCAGCTGCGTCCCCTTGGTCGCTGTCTCGTTATGCTGCAGAGGGGTGTGGCTTCTCTAAATGCCCACCCCCAAGTGATCTGTCAGTAGATGGGCCCAGCCTGCATTTGAACCAATAAGACTTCTGAGTAGAGATGCACACCCATCACCCCGGGCAGAGGGCACAGTGTTTCCACAGGGGCGGGCGTGGCTGTCCAGGCAGCCTCTCCCACTGAGGTTTTAGCCCTTTTGTCACTGGAATCCTGCTTGGATTCCCTGTGGCCTCACAGTCCTATAATCTCTACTGACGGAGTTCAGATGAGACACGTGGAGCTTAGGCGTAGCAGACAGTACTTATGGGGCTAGGGAGATGGCTTAACAGTTAAAGGTACTTGCTGCAAAGGCTGCTGGCCTAAGTCTGATTGCCAGCCTGAGTCCAGTTCCTCAGTACTCATGCAAAGCCAGACACACAAAGTGGCACATGTGTCTAGAGTTCATTTGCAGCAGCAAGAGGTCCTGGTGTGCCTATTCTTTCTCTCTCATAAGTAGATAAATAAATAAATTTTTTAAAGAAGGCAGTGTAGGGCTGGAGAGATGGCTTAGTGGTTAAGCGCTTGCATGTGAAGCCTAAGGACCCTGGTTCAAGGCTCGGTTCCCCAGGTCCCACGTTAGCCAGATGCACAAGGGGGCGCACGCGTCTAGAGTTCGTTTGCAGAGGCTGGAACACTCTCTCTCTCCCTTTATCTGTCTCTCTCTCTCTGTGTCTGTCGCTCTCAAATAAATAAATTAAAAAAAAAAAAAAAAAAGAAGGCAGTGTAAAGTGGGGCCCCCTCATGTGGTGAGAGTGAGCAATGACGAGTGTTGGAGAGGCAGAGACAGGAGGATCCCTGGACACTGCTGGATAGCAATTCTAGTTTAATTGGCCAGTTGCAGGCCAATGAAAGCACCTGTCTCAAAAAAGGTGGACAGAGGGCTGTGGAGAAGCTCAAAGGTTAAATGAACTTGTTTGCAAAGCCTGATGGTCTGGGTTCATTTCCTCAGTACCCATGTTAAGCCAGATGCACAAAGTGTTGCATGTGTCTGGAGCTGATTTTTAGTGGGACTAGGTCCTGGCATGCCCGTTCACATCCTCTTTCTGCTTGAAAATACATAACTAAAAATATTAAAAATTCAAAAATAGGTCTGGAGAGATAGTTTAGTGGTTAAGATGCTTGTCTGAGAAGCCTGAGGACCCAGGTTTGATTCCCCAGTACCCATGTAAGCCAGATGCACAAGGTGGCATGTGCATCTGGAGCTCATTTGCAGTGGCTAGAGGCCCTGGCATACCCATTCTCTCTCTATCTCTCTAAATACATACATAAATAAATAAATAAATAAATAAATTAATTAATTTTAAAAAATAAAATAAATAAATTGGTTGTGGTGGTGCACAATTAATCCCAGCACTCTGGAGGCAAAGGTAGAAGGATCGCTGTGAGTTCAAGGCCACCCTGAGACTACATAGTGAACTCCAGGTCAGCTGTGGATAGAGCAAGACCCTATCTTGAAAAACTAAAAAATAAAATAAAAAAGGTGGACAGAACCCAAGGAACAATAGCCAAGGTTGTCCTCTGGCCTCCATACCCACATGCACATGTACTTGCACATATATGAACTCACACATACACACAAATAAAAACAAACAAATAAATAACATGTGGGTACAGGAGTATAGCTCAGTGGTAGAACATCTGACTGCAGATAATCACTTGGCATTACAATGAACTGCTTACATAGGATGCTGTGTCTAATTAAAAATGATCCTGCATAATATGCAGCCATTAAATCACAATTATGAGCCAGGCATGGTGGTGCATGCCTTTGATCACAGCACTCGAGAGACAGAGGTAGGAGGATTGCCATGAATTCAAGGCCACCCTAAGACTACATAGTGAATTCCAGGTCAGCCTGGGCTAGAGTGAGACCCTAACTTGAAAAATCAAAACCAAAACAAAACAACAACAAAAATAACCAAAATCCCCCACAATTATGAAGCAAGCAACACTGTGGGTTTGTGGAAGATAGAGTGCTTACAATGTGTACAAGGAACAGGTCCACATAAAACTATGGTCATGCAGACGAAGCCTAGAAAGGATTACTGAAAAAAAGAAGACTACTGTGCTTAGGTATGGACCATCTCATAGATAATTTAAGCACATCAGAAAATGGGGCAAGCCCCCTGTCCTGCAGGAGAAGAACGACCACCAGACGAAGATCCTTCTTGATCACACTTTATTGGAGAGCCTCTTGGTTAACAGGAAAGCTGATGGCGAGGGGCGAGGGGCGCAGGAGTGTAGCTGCTTTTATAGGGCAGAATACTACGGGGAGCCTGCTGATTGGCTGCCATAGGCTCACCCGCCCACAGGAGCCACGGGATAGGCTCGGGACAAGGTGCGTCAAGCACATGCGCAACCTCAAGTGAGGCTGGCGCCAAGGCACTGCCTAAATAAGGAATTGTTTACCTCAAGACTGGCAGGAAGCCAGCGCCATCTTGTAATGGTGTCTGCATTAGCTCCCTACAGTTCCCCCTTTTTTATTAACTTATGGCATAGCTCAGGAAAAATAGCCACCTTCCCGATCAGGTCCACACCTCATGATGTGTTGACCGATCAAGGGAAGAAGTTCAACCTCCCCTTCCTCAGTGCAATGGGACAGATCCCCTGAGAGTGCAAAGGCGGTGGTCAAACGAAAGCTACCAGATCCCTGCCCATCCTCGTGCAATGGGTACTCTGAGACCCTGAGGGTGCAAGGGCCAGGGGAGCTATTTGCCTTTTAAAGCTGACAGCCAAATTTGGGGGGAGGAACCACTTTCCAAGGCAGCGAGCGCTTGAGAAATGACCATCTTGTCTCTCTTGGTCTGGGTTCGCAGGCGGCAAATCAACCAGAGGCAAAGTACGCATCCTCCCAGGCAGCACACCAGGAACATTCCCACTCCTACCCATTCCTTAAAATAAGAGAACACTCTTTAGATGGGAATTTAGGGCTGTCTGAGTCTCCAGGGCCACGGTAGTGGAGGAGGCCAAACTATTCAAAGTTTCAGCAGTCTGTACCGAAGTGGCCATGGCCACACTGGCTGCTGTGGCAGCAGCTGCTATTGCGGCCACAGCCGCTATCACCGCTGCCGTGATACCAAAATCTCTTTTTTGTCTGAATAGCGATAGCGTGCTGGGGGCCTCTACAGGCACGGGGACCCACCAGGGCACCCTAAGGACATAGCATTCTTGAATACCTTGGCATTCCAGCATTGAGACAAGTAACAGGAAGCATTGGTACAATTACTGAAAGAGAAATTACTAAGAACGAACAGAAACGGTGGATGAACACACGCCGGCGCAGGGGCAAAGGAAGTATTCCTCCCACAGCCATGTCCAATGTCATTAACACCCCCAGATGTATTGAGGCGCTTCCAAAATGCCCCTTCATCTTGTGTCTCTTCCTCTTCCACTTGATTCTCCGTATGGAGGGTCCCGGACACATTATTGCAAGCTACAAGTCCTCCTTGTAACAGTACAAAGGGTGTAAAGTCCGTGTAGCTGCCATTTGTCCCACATAAAATCCACTTTGAAAATGGAGTTGTAAAGAAGCGAGGGAAGACCGTGGCAGAATGGAGCACCGGCATAGGTTTGGGAAAGGTTGACAGAATACCCCAACGTGGCTCTCCTTCAATGGATTCCAGGCACAGGAGGAAGATTATCCACAAGACCTTTATCATCTCCGCCCTGATGGACCTTACTGTCTTCTGGACCCTCCTCCGGAGATCGCTTGACTGTCCTCACCAGCCAGGCTGGAACCCAATGAGGGGAATCCTGTTCCTGTGGAAAAACACAAACAGCTCCCCTGGATCTTATTACAACAAGATCCGGTCCTTTCCATTTATTATCTAAGACATCCTTCCACATCACCATCTCACTAGATGACTGGACCCTATGTTGACTGTGCCTGTCAGCTGCAGATTTATCATTGTTGTCTAAAATTTAAAAATTAAGGGTAAAAAGGGCTAAGGAAACTCTCTCCTTGGGGGTCGCATTTTCTGCTATCCCCCTTTTTTGTTTAAATAAGAGAGCTTTCAAACTTTTATTTGCTCTTTCTACTATACCTTGACCTTGTGGGTTGTAAGGAAGGCCAGCGGTATGAGCGACCTGCATTTGTGCGCAGAAGGCTCGGAATATTTTGTCTAGCCTGTGTCTGAGCATTATCTGTAACCAAAGATTTCCACTCAAGGAACTGGCCTTTTGAAAGACAAGCCTTTGCCAACTCTGTCCAATCTGTAGGAGTCAAAGGAGCTGTAATGATCCTGCGCAACAGCGCAACGGAATAATCTGGACCTGGTCCAAAATCCTTGACAGCCTGAACCAAATCCTTTAGTTGTTTATAGGGAACTGGTTCATGTCTCCTTTGTTGAGTTACTGGGTCC
Source organism: Jaculus jaculus (assembly GCF_020740685.1). Lineage (NCBI taxonomy): Eukaryota > Metazoa > Chordata > Mammalia > Rodentia > Dipodidae > Jaculus > Jaculus jaculus. Next base: position 100,406,910 of record NC_059110.1, on the reverse strand, counting down.
TCAAAAACGGGAAAAGCGGAGGCCAGCCGCGACCAGGTTTTTGTTTTAATGAAGCGGCATGTGTCCCCAGGGGAGTTATAGGGTGGGGGTGCGGAAGGCTCTATCGACTGTAAAGGACCACACCCTTGGCCTTTAGGCCCCTTTGTCAGCAGAGGGCGCCTAGGCGGGGACCTATATCGCTCCCTTTTATAACAGGCAGTGGCCTCCTTTAGTCTTTCCTCTTCCCCTTTAAATAATTTTTCTTCTTCCTCCTCTGCAGAATCGGAGCTAGCCTCCTCATCTGTGTCAAGTACATTTAAATGTGCAAGCTCCTCAATGGGAGGATAGAGCCTGCCAAAGGCTCCTTTGCCCCCCTCAAGGGGCGGGCGATCATAAGTTTCACCTATTTCTTTGAGCTCATCTTGTAAACTTTTATCTTTGTCTTGTCCTTGTTTTTCCTTTTTTATTTCTCCCTTTCTTCTAGGCCTAGTCTGTGAATCTCCATTTGGATCTGACTCAGAAAGGCTATTCTGATGCCTTGCCAAAGCCTCCCGTCCCTTTCTAATAATGTCTATGTGGTTCCCCTTACTCAAGCAGGAGTGAATAAGCTGCCAGAACGGCAGTGTACCCTTATCAATTCTGTCCTCTTGTTTTGCCGCTTCCAGGTCTCTACCTAGCTTCTCCCAAGTAGGGAGAGAGAAGTCCCCCGACACCGCAAACCATGGCGCAATCTCGTCCAAATCTTTAACAATCTTTTTTATTGTTGCGGAGGAGACCTTAATGTCCCTTTGCTTAAGCAGTTCTTTTATTGGCTGGATGAAGGCAACGGGCGCAAAGTCCGCACCCTGAGAGTTGCCCATGTTGCGCTCACAGCAAACAACAAGGACAATAAACCACACAGGAATGAAAATAACAAGGATCAGGTAGGGGTCTAAGTGGAGAAGCATTATGACTGGGGATGACTTACCGACATCTTCCTCTCCGTGTGTCAAGTTCTGGATCCTCTTCGGCCCCTCGCCCGGTGACCACAAAGCACCTGGCATCCCGGGTTTCGGCACCACTTTGGGGCGAGCCCCCTGTCCTGCAGAAGAACGACCACCAGACGAAGATCCTTCTTGATCACACTTTATTGGAGAGCCTCTTGGTTAACAGGAAAGCTGATGGCGAGGGGCGAGGGGCGCAGGAGTGTAGCTGCTTTTATAGGGCAGAATACTACGGGGAGCCTGCTGATTGGCTGCCATAGGCTCACCCGCCCACAGGAGCCACGGGATAGGCTCGGGACAAGGTGCGTCAAGCGCGTGCGCAATCTCAAGCGAGGTTGGTGCCAAGGCGCTGCCTAAATAAGGAATTGTTTACCTCAAGACTGGCAGGAAGCCAGCGCCATCTTGTAATGGCGTCTGCATTAGCTCCCTACAAGAAAATATATTGTTTTGACAATAAGAATATGCTTTTGTGGGGTTTGAGAAAATGACTCTTGCCTCACCAGCATGAGTACCTGAGAGGGCCTACTACCACTGTGTTCAACTCCCAGCATCTATGTACAAAATTTGGGTGTGGCCACAAATGTCCATTACTCTATTCTTTTATTTATTTATTTTGAGAGAGAGAGAGGCAAATAGAGAGAATGCGTGTATCAGGGCCTCTAGTTATTGACAATGGACTCCAGATGCATGCACCCCCTTGTGCATCTGGCTTATGTGGGTACTGAGGAATCCAACCAGGGTCATTAGGCATTACAGGCAAATGTCTTAACTTCTCTCCAGCCTCCCATTACTCTAGTTTTGACTGGGTGGAAATAGGAGAATCATTGGACTCACCGATTAGCCAATCTGACAAAAAAATGGCAGCTCCAAGTTTGGCAAGAAACTCTATCTCTAGGAAATAATGGAAACATGATACAGGAGGACACCTAGTATTTTCCTGTGGCCTCTGCACACATGCTAACAAGGCACATGCATCTGTACACACATGCATTCACTACACATACACAATACCACACCATCCCACACATGCCCTTCTTCCCCTGCCCCAAATATTAAAAAATAATTGTGGCATGGGAACATATACCTACTACCTGCATTTGCATTCTGGTTTGGTTGGAGCTCCAGGGGAACACCACAGTGAAGCACAAGAGCCGGTCCTGCAGAGCCCTTCCCTCCTCCCCTTTCTGCCCTTCACCTGCTCTATCCCCCACTCAGTCTCAGTAGATGGGCCTGCAATTACCAGTACTGTGTATGCTGGGTAGTTCTCAGTCTGGCATAGCACTTGCCCTCCTGAGCCTGGATTCTGTCTATAACACAAAGAGAGGGTGTCTATCCCCACATTCTTACCGTCCATGGGGTTGTAGGAAGATGGAATGAAGAGTGGATTTGGGATCCTCCTATCTCAGCTGCTGAGAGAAGAGGGACTCTGTACCAGGCACCCACTGCCCAAAAGCCCACTTCCTTCTCCTGGGCACTGCTGGATGTGTTCAAGAAGTCTCCAATTATTTCCTTCAAACACGCCTTCAAATGCAGACATGTGGCATATAACTTGAATTAAAATTTATTTTTTTTAGTCAAGCTGGAAAAATGGCTTAGTGGTTAAAGCATTTGCCCGCAAAGCCAAAGGACCCAGGCTCGATTTCCCAGAACCACGTAAGATAGATACACAATGTGATACATGTGTCTGGAGTTCGTTTGCAGTGGCTGAAGACCCTGGTGTGCCTAATTTCTCTGCCTCTTTCTCTTTTGGAAAGGAAGGAGGGAAGGCAGGAAGAAAATAAAATATCTGTAGTCAAAGCAAGTCTTCTGTTCTTCCAGCTGGATCCTCAGAGCAACCATGGCTTACCTTCTGAGCTGCCTTTATATGTTATCTGCCAATCTCTAGGTAAATATCACTGGTTATTTACTTTACATCTTAAATATGTATGCACTGACTTTCTGCTACATTGGAAAAGGGCTTTGCTTGCTTACGCTCCTCCTCTTGCTCCCTCTCCTCACACTGTTTATCATTATGTTGGATACACCTGTCACCTTCAGAAACACATCTCTTCACCGACTGGTGTCTTTAGGTGCTGTTCATCAGGGCTTCATCCAGCCTCAGCCTTCCCTCTTCTCCCTCTTTCCCTCCAAGTTTCTGTGGTCTGCCACTCTGTCAGTCCAACCAAGAGCAGAACATATTCAGGAAAGAAAATGTGTCTGTATTAAACATGTACAGACTTCCCCCTTGTCATTATTCCCAAAACATGGTATAACAACTACGTGTGTGTAGCACTTACATTGTATTAGATGTTGTATGTGATAGAAAGATGACTTAAGTGCACAGGAGGGATGTGCATAGATGACATGCAAATATGATGCCACTTTACTTATAGAACTTGAGAATCCAAGGACTTTAGCATCTGCAAGGGGTCCTGGAATGAATCTCCTAAAGGTAAAGAGGGACCTCTGTACATGTTTATATTGCCTTGGACAACATTTCCATTTTGCTTCATGACTCTAATTGTCTTTTTGTTTGTTTTTTGTTTTTTGTTTTGGTTTTCTGAGAGATAGCATCTCACTCTAGCTCAGGTAGACCTGGAATTCATTATGCAGTCTCAGGGTGGCATCAAATTCATGGTGATCCTCCTACCTCTGCCTCCCGAGTGCTGTGATTAAAGCCATGTGCCACCACACCCAACTTTGGTGCTTTTTTATATTTTTTGTTTTTGTTTATTTGAGAGAGAGAGTGAGAAAGAAGAAGAAGGAGGAGGAGGAGGAGGAGAAATATATATAGAGAGAATGGGTATGCCAAGGTATCCAGCCACAAACGAACTCCAGATGCATGTGTCACCTTATGCATCTGACTTATGTGGGTCCTGGGTAATTAAACCTGGGTTATTTGGCTTTGCAGGCAAGTGCCTTAACCACTCAGCAATGCTTCCAGCTCTCTTCCATACTTTTAAAAGAAACATTATTTATTTATTTGCCAGCAGGGAAGAGAGAGAGAGTAATAAAAGGGAGGGGGAATGGGCAAGCCAGGGTTTCTTGCCACTGCAAATGAACTCCAGACACATGCACCACTCTGTGCATCTGGCTATATGTTGGTACTGGAGAATTGAACCTGGGCTGTCAGGCTTTGCAAGCAAGCATTTTAAACCACTGAGCCATCTTTCTAGCACCCTCCCATGCTTTTTTATGGATTGAGTCTAAGATCAACAAACAGGTTTATATTACTAAGACCATACACAAAATTCTTTACCCAGCCAGTGAATGGATCAGTTATATTTGTTTTCTTGTGGTGCTTTACTTTGACCTGTGATTTCAAAAGCTTTCCTTTTTTGTTTTTTTTGTTTGTTTGTTTGTTTTTGCATTATTTCACTTTATTGTACTCTCAGGTTCCCTCCTAATTTTCCATCCCAATAAGAGTTCTATTTTTATTTTTATTTTTTGTTTTTTCAAGGTACTGTCTTGCTCTAGTGCAGGCTGACCTGGAATTCACTATGTAGTCTCAGAGTGGCCTCGAACTCTCAGCAATCCTCCTATCTCTGCCTCCTGAATGCTGGGATTAAAGGTGTGTGCCACCATGCCCAGCTCTATTGGGTTTTTGACCTTCACCAAGGTTTACTTTCCAGAGCCTCTGATTCTCCTCTCATGTGGACAGTTATCATCTGGGGTCCATAGTTTCCAAGATTTACATTGCCACCATTGGTTTTCTTCAACTTATTTTTTCAGGGCATGCCATCAAGTTCGGTCCTGCACGAAGGTGTGTGGTAGTCAATATTTCTGAATGTTTTATGACTTGAAATCCACTCTGCCTGCTTATGTGATTGGTGATTGGGCTGGGCATTGAACCTAGGCTGCAAGTCAAATTCCCTTAGAACTTTGAAGGCACTAATCTATTGCCTTCTCTGTTGATTTTCCTACTAAGAACTTTGGTTCTCTTGCTGCCCCTCCCCTCTCCTTCTCCTCTCTCTTGCTCTTTAGTTTTTTATTTTTTCTTAAATTTGAGTCAAGCCTAGCACACTGGACTTTTTATGAGAGAGGGAAAGAGAGAGAGAGAGAATTAGCATGCCAGGGCTTCCAACTACTGTAATCAAACTCCAGACTGTAATCAAACTCCAGACATATGCACTGCCTTGTGCGCATGTGCAACCTAGCACACTTGTATCACATTGTGTGTCTGGCTTATGTGGGAACTGGAGACTCAAACATGAGTCCTTAGGCTTTGCAGGCAAGTGCCTTAACTGATAATATCTTTTTTTTTTTTTTTTTTTTTTTTTTGGTTTTTCAAGGTAGGGTCTTACTGTAGCTCAGGATGACCTGGAATTCACGATGTAATCTCAGGGTGGCCTCATGGAGATCCTAGGAGGATCCTAGATCTGACGACCTCTGCATCCCATTGTAATTTTGGGTTTTTTTTGAGACAAGGTTTCACCTATGTAGCACAGGCTAACTTTGAACTCACAGTGATCCTCTTGCCTTCATCTCGGAGTGCCGGGATCACAGATGTGATCACTAAAGGCAGCCTTATTCTCCCTGCTCTTGCCAGTCTTCCTCTGCCCTCACTTCTCCCATCCATTCTCCTTTCCTCCTTCCATTTTTGAAGCACTGTGGATTGCACCCAGGGACTTGCGCATGCTGGGCAAGTCCTCTACCACTAATCTAATTTTTTTTATAATGAAAAATATTTTAAATAGTTTTTTTGATGTTGTTGTTTTTTGAGGTAGGGTCTCTAGCCCAGGCTGACCCAGAATTCACTCTGTAGTCTCAGGGTGGCCTTGAACTCATGATGATCCTTCTACCTCCGCTTCCTCAGTGCTGGGATTAAAGGTGTTTGCCACCACGCCCAGCTATTTAAATAACTTATGTATTTATCTTAGAGAGAAGAAAGAGGCAGAGAGAGAGAGAGAATGAATGTGTGTACCAGGGTCTCCAGCCACCACAAACAAACTCCAGATGCATGCGCCACCTTGCACATCTGGTTTACTTGGGTCCTGGGAATTGAACCTGGGTCCTTTGGCTTTGCAAGCAAGTGCTTTAACCACTAAGCCACCTCTCTAGTCTTTGTTTTTGTTTTTTCAAGGTAGGGTCTTGCTCTATCTCAGGCTGGCCTGGAATTCTTTATGTAGTCTCAGGCTGGCCTTGAACTAACATTGATTCTCCTACCTCTGCTTCCTGAGATTAAAGGCATGTGCCACCATGCTCAGCATTTTTTAAAATATAATTTTTATTTATTTGTTTTGAGAGAGGGGCAGATAGAGAGAGAACCTTTTAACCTTTTAACTTTTTTAGACAGGCCTTGCTAAATTCCCAGAACAACTTCAGCCCCCCTCCTTTGATCTCCAGGGCAGCTTGGCTTGCAGGCTAGTCCCACATGCCCACAGCGTTCTCGTTCCTACTGTTTTATAAACAATTGGGCCTTCAGTGGAAACTTTTAGGGTGCTCCCTGTATCCTGGGTGACCTGTTATTTCACAGTGTTATTCCCTGGGTGGGCCTGTTTTCATTCACTATTCTGAGGCTTTCTGTCCTTGACCTTTAAGAAAGTCCCTTGAATTCTTTCTTTGATAATTCCCTCTCTGCCTTTCTGCCCTCCCCCCACCCCCAGTTCTTTCTAGAAACTCCTATTGGTTAGATCCTTATTTTTTCCTCTAATGTCCCTTACTTGTTAGCTCATTTCCCCCATTTCTTTGTCTTGACATTTTTGAAGTTCAAATATTTAAGTTCAAGAACAATTTATCTTTCCTGGTTGTGACGCAGAGCCTTCGGTGCAAATGCATTTTTTGTTATATTGTTTCTGTGATAACAGAGTGACAGCCATTTCAAACAAATTTCACTTAAGAGTTTAAGAATTACCATAAAAACAGAAAGCAAAATTGCCTTTAATGAGCAAGCCTCTGAAAACACAACTTCAAAATGAATGTGAGGGCTTTTAGAGACATGACATGAGGATTGTGGGAAATGTGCCAAGCAAGGCAGGATTCAACCTGGGGGAGAAAAAAAAAAAGCCCCAGTGTTAGCAAAGACCATGCACCAAGTACTCACTGCATTAGGCACAGCATTACACCCTTTGAGCTCCCCTGTGTGCTGCGTGGAAGACATAACTAAAAGTATAGAAGCCGGGCTGGAGAGATGGCTTAGCGGTTAAGGTGCGTGCCTGCAAAGCCTAAGGACTCATGTTCCAATCTCCAGGTCCCGTGCAGCCAGATGCCCAGCGATACAAGCGTGCAATGCCGCACAAGCGCTACAAGGGAGTTTATTCCTGGTGGCTGAAGGTCCTGGCATACCCATTCTCTCTCTCTCTCAAAAGAAAAAATAATAATAATATAGAAGCCACTTTCAAGGAGTAAACGAGTAGTAATTAACACTGCAACCATTTGTAAAACCTTCACAGTAACCTCTGTCATGGAGTATTCTTTTTATTTTCATTTTATAAAACAACCAAAATATATTTATTTAATATAAATTGCAAGGGCTCAAGTGGACTTAATTTAAAACAAACAAGTCAAATAAAAGTAACGCCATAGCTGAAGATACAGAGTCCATAGAGAAATCGAGGAAAAGGATAGACCATCTCGGGAGAAGATACAAAGATGACACAAAGTGAGGCTGACAGCTAGGGTCAGGGCTTTTGGCTGCACATCTGCTTTGAGTGGCTTTCCTGTAGATACTTCTTTTTAAAAATAGTTTTATTTATTCATTTGCAAGCAGAGAGAGAGACAGAGAGAGAAAATGAGCACACCAAAGCCTCTCACTGCTGCAAACTCCAGATGCATACACTACTTTATGTAGGTACTAGTGAACTGAACCTGGGTCATCAGGCTTTATAGGCAATGCCTTAACTGCTGTGTCATCTCTCTGGACCAGGCACTTGATTTTTTTATTTTATTTTATTTATTTATTTATTTATTTATTTATTTATTTTTAAAAATTTTTTATTTTATTTTATTTATTTATTTTTTTTTGAGGTAGGGTCTCACTCTAGCCCAGGCTGACCTGGAATTCACTATGTAGTCTCTCAAGGTGGCCTCAAACTCATGGCGATCCTCCTACCTCTGCCTCCCAAGTGCTGGGATTAAAGACGTGCGCCACCACACCCGGCCCGATTTTTTTAAATTTTAATTTATTCGTTTGCAAGAAAGAGATAGAAAGAGAGAAGGGAATGGGCATGCCAGCGTCTCTTGCCACAACAAATGAACTCCAAGATGCATGCACCCCCCCCCCTTGTGCATCTGGCTTTACATGGGACTGGGGAATCAAACTCAGACATAAGCAAGAGCCTTTTAATAACTGCTGAGCCATCTCTCCAGCTCTTTTGCAGGTTCCTTTGTTTGTTTGTTTGTTTTTTTGAGATAGGGTCTCATTCTAGTCCAGGATGACCTGGAAGTCACTATGTAGTCTCAGGGTGGCTTTGAACTCACAGTGATCCTCCTACCTCTGCCTCCCGAGTGCTGGGATTAAAGGCATGCGCCACCACGCCCGGCTCAGGCACTTCTCACAAGCTGTGGGGTTTTGCAGCACTGGCAGCATGTGTGTTCAAAGGGCTGTGGATGTTGGCTTCTCTTAGTGGACTATGGATGGAGAGCGCGATGGTCCTGACATCATTCAGGGTGGATCACTTATCCTTGAGGGTGTCCAGGCAGAAGTTACCCTTGGGGCAATATCAGAGCAAGAAAAATTTCACTGTGGATGTGTTGTCCAGGTAGCCACTGGGGAGCTCCAGGGACGGTAAGGCTTTTTTTTCTTTTTTTTTAGGTAGTGTCTTGCTCTAGCCCAGGCTGACCTGGAGTTTATGACAGAAAGTATCGAAGTGCCAGGGCCCCTTGCTGATGGAAATAAACTCTGGGTGCATGTGCTCCTTTGTGCATCTGGCTTTGTGTGGGTACTGCATTGAACCTGGGCTGGCAGGCATTGCAAGCGAGCACTTTTAGTTGCTGAGTTATCTCCCCAGCCCAAGCAGGGCCACTTCAAATGACCACATCTATGTACTTAGAGATGCCTTGCGCCGCTCCGGTTGTAAGTCAAGCATCTCCCCACAGCAGTACTTCTACGTAATGGTACAGACCTCCTTAGTCCCAGGCTCTACCCCAGCTCATAATCACTGTAGGTCTAGGAAACCTTCTCCTTTTGTACTTCACGTTTTTCATCTTTACCAAGTGTCAGCAGTTACATTTTCACTGCTGAAACGAAGCGCTCAGCCAGAGGCAGCTTATGGGAGGAAAGGGTTCATCTCAGGCTCACAGTTTTGAGGGGAACCTTTCTATTCAAACCAGCGTATTATGTGACACGCCCTTCATTCACTTATGTATTTTGAGTACTTGGTCCCCAGCTGGTAGTAATTTGGGATAATTGTGGGGCCCCTGGGAGGTGGAACCTTGCTGGAGGAGGTGTGTCACTGGGGGTGGGCTTTAAGGTAATAGAATTGTGCTCCAAGCCCAGCACTTAGACTGCTTCATTCCTGCTGCTGTGGAGATGTGACCCCAGTTGGCTGGCTGCGTTGCCTTGCTTTTCCCACCATGATAAAACCTCCCCGAGAGACTGTAAGGCGAAATAAGGCTTTTCCTTCCATAAGCTGCTTCTGATTGGGTACTTTATGCATGCTAGGCAAGAGCTCTGCCCCTGAGCTACAGTCTCAGCTGTTGCTTTTTTGGGGGGGGGGTGTTTGTTTGTTTGTTTTGTTTTCAAGGTGGGATCTTGTTCTAGCCCAGGTTGACCTGAAATTCACTATGTAGTCTCAGTCTGGCCTCAAACTCACAGTGATCCTCCTACATCTGCCTCCTGAGTGCTGAGATTAAAGGTGGGCTCCACCATACCCAATAGCCTTTACTTTTTTTTCTTGACTAACGTTGGACTAAAGTCTACCTTGTCCGATATTCCTTTACCTTTTTTTAAAAATCACTTTTTACTACTCATTCATTTTAAAAATATATTTTATTTATTTATTTGAAAGTGAGAGCAAGATATGGGCATGCCAGGGCCTCCAGGCACTGCAAACGAACTAAAGATGCACGCACCCACTCCCCTTGTGCATCTGGCTTACGTGGGTCCTGGAGAACTGAACTGGGGTCCTTTGGCTTTGCAGGCAAGCGCCTTAACCACTAAGCCATCTCTCCAGCCCAGCCTTTGTTGTTTTGAGACAGGGCTTTGCTGTGTAGCTGAGGCTGGCTTGGAACTACAAGTGTGTGCCACCGTGTCTGGCTTTTTTTTTTTTTTTTAAGTTTTAGGAGTTTATATATATATATATTTCAGTCACATGTATTGGCCTTGAACTCCTGATCCTCCTACCTCTGTCTCTTTGGCAATATCCCACCAGCGTGCACCACAGCAACTGGCAGTCACACGTGTTAGAATTATTTTCTTCTGGTCTGTGGTTTGTCTTTTCAGTTTCTTAATCATGCATTGTGAAAACCAGAAATTTTACATTTTTATGAGGTACAATTTGCTTTTCTTTTCACATTAGTGTCTTTTGTGTCTTAAGAAATCTTTGCATATTCCAAGGTCATATTTGCCTGTTTTATTCTAGAAACTTTACAGTTTTAGCTTTTCCATTTAGGTCTCTACTCCATTTGAGTTAGTTTTTGTGTATGCCATAAGATATGAATTAAATTTTATTATTTTACACATAACTATCTTTCCTCAGTTAAAATACCTTTGAAACTTTGTATAAATTCAGTTAAGTTTACATGTATACTCACTTATGTCTAGGTAATATAATATTCCATTTTTAAACTCTTTTTAAAATTTACTTATTTATTTAAGACACAGCGAAAGGTAGAGGGAGAGAGAAAAAGAGGGGGGGGGGGGGAACGGGTATGCCAGGGCTTCTAATCACTGCAAATGAACTCCAGAAGCATGTACCACCTTGTGCATCTGGCCTACGTGGATACTGGAGAATCAAACCTGAATCCTTAGGCTTCAAAGGCAAGGGCCTTAACAGCGAAACCAGCTCTCCAGCCCCACTTGTTTTTAATCTTGATTATATACTTATGCCAATAGCATGCTAAGACTTGAATACAGATGTTGCACATTTTCCAAGTTTGCCATTTTTCAAGATTATTGTGGCATTCTATGCCATTTTCATTTATGTTTTACAGTCAACATGACAATTTCTACAACAATCAGGATTTTGTTGGGATTATATTGACACTACAGATTATTTTGCAGAACTGACCTTATTACAATATTGAGTCTTTTAATCAATGAACATGCTGTACCTTTTCATTTATTTAGATCATTAAAACTTTCTGGACTGCACCAAACTCTAAACACATTTATGCCCATATATTAATGCTACTCTCACTTTTTGTTAAAGAAACTTCTCTTTTCAGATGGTGATGACCACTGGGGTGATTCAAAACTTATTCTAGTGCTGAAAAGAAGTGACAGTGGCGTGTTTAGTACTAAGTGAGACATCTCTATTATAACCTCCAAGGCTCGGGGACAATGTGGAAGAGGTGGTGGAAAGAATTAACAGCCAAAGGAAGGGATGGACTGCTTACAATGCGGTCTTCAAGACAGAAAGTGACGCTGATATTCACGACCTCAGAACAGCTATACTGGCTACACAAGACTTGCATAATAGAAGGGGGGAACAATGACATCACGATAGAAGAGAGTTGGGGCTGGAGAGGTGGCTTAGAAGTTAAGGCACTTGTCTGCAAATCCTAAGGACCCAGGTTCAATTCCCCAGTACCCACATAAGCCAGATATACAAGAGTGACACAAGAGTCTGGAGTTTGTTTGCAGTGGCTAGAGGCCCTGGCGTACCAATTCTCTTTCTATTTCCTCTCTCTCTCTCTCTCAAATAAATAAATAAAATATTTTTTTAAAAAATAGAAGAAGTCTAGTTGGAAGGAAGAAAGGGTTTGGTGGAGGGGGATTTGGGAGGGAGAAATGGGGGTGGTGGGAGGGGATTATGATCATGGCATATTGTCTATGCTTATGGAAGTTGTCAATTTTTTTAAAAAAGTTGAAAAAAATTTCTGGGCTGGCCACAGATAAGTGCTGCTCTTTAAAATTTTTTCCACTTAAAAAAAATAAAATTTTTGATTTATTTGCAAGGACACACACACACACACACAGAGAGAGAGAGAGAGAGAGAGAGAGAGAGAGAGAGAGAGAATGGGCTATTGCAAATGAACTCCAGATAGATGTACCACTTTATACACCTGGCTTCACATAGGTACTGGAGAATCGAGCCTGGGTCATTAGGCTTTGCGGGCAGGTGCTCTGACTGCTGAGCCATCTCTCCAGCCCCTAATGCTACTCTTACTTTTGGTCAGAGAAGCTTATTTTTGCAATTGGCAGTGACTACTGGGGAGACTCAAAGCTCATCCAGTGCTGAGAAGAAGTGACTCTTGAGTGCTCAGCACTAAATGAGACATCTCTAACACCATCTCCAAGGCTCCGGAGACATTTCAGAAGAGGAGGCAAAAATAACATAAGGGCCAGAGGATGTGCAGGAGTACTTTGGAACACTGTCTTCCAGACATGAAGCGGCCACTACATTCATGACTTCACAGTGACGGTCATTACCTGCACAAGATCCACACTGTATTGGAGGAAATATATATATTAGGAATTGGACCTATTAGCAGTCTATCACAGAAACTATACATACAGTAGAAGAAGGATTAATTGGAAAGAAGGGGTTCAATGGGGCAGAGGAGGGAGGAAAAAGAAGATAATGGGAAGGGATTATGATCAAAATACCTTATGTACAAGTATAATTTTTTTTTTTATTTGAGACAAAGAGAGAGGGAAAGAAAGAAAGGAGAAGAGAGAGAAAGAGAGAGAGAATGGGCATGCTGGGTGCTAGAGTCTTGTGGCACTGCAGCCAAACTCCAGATGCATGTGGCACTCTATGCATCTGCCTTTATGTGGGCACTGGGGAGTCAAATCTGGGCTGTCAGGCCTTGCAAGCAAGTGCCTCCAACTGCTGAGCCATCTCTCTAGCCTGAAAACTGTTAATGTTTTTAAAGGTAGGTTTTGGGGAGCTGGAGAGATTGCTTAGTGGTTGAGGTGCTGGCCTGCAAAGTCAGATACACAAGGGGGCATGGGTGTCTGGAGTTTGTGTTCAGTGGCCAGGGACCCTAGTGCACCCATTCTCTCTCTCTCTCTCTCTCCCTCGCTCTCAAATAAATAAATAAATAAATAAATAAATAAATAAATAAATAAATAAGTAAGTAGGTTTTGGGCTGGCATGGTGGTGCATGCTTTTAACTCAACACTCGGGAGGCAGAGGTAGGTGGATTGCTGTGAGTTTGAGTCTACCCTGTGATTACATAGCAAATTCCAAGTCAGCCTGGGCTAGAGGGAGACCCAACCTTGAAAAGCAAAGCAAAAAATAATAATAATAATAATAGATAATCCAAAATAATTCTGGGCTAAGGAGATGGCTCAGTGGTAAAAGATACTTTCTCTGCAAGATTACAAACTGGCATTAGGGTCCCCAGCGCCCACATAAAGCTGGATGCAAAGTGATGTTATTTATTTATTTATTTATTAGCAGAGAGAGAGAGAGAGAGAGAGAGAGAGAAAGAAAGAATGAGAGAGAATACCAAGGTCTCCTGTCACTGCAAACAAACTCCAGATTCATGCACCACTTTGTGCATCTGGTTTTACATAGGACTGGGAAAATGAATACATGTTGCTAAGCTTTGCAGACAAGCATCTTAACCACTGAACCATCTCTCCAGCCCTGATTTACCTGTTTTTGTTGTTGTTGTTATTGTTTTTGTTTGTTTGTTTTTGTTTTTCCAGGTAGGGTTTCAATCTAACCCAGGCTGACCTGAAATTCACTATGTAGTCTCAGGGTGGCCTTAAAACTCTCAGGGATCCTCCTACCTCTGCCTCCTGAGTGCTGGGATAAAAGGCGTGTGCCACCATGCCCGGCTGATTTACCTGTTTCTAACCCCCGACACGCCTACAGCAATGAGAAACAGAGTCAGGAGAATCCTGTGGCCCACAGACCAGTTAGTTTGGCCTTTCCAATGCCCAACAAGAGAGACAGTGTGTCAACTAAGACGGAGGGAGATGACCAGCACCCCAAGGCTGTCCTCTGACCTCCACACATGTGTTATGGCACACCCACACACTCCCACATACATAAACAAAATAAAAGTGAAAAAAAGACAAAGAATTTTCTTTCATCAATGTTCTGTTCTTAGCATATATAAGTGCCATGTTTTGTTCATTTTTCTCCTACACAGTTAAATATTTTGACATTTTTATATTATTTTTAAAGTTTAGTTTGCAGGTATTCATTGCTAGCATATAGGAATATAATTGACTTTTTTGTTAATTTGGTGTTGCTACATAGCTCAGGCTGGCCCAAAACTTTCTATGTAATATTGATTAGCCTTAAACTCAGATCCTCCTTAACCTCTTAAGTGATGGGCTTGTAGGAGTGTGCAATAGATCCCATCTCATAATTGTGCATATGTTTGTATGTGGGATCATGTTAGGGCCTTTTGCTGCTGCAAATGAACACCAGACACATGTGCCAATTTGGGTCTGGCTTTATGTGGGTGTTGGGGAATTGAACCAGGGCTGTCAGGCTTTGCAAGCAGGGACCTTTAACTGCTGAGCCATCTCCCAAGTCCTACAATTGATTTTTTTTAATTAAAAAGTTTTAATTTTATTTTTATATATTAAAATAAGGTATACTCTAATATCCCCTCATCCCAGCTCCCATCACTCTGGGGGCCCTCCTCAGTGGGGTTCTAGTATTCACTGTGGGGTCATGAAGGTCTTAGTCAATCCCTATGGGGTAGTGGGACACGGGGCACCATGCCTCAGGGTATTCCTACCCACTCTGTGGCTCTTACAATCCATCTGCCCCTTCATCCACAATGTTCCCTGAGCCATGGCAGGCATGTTGGCAGTCTGATTTAGATTTGAGTTCTTTATAGCCTCTGGGTTTCTACTTTTATGTTTGTTTGTTTGTTTTTTTTTTCTTTCAAGGTAGGGTCTCACTCTAGCTCAGGCTGACATGGAATTCATTATGTAGTCTCAGGCTGGCCTCAAACTCACAGTGATCCTTCTACCTTGGCCTCCTGGGTGCTGGGATTAAAGTGTGTGCCATCACACCTGGCTTGGATCGATCACCATCTCTGTCTCTATCACCCTGAAGCTAGTTGTCAGGCTAGCAGTGAGAGCAGTATTCATGTTGCTGCTCCCTCTGCAATTTCTCCTAGACATTGGCAGATGTGGCAGAGGTGGTATTTCTTGTGGTGGGCAGTCAGCTCTCTTCTTGTCTTATCAATAGTTCTTGGTTCTCCTTCATTTTCTCTGTCATATGGAAAATTCAACAGATTCTCCAACTAAGTGTGAAAGCAGCTTGTGTTAAATGGAGTATGTAAAATTATTTGAGGGGGTTTTGGTGTGCAAGCCCTCTCTTCTTCTCCAGAGGGCAGTGGGGGGGGGGGGGCTTCTCTCTAAAGTCTATGACTGTAGGATTCTTAGTTTCCAGTACTAGGTATGAGTTCTCTCCAATTGAGCAGGACTCATGTCCAGTCAAAGAACAGTTGGTCACCTGCAGAGGCGGCATGCCACTATTGCACAAATGTGTACTTCTTGTCTGGCTGGTTGATTTTCTACTCTGCAAGGTCCCCTGCTTATTGATGCTCTTGGTGACTATTGTCACCTGGTGGCTCCCATAGGGCTCTCCAGCACCATGAGGCCTGGCCAGGAGGGAGCTGGTTTCTCTTTCGGTTCCAGTATGGTATTCCTATGTCCTATGATCACCATCTGTGGTGTCTTCAGTTACAGGGTATTCCCCTTTAGATTTGGCAGGTAATAAAGTGTTTTGGCAATGGCCTTCATTGTTTTGAGGACCTAATAGGTCTCCCTGGCCAATAGCTCACTGTGGGGGTCAATTGAATTCTGGGCCTGGGATTTACCAGCCAGAGTTTATGGTTTTAAGGTTAAGCTTTTTCCACCTTCTGTCTGGACTGTCCCCTTCCCCTTTTACTGGTGGTTATATCTTGTAGAATGCTAGTCAGAATGAGGGTGTCCATGGAACTGATTCACATTTTAATTTTTTTTAATTTTTGTTTATTTTTATTTATTTATTTGAGAGTGACAGACAGAGAGAGAGAGAGAGAGAGAGAGAGAGAGAATGGGCATGCCAGGGCTTCCAGCCACTGCAAATGAACTCCAGATGCATGTGCCCCCTTGTACATCTGGCTAATGTGGGTCCTGAGGAATTGAGCCTTGAACCGGGGTCCTTAGCCTTCACAGGCAAGTGCTTAACCACTAAGCCATCTCTCCAGCCCCATTTTAACTTTTTTGTAATTCCCACCCCACCCTCACAACCTCCTACCCCTCTAAGCCCCTTCCACCCTGACATTCTGTTCCTCCAGACAGGTAACACCTCCTCTCCTCTCTCCCTTTTTCTTCTCTCTGTTGGTCTTATTCTAGTTTTATGCCCATATTTTTGGTGCTGACCACCATTTGCACTCATCCCCAGCTGATCCCAGGTGGGAACTGCAGGTGAGAGAGTACAGGCTGCATCTGTCTTTCTGTGCCAGCATGACCTCACTTAGAATCATTTTTTCCCAACTCCATCCATTTTCCTGAAAATTTCCTTATTTCATTTTTCCTTGCCACTGAGTAGAATTCCACTGTGTACATGTACCACATCTTCATTATCCATTCGTCAGTCGGTGAGCATCTGGGCTGATTCCATTTCCTCGCTATGGTGAATAGAACAGCCACAAACATGGCTGAGCTATCTCTGTAGTAAAATGTGGAGTCTTTAGGGCACGTGCCCAGGAGTGCTATAGCTGGATCAAATGGTAGATCTGTTTTCATCTTTTTCAGAAGTCTCCATAGTGATTTCCTTAGTGGCTGTACAAGTTTATACTCTCACCAGAACTTACTGTCATTTTTTCTTCTTTTATTGGTGAAAAACCTGATTGGTGTGAGATGATATCTGAGTTGTTTGGTTTGCATTTCTCTGATGATTAAAGATGTTGAACATCTCCTGAAATGTGTAATGGCCGTTTGTACTTCTTCCTTTGAGAATTTTCTGTTCGAATTTCTACCTCAGGTTTTGATTGGGTTGTTCGATTTTTTTTATTGTTTAGTTTTTTTGAGTTCTTTGTAATTTCTAGATATTAAACCTTTGTTGGAGGTATAGCTGGTGAAGATTTTCTTCCATTCTGTGGGATATCTATTGACTCTTTTGTTGTTTGTGTAGTAGCTTTTCAGTTTCATGAGGTCCCAGTGGTTGATATTGATCTAATTTCCTGTGCTACTATGGTCTTATTCTGGAAATCTTTCCATACACCTATATCATGGAGTGTTCTCTCTGTCTTCCTTCTGGTTGTTTTAGAGTTTCAGGTCTTATATTGAAGTTCTTAACCCATTTAGAATTGACTCTTTTTTTTAAGGGGTTTTGTTCATTCTTAAATATTTTTTTGTTTATTTTTATTTATTTGAGAGTGACAGACAGGGAAAGAAGGCAGCACAGAGAGAGAGAGAGAGAGAGAGAGAGAGAGAGAGAGAGAGAGAGAGAGAGAGAAAGAGAGAGAGAGAGAGGGAGGGAGAGAGAGAGAGGGGGAATGGGCGCGCCAAGGCCTCCAGTCACTGCAAACGAACTCCAGACGCATGCGCCCCCTTGTGCATCTGGCTAACGTGGGTCCTGGGGAATCAAGCGTCGAACCAGGGTCCTTAGGCTTCACAGGCAAGCACTTAACCGCTAAGCCATCTCTCCAGCCCTAGAGTTAACTCTTATGTATGGTGAGAAAAGTAGGTCTAACTTCATTCTCTCTGTGTGGTTATCCAATTTCTCCAGCACCATTTGTTAAAGATGTTATCTGTTCTCTGGTGTGTATTTTTGGCCCCTTTGTCGAAGCTGAGGTAGTGTAGTTGTTTGGATTTAGAGATGGGTCTTCTAGTCTATTCCATTGATCTGTGTGTCTGTGTTTATGTCAGTACCATACTCTTTTGTTACTATGGTTTTGTAGTATATCGTGAAATCAGGTATGGTGATATCCCCAGACATATTTCTTTTGTTGAGGGTATTTTTGACTATATGAGGCCTTCTGTCCTCCATAAGAATTTTCAGACTACTTTTCTATCTCTGTGAAGAACATTGCTGGAACTTTTATTGGAATTCTATTGCATCTATATAATACTTTTGGGAGGATGGCCATTTTCACAATATTAATTCTTATAATCCATGAACATAGGAGATCTTTCCATCTTCTTGTATCCTCCTCAATTTCTCTCTTCAGTGTATTTATGTTTTCTTTGTATAGGCCTTTCCCTTCCTTAGCTAGTGATAGTACAAGGTATTTAATTTTTGTATGGCTGTTGAAAATGGGATAGTGTCACTTATGTCTTTAATCATCAGAGAAATGCAAATCAAAACAACTCTGAGCCGGGCGTGGTGGCATATGTCTTTAATATCAGCACTCAGAAGGCTGACATAGGAGGATCACTGTGAGTTCAAAGCTACACTGAGACTGCATAGTGAATTCTAAGTCAGCCTGAGCTAGAGTGAGACCTTACCTCAAAAAATCAAAAGAGGGCTGGAGAAATGGCTTAGCGGCTAAGCGCTTGCCTGTGAAGCCTAAGGACCCCGGTTCGAGGCTCAGTTCCCCAGGTCCCACGTTAGCCAGATGCACAAGGAGGCGCACGCGTCTGGAGTTCGTTTGCAGAGGCTGGAAGCCCTGGCGCGCCCATTCTCTCTCTCCCTCTATCTGTCTTTCTCTCTGTGTCTGTCGCTCTCAAATAAATAAATAAAAATTTAAAAAAAAAAAAATCAAAAGAAAAAAAACAAAAACTCTGAGATTCCATTTTACTCTAGCCAGGATGGCATTCATCAAAAAGTGAATGACAATAAAGGCTGGTGAGGCTGTGGGAAAAGAGGAACCCTTATTTAACCTTTTCGATTTGAGTCTTCTTTTTTTTTTTTTTTGTAAAATGTTTTTATGAGAGAAAAAGGGGGGAGGATGAGAACTGGTGTCAGGACCTTAGCTACTGCAGACAAACTCCAGATGCATATGTCACGTTGGGCATTTGGCTTACATGGGTTCTGGGGAGTTGAACCTGGGTCTTTAGGCTTTGCAGGCAAGCACCTGAGCCGCTAAGCCATCTCTCCAGCCCTCTTTTTCTCTTTTGATCAACTCTTCTTTGATATTTATTTTGGTGGTGGGGGGGAAGCTATAAGGTGCATGTGAGAAGTAGAATCCAAGCTGGTCAGCTACTCGCCACAGACCTTTTACTGGTTTGGCCCCTCCCTGGCAGCCACCCTGGAATGACACCTTGCCCTGGCATGCCATCCCTGTGCTCAGCCCTGTCTCACACTGAGCACGGCTGTGCTCACAGCTGACCTTCCTTTGGCTTGTCCCCGCCTAGGCCGCCTCCCTGGATTGGAGTCTAGCCCTGGTGAGGAACGCCCACGTTCAGCCCAATCTCACAATTCAATTGAGTTTTGTACATTTATATTATCTTGAAATTTCTCTTATTAGTTCTGGTGTGGTTTTATAGATTCCTTTGGGTTTTCTGCATATTAAGTCATATTATATGCAAATAGAGACAGCTTTATTCTCATTTTCAGTCTGTTATGTGTTTTTTTTTTTTTTTTCTTCTTCTTCTTGGTATGTTTGCTAGCTGCCAGCTTAGTGTGGAATAGATATGTCAGGAATGTGCATCTTGCCAGGCGCACTCTTGGGATCCCAGTACTTGGGAAGCTGAAACAGGAGACTCAAGAATTTGAGGCTAGCCTGGGCCACATTGTGAGCCCCTCTCTTTTAAAAAATATGCATACATTTTTGCTTTGTCCTTCATCCATTGTTCTATTTAGAAACATAGTTTTAAAAGTTGTTTATAGTCTACAGAGATAGCTCAGTCATTAAAGGTACTTGCTTGCAAAGCTTAATGGGGGCAGGGGGCTGCAGAGATGGCTCAGCGGTTAAGGCACTTGCCTGCAAAGCTTAGTGGCCTAGATTTGATTCCCCAGTACCCACGTAAAGCCAGATACAGAAAGTGGCACATGCATCTGGAGTTCGTTTGCAACATACAAGAGGCCCTAGCATGCTCATTCTCTCTTTCTCATTCCTTGCAAATAAATAAATAAAAGGTTTTTTGTTGTTGTTATTGTTTTTTTTGCTTTTCAGGGGAGGTTCTCACTCTAGCCCAGGCTGACCTGGAATTCACTAAGTATTCTCAGGGTGGCCTCGAAGTCATGGCGATCCTCCTACCTCTGCCTCCCAAGTGCTGGAATCAAAGGCGTGTGCCACCACACCCAGCATAAAAGTATTTTTAAAGTTATTTATTTATATGTATGTGTATTGCGTGTTCGTGAGTGTTCATGTATTAGTGCAGGCATGCGTGCCACAGTTGCAGTGTGGACATCTGGGTGGGTCCTCGCCTGTCCACCTCATTTGAGGCCAGGTTTCTTCTCTTGATTCTCTGTTGTTCTTTGCTACGCTTACCACTAGTTTCCAGGAGAACCTTCTGTTTCCACTTCCCATCTCCCCAGTAGTATCACAGTTAGCAATCCTCCTGCCTCTGCCTCTCGAGTGCTGGGATTAAAGGCATACACCACCATGCCCAGCCTTGATATCATCATTTTCCCCCTCCTCTTACAGAGGTCTTGTGTAGAAAGTGTCAGTCACTGTGAGGTCATGAATATCTAGGCCACTTTGTATCTGGAAGACAGTATTGCAAAGCACTCCTCCACTTCCTTTGGTTCTTACATTCTTTCTACCACTTTTCCACAGTGGTCCCTGAGCCTTAGCAGGTGGGATAGTGCTGACCACACTGCTATCATTTCTTCTCAGGGCTTTTGATGAGTTTTGAGTCTCCCCAGTGGCCACTATAAAGTGAAAAGAGAAGCTTCTTGAACCAAAAGTGAAAGTAGCATTAATATGTGGGCATAAACACAACTATTTAGGGGGCTTTTTGGTGGGCATAATATATCCATTTTGCCAGAGATCGATAATATTTCTATCCCTAGGACTTATCAATGAGCCATAGACTTTTGTGTAGATTTTCAGGTACCAGGCATGGATTCCATTCCCCGGAGCAAGTCTCAAGACCAGCCGGAGAGCCCTTGATTTCCCCCATAACAGACATGCCACCATTGTACCATTGGTGTATTTGGCTCACACAAGTTTTATCTATCTACCAAGAGCAAAAAAGAGAATGGGTTTGCCACAGCCTGCTGCAAATTCCAGACACATGTGCCATTTCATGCATCTGGCTTTTTGTGGGTGCTAGGGAATTGAACCCTGGGCCATCAGACTTTGCTAGCGAGCACCTTTAATTGCTGACCCATATCTTGTTTAAAAAAGTTGTGTGTGTGTGTGTGTGTGTGTGTGAGAGAGAGAGAGAGAGAGATA
Source organism: Jaculus jaculus (assembly GCF_020740685.1). NCBI lineage: Eukaryota > Metazoa > Chordata > Mammalia > Rodentia > Dipodidae > Jaculus > Jaculus jaculus. Next base: position 100,385,614 of record NC_059110.1, on the reverse strand, counting down.
GAGAGAGAGAGAGAGAGAGAGAGAGAGAGAGAGCACGAACATGCCGTGGCACGAATGTGGAGCTCAGAGAACAAGTTTGGGGTACCCATCTCATGTGAGGCAGCGTCTCTCTCTCTCTCTCTCTCTCTGGGTCTCACTGTTGTTGACCCTGTGCTCATGGTGAGCTTCCAGGACCTTCTCCTGTGTCTGCCTCCCATCTCGCAGCTGGCATGCTGGGATTACAGAAGCCTGCCTCGCTTTCTGGGTCTTACATGGGACCTGGGGATTAAGCTTTGGTACTCAGGATAGGACAGCAAGCACTGGGCCATCTCTCCTAAAGCCCCCCCTCCACCCCGCTCTGCTTTTTAATGGGTATGCAATGATTCTTTTCTCTTTAGTCAATTCCAAAAAGTTTTGTTTTTCAAGGAATTTTTTCATTTCCTCTAAGTTGTTGAATTTATCATTGTGGAATTTGATTCAAAACAGGAAAACAGAGACCAGATTTACCCTTCATCCTGGACAATGAGAAAAATTGCATTTGTTTGTGTGTGTGTGTGTGTGTGTGTGTGTGCACGTGTGTGTGTACGTGCGTGTGTGTAACATCAGACTAATATGGCTGATAATAGTGATGAGTGGAGAAACGATAAAAGTCTCCCAAAGTGACCTTAGCTCTGCGCAGGCTCACGACAGGGAAGGGAGGCAGAGGAGGAAGGAGTCCCGAGTCTCCCCGCCTTGAGAGTGTGAAGCTGGACATCCAGGAGGCTGAAGTGGGCGGGCCTCACAGGGAAGAAGATGAATGAACAGGCAGCTGAACTTTGGAGACCTCTGGAGAACCCCCCCCCAATCTTCAGCTACCCCCTGGCCGGTGCATTCACTCACAGCCCCAGAAAGAGCCACTCACAAGCATTAGCTCTGGAAGCCACCTCTGAGCCGCCCCAGGACTGGGAATGGCTCAACAAGAATGTTCTGCCAGAGCCAAAAGCACAGTTCATCCGGAGACCCCCCCCCCCCCGGGGTCCTTTAGGAAAGCGACGGGCTTGCCTTCCACGCGGGGGCTACGTCACCTGTGGGCCCAGTGCTGCTCTGCGCCTGCCTGACACAGCTTCCAAACAAAACCCCTGCAGCATCAAACTGTGAGTGAGTGACTTAATCACATCTCAGAACCAAGACTGAAAATGAAGGAAAAGAAAAATGGGGAGTAACTTTTCATTACCTCCCTGACATTATGACTGATGTTACATGGACATTTTAGATTTTCTTTTCATCTTTTTTCTAAAGATTGTTGAATTTTATTGGGTCAGGCAGTTCAAGTTTGGATGGGTCCCTTTGTTCTCACTGATATTTAGTCTATGTCAGTTTTGGCCAGGATTCCTAGGACATAGTATTTCCTCATAGTGCATGGTCCTTGCTAAGATGAGCTCTTTCCCGGGCCTTTGCTGGGGTAATGTCCTGTGTGGCCGCATCTGAGCTCCACAGGCCTGGCTGGTCCTCAACGTCTGTGTTCTCTGCTCAGCTGTCAGTCCTTCAGTGACTGCTCTCCACTAGAACTTGTGAACTTAACCCTGGACGTGGACCAGCTAAACAAAGGGAGCCTGTGGTGGTTTGAATCAGATATTCCCCATATACTCATGTATTTAAATTTTATTTGTTTATTTATTTGAGAGAGAGAGAGAATGAGAACACCAGGGCCTCTAGCCACTGCAAATGAACTCCAGATGCCTGTGCCACTTTGTGCATCTGGCTTACGTAGGTGCCGGGAGATCAAACCTGAGTCCTTGGGCTTCACAGGCAGATGCCTTAGCTGCTAAGCCATCTCTCTGGTCCCATTCATGTGTTTTGAATGCTTTGTCTCCAGCTGATGGCAACTTGGGAGGTGGAGCCTGGCTGGAGGAGGTGTGTTATTTGGGGAAGGTTTAGGGGTGTTATAGCCAGCTCCCCCTTGCCAGAGCTTAGCTCACTCTCCTGCTGCTGTTTTCTGCCTGTTGAGGCAGAAGTGACGTCCAGCCTCTGCTTGTACCATGCTGTCCCCTGACACCATGAAGCTTCCACTTGGGGCTGTAAGCCTCTACAAACACCTTTCCTCCCATCAACTGTTTTGGGTCAGGTGCTTTATCTCAGCAATGAGAAGGTTGCTTAGTACAACAGAGCCCTTCATAGATCTCTTTCTATAGTTTCCTCTGCTCCATACCTTGCAAGTTCCTGCCACCACAGTAATAGGATTCTGATCTGCCAACTCTACCAACTACTAGCTACTTTTTCCCTTCCTCCCTCCCTCCCTCCCTCCCTTCCTTCCTTCCTTCCTTCCTTCCTTCCTTCCTTCCTTCCTTCCTTCCTTCCTTCTTTTCCTTCCTTTCTTTCTTTCTTTCTTTCTTTCTTTCTTTCTTTCTTTCTTCCTTTCTTTCCTTCTTTCTTTCTCTCTCTCTTTCTTTCTTTCTGACAGTATGTTCCCTAGCTCAGGCTGGCCTCAAATTGTTGTGTAGTGCTGGAGACATGGCTTAGTGATTAAGGTGCTTGCCTGCAAAGCCTAAGGACCTAGGCCTGACTCCCCAGAATCCACATAAGCCAAGATGCACATGGTAGTGCATGGATCTGGAACTCATTTGCAGTGGCTGGAGGCCCTGGCACTTGCTCTTACTCTCTCTCTTAAATAAATAAATAGATAAAATAACGAGTATGTAGAAGTGGCGGCTAGAGGCCCTGGCACTCGCTCACACTCTCTCTCTTAAATAAATAAACAGATAAAATACTGAGTATGTAGAAGAGGGTGACCTTGAGCTCCTGATCCTCCTGCCTCTACCTCCTAAGGAGCTGGGATGGCAGGTTTGTGTCTATTTTTGTGGTGCTAGGGATCCAGCCGTGGGCTTTGTGCATACTAGGCTAGCGCCCTGCCAACTGAGCTTCACCCCCATTCTGACCCCCGCTTTTTCTAGCTTTGCCACCACTGCTCTGTGGCCAAGTTCCATGCCGCTGCAGTTGGCAAGCACCCTTCCCGGTAGAAAGCTGGGCAAATGCGGGCTGCCTCATATGTCACCGCAGACCCAAGGGCCCCAGGTCAGTACTTGCCCAGTGTCGGGAATCAGTCTCTTCATAGCTATTGTTTGCTTTTATTTCTAGTGGAAAGTTAAGGTTGAAACCAGAAACTTAGTCATGATTGGAACTGCAAAAACAATCTGTGGTACACTTTTATTCATTTGTTTTTATTGAGGTAAAATTCACACAGCAGATGAACAACCGTTTTAAAAGGAACAGTACATTCACAGTGTTATATGACCATCCCTTCTATCTAGTTCCAAAACGTTTTCATCACTCCAAATGAAAGCTGGGTGGTACAGGCCCATTACCCAATTTACTTGAGAGGGTGAGGCCAGAGAATTACAAGTTCAAGGCCAACTTGAGCTACAGAGTGAGTCCAAGACCAGCCTCGATATCTTAGCTGGACCCTTTATTTAAAAAATAAAAATAAAAACACACGTGCTGAGGGGCTGGGCTCTGTAAGAATGTTTGCAGCACAAGAGGAGGAGTTGGGTTTGATCCAATCTGCCGCATTCCTGTAAAAAGGGAGGCTGAGGCGCCTCCTTAGCGCAGTAGGCAGCGCGTCAGGCTCATTAAAAGGGAGGTATGAAGCCGGGCATAATGGTGTACCTCTTTAAACCCCCACTCAGGAGGCAGAGGCAGGAGGATTGCTGTGAGTTTGAGGCCAGCCTGTGGCTGCAGGAGTGAGTTCCAGGTCAGCCTGGGCTAGAGCGAGATCCTACTTTGAAGCCTTCCTCCTACACCTGCAAAAGAAAGAAAGCAAGAAAGAAAAGAAAAAAAGAAAAGCTTGGTGTGGTCACACATAACTGTAATCCCCAATCTGAGTGGGGTAGCGAACAGGAGGATCCCAGGCACTTGCTGGTCAGTCAGTCTGACCATAAATTTCACCTCTAGCTTAAGTGAGAGACTCCATCTCTCACTGTAGAGATGGAATTGGAGAGGAGGAGATAGAGGAGGACACCTGATGTTCAATTCGGGCCGCTTCCATGCAGACGCCCCCAGAGATTGTGCCTCTGTGCATAAAAACATGCATGCACTATACACACTGTACACACCTACACCCCACAAAATAGGAAAAAATATATATAGTGCTGGGTGTGGTGGCTCGCACTTCTAATCTCAGCACTTGAGAGGCCAAGGTAGGAGAGTTGCCATGAGTTCCAGGCCAGCCTGGTCTGCCAAGTAAGACCCTCTCTCAAAACAAACAAACAACAAACAAACAAACATAAACAAAACCAAAACCAAGAAGCAAAAAGCAAAAAATAGGATGGAGAGATGGCTTAGCGGTTCTGGTGCTTGCCAGCAAAGCCATAGGACCCAGGTTAGATTCCCCAGGACTCATGTAAAGACAGATGCCCAAGGTGGCACATGCATCTGGAGTTCATTTGCAGTGGCTAGAGGCCCTGGAGCACCCATTCTCTCTGTCTCTTTCTCTCTCCTTCATAAATAAATAAATAAAGGGTTCTCTTAAAAAAAATCCCAGGGGACTAGAGAGATGGCAACAATTAAAGGTACTTGCTTACAAAACCTGACAGCCTGGGTTCAATTCCCCAGTATCCATGAAAAGCCAGATGCACAAAGTGGAACATGTATCTGGAGTTCATTTGTAGTGGCAGGAGGCTCTGGTGTACCCATCCCCCCCCCACTCTCCTCTTTCTCTCTAAAAAAGAAATAAAAAATATTAAAGAAATATGTGTGTGTGTGTGTGTGTGTGTGTGTGTGTGTGTGTGTGTGTATTTTTGATTATTTGAGGTAGGGTCTCACTCTAGCTCAGGCTGACCTGAAATTCACTGTGTAGTCTCAGGGTGGCCTCGAACTCATGGTAATCCTCCTACCTCAGCCTCCCGAGCACTGGGATTAAAGACATGCACCACCACGCCCAGCTAGAAATAAGTATTTTAAGACCAAAATAAGTAGGTAACTGAAATAAAAGAAAGTTAAAGGGATTGGGTTAGCACTCAGTGACAGAGCACTTGTCTAGTATGATGAGGCAATCCTATGCAAATTGGGCAGTCCCTGGCCATTGCAAACTTTTTCTACTGCTATACTTTTACTTATTCTGGGAAGTTCATATTCGTAGGAAACATATATGTCAAAGGCTAGAATAGTGTTGTAGGCCGGGCTCCTGAAACTTTCCATTGACTGCAACACAGGCAAGTGCTGCCAGAGCACCTCAGATTCATTATACTGTTTAAAATATTTTTTAAAAAATACTTTACTTATTTATTTGAGAAAGAGAGGCAGATATATAGAGAGAATGATCACACCAGGGCCTCCAGCCATTACAAATAAACTCCACCCAGATGTATGCGCCGCCCTGCGCCTATGACTTATATGGGTCCTGGGGAATTGAACCTGGGTCCTTACGCTTCACAGACAAGCATCTTAACTGCTAAGTCATTACTCCAGCACTTCTCCTTCTTCTGTTTTTTTTTTTTTTTTTTTTAATAGGTTCCCCTATGTAAAAGTAGCTGGCCTCAGATTTACTATGTAGACCAGGCTAGCCTCAAACTCATGGGTGATCCTCCTTCTGTCTCCTGACACTGGGATTATAAGTGTGTGCCACCACACCCATCTTCATTGCACCTTTGATTTTAAATTTATTTATTTATTAGTTTTTCAAGGTAGGGTCTCATTCTAGCCCAGGCTGACCTGGAATTTACTCTGTAGTCTCAGGGTGGCTTCTAACTCGTGGTGATCCTCCTACCTCTGCCTCCTGAGTGCTGGGATTAAAGGTGTATGCCACCACACCCAGCTTAAACTTATTTATTTTTAATTATTTGAGAGAGAGAGAGAGAGAGAGAGAGAGAGAGAGAGAGAGAGAGAGAGAGAGAGAATGGGTGGCCAGAGCCTCTAGCCATTACAAATGAGCCACTATGTTCATCTGGCTTTACATGGATACTAGGGAATTGAACCTAGGTCCTTAGGCTTTCTAGGCAAGCACCTTAACCACTGAACCATCTTTCTGGACCCTTGAATCCATTTTTTGAGATGGGCTGCCACATCCACCTTAAGTGGGGCTGGACATGGAACCCAGGGCTTTGCACATGCAGAGCAAGCATTCTACCAGGTGACCTATGTGCTTAGCCTCAGGAAAGACAACCCATAAATCGCCAGTGGCAAATAGAACTGGGGTGGAGTGGTGCAGCAGTTGACTTCTCATTGCTGGCTGGAAGCACCTGACCAAAGCAGTTTGTGGGAGGGAAGGGTTTATTTTATTTGGAGGAAAGAGGATCTGGAGTTCAAGGCCAGACTCAGCTACATAGGGAGTTTGAGGCTAACCTGGGCTACCTGAGACCCTGTCTTAAAAATATGTAAGCAGGGCTGGAAAGATGGCTCAGCGGTTAAAGCACTTGCTTGCCAAGCCTAACAACCCAGGTTTGATTTCCTAGTACCCATGTAAAACCAGATGTACAAAGTGGTACATGTATCTGGAGTTTATTTGCAGAGGCTAGAGGCCCTGGTGTGCCCATTCTCTCTCTCTTTCTGTCTCTTTCTTTTCTTTTAAGATTTATTTTTATTCGTTTATTAGAGACACGGGGGGCGGGGTGGAGAGAATTGCACACCAGGGCCTCTAGCCACTGTAAATGAACTCCAGATGCATGTACCACCACCTGGAGAATTGAACCTGGGTCCTTAGGGTTCACAGGCATGCACCTTAACCACTAGGCCATGTCTCCAGCCCTCTCTCTTTGCCTTTAATCCAAGCACTCAGGAGGCAGAGGTAGGAGGATTGCTGTGAGTTTGAGGTCAGCCTGAGAGTACATAGGGAATTCCAGGTCAGCCTGGGCCAGAACAAGAAAAACAAAACCAAAAAGTAAATAAATGAAATAAAATAAAAAACTTAAAAGAAAAGCAAGCTTTGGCTCTCAGCTGTGTGTCCTGGCTTGTTTGGTATATAACTCCAGGCCTTATAAGCAAAGGGCTTTAAGGATCTAAAGCAAATCCTCCAGAGGAAATTTCCCCAAATGGAAAGGTAAGTAGACGGGGACCCTTGCCCCTTCGCACAATAGAACTGCCTACAGGTTCGGGAAGAGCTGATGAATATCGCTGTCCAATTCTCTCAGACGTTATTGAGGGATCACTTCCTCCTTTGAAATAAAGCAAGAGGGATTGTGTATGTGTGTTTTCCCAAGCCTATAAGTCTCAAAACAACCATCCCTTCAGTTCAGCCACAGGGCAGCTGTTCCAAAAAACGAAAATAATTAGAGAGACACTTTTCCCTCCTGAGAGATAAACTGTAAGTTTCTTAAATAGCCAAAAGAAAAGAAAAAAGCCCTGTGCATTATCTAGTATGTTTCTGGCGGGGGGCGGGGAGGGGGAGTCAGTACCGTCAAGAGGCTGACCTTGAGCTCGGAGTCTAAGCTTCTGTTCAGCACAGCGCTGCACACACACACACACACACACACACACACACACACACACACACACACGAGGAGGCCCCACATCAGCCCTTGAGCAGGACAGCTGAGCTCCCGTGAGGTCTCACACAGGCAGGAGCTTGGCCCCCAGACAAGTCTCTCCTCAAGGCAGTGTCCAGACCAGCGTGTTCCCGAGACCCGCGCCGCTCGGTGGGGGTTATTGTTGGTGTCGTTATCGCTGGAGTCATTCTGACTCTTATTATCTTCAGCTCGTGTGTTTGATGTTAGGTGTCTCGATTGGTGCACTGAAGGTGGCTTGACCGTCTAGTCTACTTGTTAGTTTAAAAAGTTCTCGTGGGATTTATGGAGTTCGGGTGATAATGAGCACTGGCTCTTGTTTCTCTGAAGGAACAGATAATAGAGTTGTAGGTGCGGAATATAGAAGAGCTTCCAGAAGTGGCGGCATCAAGCAGAGCCCAAACAAGACGGATGTACCATGTGGTCTCCCCCGTAGGAATTAGGGGGGCTACTTGCTCCACAAGCCCAGCCTTCCCAGGGCTGACAACACATGAGCAGATCTTGCTGAAGCCCTCATGTCCTTGAGCATGCTGGTCACCAGTGGCATTTGGTGGGGTGCTGCCAGTATCCCTGACTCCCGTGATGCCCCAGGTCCCAGATTGGAGCTAATCCTCCTTGAAGTTTCTGGAGTAGCCAGCCACGTGGATCTGACCTTCATGGCCGGTTTGTAGTTAAGGGTACCTGTGGCCTGAGTTACTCCTCTGTTCTCAATGTCCAGTACAGACTCCAGAGTCGCACAAGGCCAGTATCACCACATCCCAGCCAACATGTACTGAGGATTTACATTCCACTGGACACATAGGTTGGGATATTTTATTCAGCCTTACCAAGAATCCTATGGGGTTTACCCACTTTCTACAAATAGGAGGCCTGGGGCTGAGAGGCTAAGCAATTTGTCTGAGGTCACCTAACTCGTAAGAGGAAGAGAGAAGATGATACCCAGGCAATAGGTCGGAGGAGGTTGGACATACCCTCGGGGAACGTCCAAGGAGTCAGAGCAGTTCTTATATTGTCCTGTCACTGTGAGTGTGGGCAGACTCTGTGACCACTCAATAGGACATGGCAGCGCTGACAGATGTCAACCCCATATTTGTGATACCTCACAGAAAACTATCTTTATCTGGGCGTGGTGGCACACACCTTTAATCCCAGCACTTGGGAGGCAGAGGTAGGAGGATTGTCATGAGTTCAAGGCCACCCTGAGACTACATAGTGAATTCCAGGTCAGTCTGGGCTACCTCCAAAAACCAAAAAAAGAAAAAGAAAACTCTTATCTTTACCAACTGCAGCAAGAGGATCTGCTGATGGCTTTAAAGAATCAAGCACTCCTTCCACGCACTGCTCATGGACCAGACGCCACGGGGTGAGCTGGCGGTGGCCTCCTAGGCATGAGGGCCACCTCTAGACACAGACAGGAAGAATGCAGGGCTGTCATTCGTAGAGCCACAGGGAAATAGACAACTTGCTTGGTTGAGGAGCAGATTATTTCCTAGTTGAGTCTCCAGAGGCGCAAAGCAGACTGGCAGACTTAGTCACTTTTCTGGTGGTTTGGAGCACATACCTGACAGGAGCACTTTAAGGAAGGAAAGGTTTATCTGGGTTTATGGTGGGTTTTTATTTTTATTTACTTATTTTATTTTATTATTTGGTTTTTTGTGGTAGGGTCTCACTGTAGCTCAGGCTGACCTGGAATTCACTGTGTAGTCTCAGGGTGGCCTCGAACTCACCGTGATCCTCCTGCCTTTGCCTCCCGAGTGCTGGGATTAAAGGCATGCACCACCATGCCCGGCTTATTTTTAAAAATATTTTATTTTTATTTGAGAGAGAAAGGGGTGAATAGAGAATGGGCATTCCAGGGCCTCCAGCTGCTGCAAATGAACACCAGATGCATGCACCACCTTGTACAGCTGGCTTATGTGGGTCCTGGGGAGTCAATTTTTGGTCCTTTGGCTTTGCAGGCAAATGTCTTAACTGCTAAGCCATCTCTCCAGCCCATGTTTTTTTTTTTTTCTTTTTTCTTTTTTCTTTTTTCTTTTTTTTCTTTTTAGGTAGGGTCTCACTCTCGCCCAGACTACCCTGGAATTCACTAGGCAGTCTCAGGGTAACCTTGAACTCAGGAAATCCTCCTACCTCCACCTCTGGAGGGCTGGGATTAAAAACACAGGTCTGGCTTTGGGTTCATGGTTTTAAAGGATGCGGCCCATCATGGCAGGGAAAGTGTGGTGGAATGGCTTGGGGGGCTGGAAGCTGGCTTGTTTGAATCTCAGCAGGGCAGGAGGTAAGGAGAAAGGAAGCACCATGTCCCAAAGGTCCCACAGCCTCCCAAAACACCAGCTGAGGATTGTGCTTCAAGCATGAGCCTGGAGGGGCGGTTCCCTTGATATTCAAACTGGAACACTGATTGTAGCCCACAGCTTCAGATTTGCTGAGATGAACTTCCAGACCAGGCATAATTATGGAAGAAGAGATAATTTATTGAAGCTTACATATCCAGGGGAAGTTCCATAATGGTAGAAGTTAGCTCCCTCTGAAAGGACCAGGCAGAGAGAGAGAGACAGAGAGAGAGAGAGAGAGAGAGAGAGAGAGAGAGAGAGAGAGAGAGAAAGCCAAAAAGCAAAAGCACAACCATATGGCACACTTCAGGAACTCTGAGAGGAACTCAGGCGCTTGGCCTATCTTTAAGTTGGAATCTCAGATCTACCACCACACCTTAGGACTGGATCACCCTCCTCCAGCCAGGTGGCTGGAAATCCAAGAAGTTTTAATAAACTCCTGAATCTATTGGGGGGGGCATTTATTCAAACCACCACACTGACCAACCCCTGAAATGCAGCCTGTGAAACCCTGAGCAGAGGACTGGAGATTCAATCACAGAAAATGAGACAGCGTTAAATGTGTGTGTTTTTAAAAACACATGTGTGTGTATGTGCACATGTGCACAGGTACAAGTACATGTGTATAGGTGCATGCATGTGGAGGCTGGAAGACAACCATGGTTGTAATTCTCAGAAGTGTCATCTACCTCTGTTTCTTGTTTGTTGTTGAGGTAGGGTCTCACTGTAGCCCAGGGTGACCTGGACCTCCCTCTGTAGTCCTAGGCTGGCCTTGACCTCACAGAAATCCTCCCACCTCTGCTTCCCCGGTGCTGGGATCAAAGGCATACATCACACCCAGCTCAACTTAAATTTTTTTAAATATTTTAATATTTTAAAGCTCATGCTTTAAGCACTGGATCCTCAGCTGGTGTTTTGGGAGGTTGTGGAACCTTTGGGACATGGTGCTTTTATATTTACTTATTAAATTATTTACTTGAGAGAGAAGCAGATAGAGTGAGAAAGAATGGCTGTGCCAGGGCCTCTTGCCAATGCAAATGAATTCCGGAAGCCTAGGCCACCTTGTGCATCTGGCTTTACATGGGTACTGGGGAATGGAGCCTGGGTCCTTAGGCTTCACAGGCAAGGGCCTTAACCACTAAGTCATCTCTGCAGCCCTGCCCCCCTTTTTGAGATAGGCCCTCTTATTGGCCTAGAGCTATCTAGCATAGACTGGCTGGCCAGTGAGCTCTAGGAAGCCCTGTCTGTGCCTCCTCAGCTGTAGGGTTATAGGTGTATGCCACTGTGCCCGGCCTTTTTATGTGAATAATGGGACCAAACTCAGGTCCTTGTTCTTGTGAGGCAAAATCTTTACTAAATGAGCTATCTCCCCAGCCCCTATTTTTGTTTAAGACAAGATCTAGCTATGTGGTCCTGGCTGTCCTGACACTCACTATGTATCCCAGACTGGCCTTGAACTCACAGCAATCCTCTTGTCTCAGCCTCCTGAATATGCAAATTATAGGCAGGAGCCACTACATTCAGCAATTTTTTTTTACTTAAAAATTTTTTTTGTTCATTTTTATTTATTTATTTGAGTGTGACAGAGAGAGAGAGAGAGAGAGAGAGAGAGAGAGAGAGAGAGAGAGAGAGAGAGGGAGAGAATGGGTGCGCCAGGGCCTCCAGCCACTGCTAATGAACTCCAGACGTGTGTGCACTCTTGTGCATCTGGCTGTGGGTCCTGAGGAATCGAGCCTTGAACCAGGATCCTTAGGCTTCACAGGCAAGCGCTTAACCACTAAGCCATCTCTCCAGCTCAATTTTTTTTTTTTTTTTTTTTTTGAGGTAAGGTCTCACTCTAGCCCAAGTTGACCTAGAATTCACGCTGTAGTCCCAGGCTGGCTTCAAACTCACAGTAATCCTCTTACCTCTACCTCCTGAGGGCTGGGATTAAAAACATGCGCCACCACGCCAGACTGAATGTGTTGTTGGAATCCACTACATCTGGGTTGATTTGTTCCATGCACTATGTGGAAGACGTAGCCACAGCCCGTGCACTTACCCTTGTCCCACTGCCCTCGGCGGCAGGTGTCTGCCTCCTCTCTCTAGGAAGTTCCCACCTGGTGCTGGAGAAAAGGACCAGAGCAAGCCAGACAAGTGGTGTGTGTGTATTCCTAGCACTAGGGAGGCCGAGTCAGGAGAAAACCAGGAATTCACATACAGCCTGGACTCATAGAGCTCCTGTCGCAGACAACAACAAATAAACAAAATAAAAATAAATAAAATACAAAGAAGGGCTGGGCAGAAGACCGTGCTGTTAAAGGCACTTTCTAGCATCGCTTGATTGCTTGGGTCTGATTACCCAGTATCCATGTAAAGCCAGATGCAAAAAGTAGTGTTTGTGTCTGGAGTTTGTTTGCAGTGACAGGAGATCCAGGTGCACCCATTCTGTCTCTTTCAAATAAAAATATTAAAAAAAAAAACAGGGCTGGAGTGATGGCTTAGTGGTTAAGGCTCTTGCCTGCAAAGCCAAAGGAACCCAGATTCGATTCCCAAGGACCCACAGAAGCCAGATGCACAAGGTGGTGCGTGTGTCTGGAGTTTGCAGGAGCCGGAGGCCCTGATTTGCCCGTTCTCTCTCTCTATCTCTCTCTCTCTCCCCCTCTCTCTGCCTCTTTTTCTCTCTTTCCCTCTCTCTTAAATAAATAAAGAAAGAAAGAAAGCTTAAAACAAGTTAAAAGAAAAAGAAAAGGGCTGGGGCAGGGTTGGCTGATCAGAGCAAGATCAGGGCAAGGCGTCCTGGGTTCCTTTCTGACCAGGACGCAGAGCAGCAAACACAATCAATCCTTTATATGAAAGAAGGATCAGCAAGAAGCATGTGGTGCCCAGCTGTCTTGTGACATTTCTAGGCAAGTGGAGATTTTGGATTAGGATTAAAGCTGTCACCCATGGATCAGTCCTAGCAGAAATGTGTCTCGTGACATCATGTAGTGAGAAAGGGGGCATTCTGAGATCTGAATCTATGCTTCTGTAATCATGATGTTTAACTGAGTCAGCACTAGCCTTCCAGGGCACATTTCACCTTGGCTTTGAGCACTGGAATTCAAAGTATGGCCCTCAGGCCACATGCAGTTGGAGTGGCACCACATCTGTTAGATACTTTCAACCTATCGACTTCATTGAGCATGCCAGCAGAAAAGTCAATACCACAGGACAGGGTTGCCTGCATAATTCTTCCAGAAATTAAACACAGTCCATGTTTGGGGACAAATAAAAATGAAAGGTTCCCTCTCTTGTTGACCGGGTACATAGAGGCAGGCCTGAGCAGAGCTGTGACTAACAAGGACTGCTGTGTGAGGCTGTTGAAAACGGTCTTTCCAGTCTCCACCTCCATCCCCTGGGGACAGTGGCTCCTTCACCCGTTGCCATGGGAAGCTGACTGCCTGGGGTGGGCCTTCTCTCCAGAGGGAGCTGGCACTGTCTTTGGGGCTCTGGGGTCACCTTTCCTGGTGATGTTTTCCAAAAGAGAGGGTGGGACATAGAGGGCGTGAAGGGCGAGGCACAGTTTCTCATGGAGGCGTGAGAGGGTAGTCATGTTTCTGGGCACACTGCCTCCAGAAGTAAGCATGGTTAGTGACTCATCTGGTTGTAGGGTTTACAGGACACTTGAACCTTCCATATGCAAACTGGAAGGAACAGAACACAACTGTTCAAAACCATCATTTGGGGCTGGAGAGATGGCTTAGCGGTTGAGGCACTTGCCTGCAAAGCCTCAGGACCCAGATTAAATTCCTCAGGTCCCAAGGAAGCCAGATGCACAAGGTAGCACATGCATTTGGAGTTCATTTGCAGTGGTTAGAAGCCCTGGTGCACCCATTCTTTCCCCTTAATTCCTCCCTCTCCCCCTGCCTCTTTCTCTTTTTCTCAAATAAATAAATAAGATGAAAAAAAAAAAAATAGCCAGGCATGGTGGCACACACCTTTAATCCTAGCACTTGGGAGGCAGAGGTAGGAGGATCACCATGAGTTTGAGGCCACCCTGAGACCACATAGTGAATTCCAAGGTCAGCCTGGACTAGAGAGTGAGACTCAACTTTGAAAAACTAAAACAACAACAATGACAACAACAACAAAACCATAAAGAGCTGGAGAGATGGCTTAGCGGTTAAGATGTTTGCCTGTGAAGGACCCAGGTTTGATTCCCCAGGACCCAGGTAAGCCAGATATACAAGGTGGTGCATGCATTTGGGGTTTGTTTGTAGTGGCTAGAAGCCCTGGCATACCCATCTTCTCTCTCTCTCTCTCTCTCTCTCTCTCTCTTTTAAAAAATTTATTTATTTGAGAGACAGAGAGAGAGAGAATGGGCATGCCAGGGCCCCCAGCCGCTGCAAACGAACTCCAGTTGTTGTAGCTCCTTGTGCAGTTGGCTTACATGGGTCCTGGGGAATCAAACTTGGGTCCTTTGGCTTTTTAGGCAAGCGTCTTAACCACTAAGCCAATTTTCTAGCCCCTATCCTCTCTCTTTCCCTCTCGTAAATAAAAAAAAATTTTTTTTTAAAGAATAAAGGCTGGACTGGGGAGATGGCTTAGTCAGGTAAAGGAGTTTGCCCCACAGGTATGAGGACTTGAGTTTGGATCCCCAGAACCCGTGTAGAATGCTGGCCAATTGTAATTCCAGCAATGGGGAGGCAGAGACACTCAGAATTGTTGGGGCTTTCTGGCTAGCTTGTCTAACCCAACTATAACAGGGTACTAAGGATCCAGGAAAGTCCTTGTACCCCAATCCCTAGGTTCACTTCTATTTTTTTCTTTTTGTTTTCCTTTTCCCCCCTATTCCCCCAAGGCAGGGTCTCACTCTAGCTCAGGCTGACCTAGAATTCATATGTAGTCTCAGGGTGACCTCAAACTCATGGCGATCCTCCTACCTCTGCCTCCCAAATGCTGGGATTAAAGGTGTGCACCACCATGTGCAGCTTTGCTTCTAATTTTAATCAAATACTCGAATAATAAAGACGACTGAGAAAGATAATTATTAAATTATTATATTTATTGAGGGAAGTACAGAGCCAAGGAAAGGCTTCCATGTGGATAGAGATTCCATGTGGAGGGCCTGGGGAAAAGAAGTGATGAGAAAGAAAAAGAGAAAAGAAAATTTAAGAAGTTCCTGCCATATGGGGAGCTGGAGGCTTAAAGAACCCATGCGGAGAGGAAGAGCTGGGAGCCCTCCTGGCTGGACCTGGGCCGAGCTAGCCCAGGCGCAGCTGAGGGAAAACCTCACCCACAGCTGGAAGTTCCCAAGTGATCAGAGAGCCTGCCCTTCTCTTGCAAAGGTATTTATAACCTTAGGGTGGTGGGCTGTCTTCCAGCTCAGGGGAACCAGAGGGCCAGCTGGTCGGTTAGGACTAGGGGCTGTCTCAGGAAGAGGTTAGCCCTGGCACCAGGCTCTAGGGGCTGGATTTGACCAACTGCAATGTTCAAATCTTATAAAAGACCTCCCTCCCAGGAGGGGTCCTGGCTGTTTGTGGAAAAATAGGTCTGGGGCACTAGGCAAGAGAGATAAGAAATTAGATGATTTTTGACTTCTAGTAAGTACAAATTTTCCTGCCCTTTTTAACCTTTAGGGGTCCAGTTACTCTAACTGTACCCCCCTCTCAAAACCAGTGGGTTCCAGGTTCAGCAGGAGATCCTGTCTCCAAGAATGATTTGGAGAGCCACTGAAGAAGACACGCAATGTTGACCTCCAGCCACTGCGTCCATGTGTACACATGCGCACCTGTACCCCCCCACACCTACAAACACACAGGCACACACACCATCCACACATTAAAGAAACAAGAAGAGAGAGATCAACATCAGCCTTAACCAGAAATGAATAAACACACTCAAGACTCAGGAGAGGCGCAGACAAAAGGTATGTGCAGATATGCAAGGACTCGGAGCATTTCTCTCACATCCCCGTCCATGAGAAATATTTGAGAAAGACTGACAAAACAACAAATGAAGCCACCAGAGGCCCCAGGAAGCAGGAAGACAAGCGACTCGCCCGTCTTGCTGGCTTTAACAAGAAAGGTGTGATCACGCGCATGTTACAGGTCCCTTCTGAACACAGCTCCAGACCACACTCTCTCCACTTGGGACCTGGATGGTGTCAAAGTCTGTAAATGTAATTTGATTGCTTCCATTTTATGCTGGCTTCTTTTTTTTTTTTTTTTTAACGTTGTCTCCTCTTTTCCAGTGCCCTTGTTTTGACGGGCTGGATTAAATCTCTCCTGCTCAGTTAAGGAGTCCTGCTCTACTTCCTGTCTAATGGGAGCCCTCCCTCTCCTTCCTAAAGGACATACTCTTCTCTGCTATCATTTGAAAATAGCATGCCAACTAAGGATGACAGAACAGGCAGATGTGGATGGCTGCTCAGTGACAGGAGCTTTCATGTAGCCCAAGGTTGACTATTCTGGGGCTTATTTTATGAGCTTCCATATTTACTTCTGGAATTAGGATTTGGGTTTTATGTGGCAGCAGTAGACTTTATTGTTTAACGCAGTCCCGGGGCTGGGGAGATGGCTCAGTGATTAAAGGTGTTTGCTGCATAAGCCGGCCGATTGAAGTTCGGATCCCAGAACCTGTGTAACCAGGCGCATCTGTAATCCCTGTACCCTAGCAGCCACCTCCAATGGAAGGGGGAGCCAGGAGAAGCCTGGAAGCTGTGGGTTAGCTAGCCTGGCATAGTAATGGTGAGCAAGAGAGACCCTATCTCAACAAACAAGGTGGAAGGCAAGGACTGGCACCCTGAGGTGTAAGTGCTGTGGCACATGAGCCCACACTCTTACCCGTGCACACACATACACAAACCCACACGCACACACGCAGACACAAAACATTTCCAGCTTTTACCAGTATAGCGATGTTATGCATTCACTCTTTATTACAGACAGACTTGACTGGAGCCAGTGAACACTTGGCAGAAATGATCTGTGCATTTTCTAAATAGAAGCTTTGAGAACCAGTGTTGATTCCTATACCATGAGCCCAGCAATGCCCCAGGTAGGAGATACATCAATAGCCTGGGTTCCAGAGTACGAGGCATTATAGAGAAAGATGATGCCTATTTCAGATGGACCAGTGACGTGAATAAGACATTAGTCTTCCCCTGAGATCCTGAGGGTCACTTGTTATCCTGCAAAGCCCACTTTATTTAGACAACACCCTTGCTACTATAGCACCTAAGGCATGTTTTATTTAGCAATGTATTGTACCATCTAATATTTGTTTTTAAAATTTTATTTATTTACTGAGAGACAGAAAATTGGCACACCAAGATCTCTTGCCATTGCAAACAAACTCCAGATGCATGCACCACTTAGTGCATCTGGATTTATGTGGGTACTGGGGAATTGAACCCAGGCTGTCAGGCTTTGCAAGCAAATGTCTTTAACCACTAAGCCCTCTCCCCAGCCGTCATTTAATATTTCATCATCATTCTGTGCTTGAAACGAATCTTATGTTCTAAGAAGGTGACAGGGACACAGAGAGATTGGGTCGCTTTCCCAGAACCACAGACTAGGAAGAAGGCTGGAGCCAGATCTCTCCTTGTTCATTTTCCAGTGGAGAGCTGCCCTGGAAGACCCCACAGCAGCCTCACGGGCATCATAACGGAAGTGCGTGGAGAGCCGCACTTAGGCTGAGGGTGTTCTGGTCCAGTTTTGTTTTTAGCTAGAGTGGCACATGGTGCTGGGGTTCTGACTGTCATCCTTAGAGTCTGACTTATCACATACTACATCTTAGCAGCTCCACAGCTTGCCATGCGAAAAGAAAGAACAAAAGAAGGAGGAAGGAAGGAAGGAAGGAAGGAAGAAGGGCTGGAGAAATGGCTTAGTGATTAAGGCAGTTTTCTACAAGGGGTGCACACATCTGGAGTTCTTTTGCAGCAGCTGCAGGCCCTGAAGCGCTCATTCTCTCTCTCTCTGTCGCTCTCTCTCCCTGCCTATTTCTCTCTCTCTTTCTCTCTCAAATAAACAAAGAAAAATAAAATATATTTTAAAAAAGAAAGAAGGAAAGAAAGAGAGGCCGGAGAAATGGCTTAGTAGTTAAGGTGCTTGCCTATAAAGCCAAAGGACCCAGGTTCAATTCCCCAGGACCCACCTAAGCCAGGTGCACAAGGGGCGCATGCAGCTGGAGTTTGTTTGGAGCAGCTGGAGGCCTTGGTGCACCCATTCTCTCTCTCTCCCTCTGCCTATTTCTCTCCGTCTTTCTGAAATTAGTAAAGAAAAATAAAATATATTTTGAGAGAGAAGAAAGAAACCCTCCATTGGTAATGGCTAACTCCGACTACCAACGTGGCAGAAAGTGAATGAGTGTTCAGGGTTAGCCCTCCACACCCTCTGCTGGAGGAGCCCAGGCAGTGGGCTTCCCGACTTCAGGAGAAGGTGGCCCTCAGACTCATTTCGTTGTGATCATTCCAGGCTCCTGGCTAGGTTCATATCTGGGGGAGGTGTTCAGTAGACCAGGGTCTCTATCAGCTGAGGCCTTCTGAGTTTAGCAGAATGGGAGATTCCTCAGCAAACTCTCGAGGTCCCCTGGGAAAGGGAAACTTCTTTAAGGGCCCCTTTTGTGGGGTGGGAACCAGCGCTCAACCTCCCACCAGCATGAACCTATATACTCAGGACTTTTTTTTTCAAGGTAGGGTCTTGCTCTAGCTCAGGCTGACCTGGAATTCACTATGTAGTCTCAGGCTGGCCTCGAACTCACAGTGATCCTTTTACCTCTGCCTCCCAAATGCTGGGGTTAGAAGTGTGCCACTTTGTGCATCTGGCTTTACATGGGTACTAGGGAACTAAACTCGGGTCATTAGGCTGTGTAGGCAAGTGCCTTAGCTACTGAGCCATCTCCCTAACCTGCTTGTAGATATTTTAAAGAATATTTTATTTATTTGAGAGAGAGAATTGGTTCATCAAGGCCTCCAGGTACGACAAACGAACTCTTACATGGGTACTGGGGAGTTGAACCTGGGTCCTTAAGGCATGCACCTTAACTGCTAAGCCATCTCTCCAGCCCCCCTCTTGTAGATTTTTAAACAGAATTTTAAGGGAAAATACATGAGGCAAGAAACATGCAGAAAATAGAAGAAAGGGCTCCTTGAGTTTGACTGGAGAAGTGTGGACGTGCTCAAGAAGGCAGCGCAGGGATGGGTGATGGTGGGGAGCGGAAACAGAAAATCCCTGTAGGTTTCACAAGCTGAACCTTTCATCTCTAGCTTGACATTTTTCCTACCTGAGCTTTTACATAAGTGGACCTCTATATTTCTAGGCTATAATTTGTGTAACATTTAATGGTGGAAACAAATGGATTGGAGGCAGCAGATTCATGTCATTTCTCAGAAGGCAGATTTCTGGCTTCTTGTTCTTCTTAGAAGCTCATTTAATTTATTTGAAAGTTTTAACCACATACTGTATGTGCGTTTTTAACTTTATTTATGAGTTTTGATGAGTATGTATTAATCTGTACATATTAATGGGTTTAGTGCAATATTTCTGCATAAGCATGTTGCTTGTATCAACCTAATATAACTTCCCTTTGTTTATCTTCCCCTGGAAGCTCATGTTTTGTGGGGGAGAGGATATTGAAATAGCATCTTGCTATGTGGTCCAGGCTGGACTTGAACTCTCAATCCTCCTGCTTCAGCCTTTTGAGTGCCACCACACATCGTGTGGTGGTTTGATTCAGGTGTCCCCCATAAACTTAGGTGTTGTGAATGCTAGCTCCCCAGCTGATGGATATTTGGGAATTAATGCCTCCTGGAGGGAGTGTATTGTTGGGGGTGGGCTTATGGGTATTAAAGCCAGTTTCCCCATGCCAGTGTTTGGCACACCCTCCTGTTGCTGTGGTCCACCTTCTGTTGGCCAGGGGGTGATGTCCACCCTCTGCTCATGCCATCGTTTTCCCCTGCCATCGTGGAGCTTCCCCTCGAGCCTGTAAGCCAAAATAAACCTCTTTTTTCCCAGAAGCTACTCTTGGTTGGGTGATTTCTACCAGCAATGTGAACCGGACTGCAACACCTCGCTATGGAAATGCACTTTAAAGAAGAATTGCAGCTGGGCGTGGTGGCGCACGCCTTTAATCCCAGCACTCAGGAGGCAGAGGTAGGAGGATCGCTGTGAGTTCGAGGCTACCCTGAGACTACATAGTGAATCCAGGTTAGCCTGGGGTAGAGTGAGACACTACCTCGAAAATCAAAATAGAATTGTTTAGGAGCTGGGGAAGGTGGCTCATTAGGTAAGAACTTGCCATGGAAGCAGGAGGGTCAGAGAGGGTCTGATCTGAATTTAATTTCCTGGTACCCATAGAAGCAGCTGGGCATGGCCACGCATGCCTGTAACCTCAGTCCTGTAGGGTAGAGACAGGCAAATTTCTGCGGCTCACTGGTCAGCCAGTCTAAATGGAAAATAACAACTCCAGGGTCAGTGAGCAACTCTGTCTCAAAGAAACAAGCAAATGCATGGTAGAGGAGGACACCCAACATTCCCTTGTGACCTCTGTGCACTCACACACACGCATACACTACACAGGCACACACCCACACAGAAACACACGTACATGAATTGTGTAGTTTTGTCTCTCCTATCGGCACGTCGAGCACCCTCCTGTATTGCTCATCCTCGTGTTTCCTTGACCTGGAGTCTCACTGAACCTGGAGCTGCTGTTTTTGGAAGACCACTAAGGCCTGAGGTTCTTCAGTATCTGCCCCCCTTCCCCCAGGATTAGGGTTACAAGCATGCCTAGCCATGTCCCACTTTTTAACATATTGTTTTATTTGAGAGAGAGAGAGAATTAGCACGCCAGGGCCTCACCCACAGCAATCTAACTCCAGAGGCTTGCGCTTGCCTCGCCTTTGTGCATCTAGCTTACATGGGATCTGGAGAGTTGAACATGGACCCTTAGGCTTCACAGGAAAGCACCTTAACCACTAAGCCGTCTCTCCAGCTCCGTGCCCTACTTTTTACATGGGTGCTTGGGATTGAACTCAGGTACTCTCAGGACTTTGTGCTTGTGCAGCAAGTACTCTTGTTTTAAAAAAAAAAGGTTAAAAGATTTTATGTTTATTTATTTATTTATTAGAGACAGAGAGAGGGAGAGAGGGAGAATGGGAATGGCAGGGCCTCTAGCCACTGCAAACGAACTCCAGATGCATGTGCCATCATGTGGATCTGGCTTATGTGGGACCTGGAGAATCGAACTTGGATCCTTAGGCTTCCCAGCATGTGCCTTAACCGCTAAGCCATCTCTCCAGCCCACAAGTACTCTTTTCTACTGCGCCATCTTCCCAGCCTCCCACTTGCAAGAGCAAGACTTTTGTTTGTTTTGTTTTTTAGCTTTTTTTTTTTTTTTAATTTTTTTTTTAATGTTTTATTTATTTATTTGAGAGCGACAGACACAGAGAGAAAGACAGATAGAGGGAGAGAGAGAGAATGGGCGTGCCAGGGCCTCCAGCCTCTGCAAACGAACTCCAGACGCGTGCGCCCCCTTGTGCATCTGGCTAACGTGGGACCTGGGGAACCGAGCCTCGAACCGGGGTCCTTAGGCTTCACAGGCAAGCGCTTAACCGCTAAGCCATCTCTCCAGCCCTGTTTTTTAGCTTTTATTGACAACTTTCACATATATGCTTTTATTTATTAATAAATTAATTAATTTGAGAGAGAGAGAGAAAGATGCAGATTGAGACAATGGGTGCCAGGACCTCTAGCCACTGCTAATGAACTCTAGGTGCCTGTGCCTCCTTGCGCATCTGGCTTAGATGGGGCTTGGGGAATAGAACCTAGGTCCTTTGGCTTTGACAGCAAGCACCTTAATGGCTAAGCCATCTCTCCAGTCTTTTTTTTTTTTTTTTTTTTTTTAGGCAGGATCTCACTCTAGCCAAGGTTGACCTGGAACTCATTCTGTAGCCCAGGCTGGCATCAAAGTCATGCAATCCTTCTGCCTCAGCCTTCTGAGTTCTGGTGTTAAAGGTGTATGTCCCCATGCCTGCCGTCACTTGCAAGACATTTCAGAGGTCTCATCATGACATACCTGAAACAGAGAGGATGATACGCCAGCTCCCTGGCAGTCTAACTCTTTCTCTCACATGAGGACGGGTTGAGAAAAGGCTCTGGTCGTTCTGGTGACTGTGTGCATGTGGGGGAGGGAAGCAGATGGTGAGTACTTCTTGACAAATGACCCCAGCCTAGGGCGATGACTCAGGCCTGTAATTGCAACTTGCAGGAGGAGGCAGAGGCAAGTGGATGGGAGTTCCAGGCCAGGCTGGAGTGAGATCCTGCCTCAAAAAAAAAAAAAAAAAGCTGAGGGGATGGCTGAGGAGTGGTTAAAGGCACTTGCTTGCAAAGCCTGCAAATCTTGGTTCTATACCCCGGTACCCATGTAAAGCTAAATGCACAAAGTGGTTCAGGCACCTAGAGCTTGTTTGCTGTGGCAAGAGGGCCTGGCATGCCCATTCTCTCCCTCTTTCTCTCACAAATAAGTAATATTGAAAATCAGTTGTGTTTAAAGAACAATACAAAATAACTGACTCGCAGATCTAGTGGCTTATGAGAGGAACCAGCCAACACTCCTCATAAGCCTATAGACCACCGTGCTCCTGGTCTGCCTCCGCACACCTCTTCTGCTTAGCTTGCCTGTGCCCTGCTTAGCTGATGGCTTGGCAGGGGACTGGCTGCTCTTCAATGGCTTCATTCCCGTGTTTGGGGATTGGCTAGATTTTGGATGCAGCAATGAGCGCCATTGAGTTATGAATCTTTCAGCCCCAGCTCCTGATCTTGGTGACAGGGTTCCCGAGAACAAGAGGAAGTTTGAGGGCTGGGTTCCCTGTGGTTCAGGGTCACCTTCATTGCATGGTACCAGACAAAGCAATTTGGTGGGGGGGGTCAGCCTAGAGCCCATCTCCTAATGGGAGGGGCTGCAAAATCACATTGTCGGGCTGGAGAGATGGCTTAGAGGTTAAGGTGCTTGCCTGTGAAGCCTAAGGACCCATGTTTGACTCTCCAGATCCTACATAAGCCAGATGCACAAAGGTGAGGCAAGCCAAGGTCACACATGCCCACTAGGTGGCGCAAGTGTCTGGAGATTGATTGCCGTGGCTGAGGCCCTGCCGTGCCAGTTTTATCTCTCTCTGTGTCTCTGTCTAAAAAATTTATTTTTAAAAAATCACACTATCAGCACATGGAGGAGAGCTGGGGAGAAGTATGAGGGCCCGTGCTTGTTAGCAGTTCTGCAGGAATGAGTTGGCTCACCCAGGCTTTGGGTGCCTGGTATGACGTAGAACAGACCATCCGGTGGGAAAGAGAAGACCTGCGGAAGAGCCAGGCCCAGCCCTGACTCCCACGTGAGTGAGGCCTCAGGCACAGCCATAGGGCCAAAGGGGCCTCCCACCCTGAAGATATCCTAGAGTTTTCCTCTTTCTATCTTTGTAAAGGTTCTGTCTTCCTAGTTTGCTTCTTCCCCTCCCCCACTTCACAACTACTTCCCCCCCCTTAATCTGTGGGGGGGGGCTGCATGCATACCACAGTGCACATGTAGAGGTCAGAGGCAGCCTTGTGTGTTATAGCCTTTGCCTCCCACCTTGTTTGACACAGGGTCTCCTGTTCACAGCTGTGCGACAGGCCAGCTGGCCTTGCAGACTTCTAGGGATTCCCTCATATTGGCCCCTCAATCTCATCGTAGGAAGGCTGGACCTCCAGGTGAGTGCTCTCATATCTGGCTTTGTGTGGGTTCTGAGCATCCAAACTGGTTATCACACCTGACCACCGTACCCATGGAACCTCCTCCACAGCCTGAGATTTCCTTTTGAAACAGCTGAGACTAATAGAATGCTTTTTTTTTTTTTTGCAAACTCCAGTGGCAGTGTGTCTACCCTGTGGTTTCACAGGCTCCTGTGGACTTCCTAAGACACTCACACACGGAAGACAGAGGAGGCACAGCCTGGGCTCATTGATGGAAGGGCCATAAGTCAAATTTTATGAATCTAGGGCACACATGTCACCCCTTAAGAACAGAATCAAACATGATGTCCCAACCACATTGATTGAGATCAGAATTCTCAAGCCCTCAACTGGGATGTGGCCGCTGCTTTTCTGCCATGACCTTGAGGCTCTCCAGAGTCACATGTCTAGGTCCCCACAGGGAACAATTGAAAAGCAAGAGTTATGGGAAGATCAATGGGGCAGTCATTGCTTGCCATCCACCCTGTGGCACTGGCTCACTATCCCTCCCACGCCACTTTCCTTTACGCTTAACAGATCCTTGTTTGGGTCTAGAACAGGTAGCAATGGGGGACCTTCCGAAGCCCCATAGAACGAGCTATGAGTGGCCCAAGCTGACCACTGTGCTCCAGCACCCCCATGTAGTATTTGTTGAGAAGATGGGTTTCTGACAGCTTGGGTGTAGTTCCACGGCAGAGCATTTGCTTAGAATGAGCAGTGACCTGGCTTTGATCACCAGCTTGTAAGGAAAAGAAAAACAAACTACGTATGACTTAATCCTGGCAAATTGCTCTAAGAGGGTGTCTGCCAGGGGCTTCAGGAAAAGACTTAACATGATAAAAGAGGAGGAACTTTGTACTCCTGCCTTCCTG
Source organism: Jaculus jaculus (assembly GCF_020740685.1). Taxonomy (NCBI): domain Eukaryota; kingdom Metazoa; phylum Chordata; class Mammalia; order Rodentia; family Dipodidae; genus Jaculus; species Jaculus jaculus. The sequence continues at coordinate 100,361,234 of NC_059110.1, read as the reverse complement.
CTTCCAAACTTTATTGTTAGATGAGGATGTGATGCTTGGAGGTGTGGCAGACATCTTGTCACCACAAAGGGACGATCAAGGAAATGTCCCCAAAGCGGGCCCGGGCCCTCCTGGCGTCACTGAGCTGCTGTTGGCCTGGAAACGGGGATGGGACTTAGTAAACGGGGCGTTCAGTGCGAAGCTTTGGTCTCCCAGCCAGACATTGTTTCTGATTTGTCCAAACCCGGATCACATTGGTGAATGAAGTATTTTGAATCCCAGTCCTACTCCTTGCTTGGAATCAGTGTCACTGGACTGATTACTCTGTGATGAAAGCGTCCTTCCCTCGTTACGTAACTTTAATTGGATGTTCAGTTGTTCATAGCCAATAGCTTCCTAACTTTGTAGTCAGGGGCAGTTGGTCGCCTCAGCAATTATGCACGTGGGGACCTCCCTGGTGGGCTGGCAGTTCTGACAGCATTGGTCTCGGTCCTCTCTCTCTATCTTTTTTAATTGCTAGGTATCAATAATGTCCTTTTCTGCTTACCGGCTCCCTGATGTATTAAATAAAGAGGGCAGGTGGAGGAAACCAAGTTGACATTGGTGGTCTGGACCAGGAAGCTTATCACTGTTTGGTCAGGGTGCCCGATCATCCTCACGGAAGGATTGAGGTAGAAATTTATCGTCTTTGGCAGAAAGCAAGAGACTCGGCTAACTCCCACTTCATCTGTCCATTGGCTCCTTTGCTCTACCATTTGATGAGCCCTGTTGATAATGTCCCTTTTAGGAATGAGGCTCTAGGGCCCATCAGTCAGCCAGGCAAGCAATCTTGTTAACACACACCACCAGCAACCAGAAGAAACTTCTGGGAGAGGCTCTATGGGCACACCCACTGCTCTGTATTTCTTGTCTGTGTCTGTCTTCTCGGTGAACCACAGGCAATTGAATGTTCAGAAAACAGATCTTACTGTAGCCTTAGGTTAAGTATGGGATTTGACCCACCCGGGGGTTTATTTGAATGACCTGGTAACAACATAGTGAAACAAACATGTAAGATTCAAGTTCAGGCTGGGGAGATGGCTCAATGGTTAAAGGTGCTTGCTTGTAAAGCCTGATGGTCCTGGTCTGATTTCCAGTACTCACATGAAGCCAGATGCAAAAATGGCTTGTGTCTGGAGTACATTTACAGTGGCAAGAGGCCCTAGTATGCACATATACATATATTTCCACAGACACACACAAATAAACAAATGGTTAATTAAGGAAAAATTTAAAATGCATGTTCAATGGGTGTGGTGGCACATGTCTGTAATTTTAGCACTTAGAAGGCTGAGGCAGGAAGATTGAGAACTTGAGGTTAATCTGGACATCCCATGGGGAATGCCACAAGTTCAAGGCTAGCCAGGACTATACAGCAGGGCCCAGTTAAAAAAAATGTATATTCTCCCAAGACTGGATGTTTGTTAGGACCATAAAGCACACTACATTCTATTTAGCTAAGCTGGCTAAAAGTTTTAATTAGGTATTTAAGAATATTTCATCCTATTTTAAACCCATCATATTCAGAAATACAGTCAAAGGTAATTGGCTCATATTTCCCCATGCAGGGTGTGTGTGTGTGTGTGTGTGTGTGTGTGTGTGTGTGTGTGTGTGTCACAATTTGTGCCTAGAAAGCCTTTGAAATGGGAAAACATCTCTCCTACTAAATATGATGATGAGAAGTAGAAATATCATTCTTGAGGTTAAAAAAAGGTTTTTCATGAATCTACTAAGCCTTGTGTTGGAACTTACTTGAAAAGCTGACTTAGAGAGAAATGAGATAAAATACATTTCTATCTCTGCTACCCATCTCTCAATGTGGCAGCTCATCTGAAGGCTGCCCAAGATCTGGGCGAGACAGCGTGTAAGCTGTTCTTTAGACGGCCATCTGAAAACTCATCAAATAGCAAGACCTGAAAAACAGAATCACCCCCAAACTTTCAAATTGCATTGATCTGCGGCAGAAAGCCCTCGCCACAGGAAGAGACATGATGGATCAGGAACTCTCGGGAGGGTTTGTTTAAAGGGCTTTGGGCTGTGTGTGTGTGTGTGTGTGTGTGTGTGTGTGTGTGTGTGTGTCTGTTTAATTTATGTGTGGAATTGCCTGCGAGTAGTAAGTAGACTATATTTGCTAAATTTCTAGGAAGATAAAGTTATCAGGACTGTCTATGGATTTCAAAGCCGGGGAAAACAAAAACAGCTTTGAAGCATCTCCTTCTGGATTTTTTTTTTTTTTTTGTCCTAATCTTCTAAGAGATCGTCTTGATAATGTTTAGTCTTTTTTTCTTTCGGAATCAGTTGAAAGTACCATTTTTCTCAGTTAAAATAGCAATCTGAGTTTTAATTAGGTCAGGTAAGGGACGCTTTGCGCTTGGCAGGTGATTGACATGATTGTAAGAGGATAAGCAGGCACTACGGGCAGCACCGCCGCTCTCCTCGAGCCACTCTTCTCCCCGCCCCTAACCCTGGACCTGGTGCTCCTGACCAGGAATGTGGCCTGGCCTTTGTGAAGGGGGTTAGCCCTATGACTCCACACACACCACCTCTACAGGTTTATCTGGGCTTAGGGGACGAGACACCCAAACCATACCAGGCTTTGTTTTACATTTCACATACTCCGAAACATGGGTTTCTCCCCAGATCCCATCCTGTGACTCCCCCCAATGGCCAACGAGGAAGGGTCAGTAAACTTTGTCTGAAAATGGCCAGATAGGAAACTGTTTTGGCTTCTGCGCAACTGTGCACAGAAGTAGTCTAACACTGTCTTCCAGACACAAGATGGCCTTAACATTCATCACCTCATGGTGGCTGACACTGGCTACTCAAGACCTTTAGAATAGGAGGGGGAAATGATGACATCAAAATAGAAGAGAGACGAATTGGAAAGAAGGGATTCAATGGAGGGTGTATTTGGGAGGGGGAAATGAGGGTGGTGGGAGAGAATTATTATGGTTTATTGTTTATACTGATAGAAGTTGTCAATAAAACTTCTTTAAAAGTCTCAAATAGTATGGAACCAAATATGCATACTTGTGTTGTTGAATAAAACTTCATTTATAAAAACCAAATAGTCTAAGAACACTCCTTGGAAATTTTCTTCATTTAAAAAAAATTGGGGGTCTAGAGAGATGGCTTAGCAGTTAGGGTGCTTGCCTGCAAAACCTAAGGCCCCATGTTCAACTCTCCAGATCCCACGGAAGCCAGATGCACAAGGAAACACAGTGCGAGGTTGCACATGAGTCTGGAGTCTGATCACAGGGGCTGAAGGCTCTGGCATGCCCATTCTCTCTCTTGCTGGCAAAAAAATTTTTTTTTAACTTTTTGAGTTAGGGTCTCATTCTAGCCCAGGTCCACCTGGAACTCACTCTGTACCCCATGCTGATCTTAAACTTACGGCAATCCTCCTACCTCAGTCTCCCAAGTACCAGGATTCAGGGCAAGCGTCCCCATGCCCAGTTTACTTGGCAGATTTCCTGGTGCTTTACCAGATGTGGCCCAGATCTTAGTTTGTTGCCTGATGGTGGCCTGCTACTCTGTTGAGGAGGGGTGAGTCCAACAGGGCCTCAGACCCACTCAGGAAAGTTCATTATGGCATGCCACATGCACCCCAGGCCACACGTTTGCATGCCGTACACCACAGAGTAGACCCTCAGATTAATGCGTGGGATGACTGTCCCTGTTAAAAGTCCCAACAGAGCACCATCTCACTCACGGTGACCACGGTGACCATCCCATGTTCTATGCTTGTCTCATTCCCCTTCCTCTCTCTCTCCTCGGATCTGATCACAGAGCTGTCACTTGAGCAATGGATTCTTTATGAGCTGGCATCAGAGCCGAGGTATCCACGGGGACAGTAGGTGCTATGGTTTGGACCTTCAATGTCCCCCAGAGGCCCATGTGTTAAAGGCTTGGCCCTAGGAGTGATGCTATTCAGAGGCGGTGGTGAGTCCTAGTAGGTCTTTAGGTCGTGAGAAGAGTGCCACCCTAGAAGGCTGTGGAACCCTGACCTCTTCCTCTCTCTCGCTTTCTGGCCATGAGGTGAGCGGGTTTGCTCTGCCACTGACTCCCCGCGTGATGGACTGCCCTGCCGAAGGCCCAGAATCAATGGGGCCAATCACTAGGACGCCAAAACTATGAAGCCAAAGAAACCTTCTCTGTGTAGAAAGGTTACCTCAAGCATTTTATTTATCTACCTTTTCAAAGTAGAGACGCACTCTAGCCCGGACTGACCTGGAACACATTCTGTCGTCTCAGGTCAGCCTCAGACTCCCCACAATCCTCCCTCCTCCCGAGGGCTGGGATTAAAGGCGTGGGCCACCATGCATGGCTGAGTATTTTATATAGTAACAGAAAGATAACTAATGTAATAGGGTTCGTAGCTTGGGCCCATAGATGCTTCCAGGGCCCACGAACATATTTTGATTTAATTTCTTTTAAAGTAAAAGAAAAAGGGCTGGAGAGATGGCTTAGTTAAGTCACTTGCCTGGAACGCCTACCAACCCAAGTTTGATTCCCTAGTACCCATGTAAAGCCAGATGAACAAGGTGACACATGCATCTGGAGTTCATTTACAGTGGCTAGAGGCGCTGTTGTGCGCTCTCTCTCTCTCTCTCTCTCTCTGTCTCTGTCTCTCTGTCTCTCTCTACTAAAAAAAAAAGAGAGAGACATAAAAATGGGCTGGAGGGGTGGCTTAGCAGTTAAAGTGCTTCCTGCAAAGGCAAAGGACCCAGGTTTGACTCCCCAGGACCCACATTAGCTAGATGCACGAGGTGGCACATGTGTCTGGAGTTTGTTTGCAGCGGCTGGAAGCCCTGGGGTGCCATTCTCTCTCTGTGTCTCTTTTTTCTCTCTGCCACTTTCTGTCTCTCAAATAAATAAAAAATAAAATAAAAATATGCTTCTTTTAAAAAAGACATAAAAGAATATAACAATAATGAATATGTGCCAGATGGAGCACACCCTTAATCCCAGCACTTAGAAGGCTGAGGAAGAAGAAATGCCATGAGTTTGAGGTCAGCCTGGGCTACAGAGTGAGTTCCAGGTTAGCCTGAGCCAAAATGAGACTCTGCCTCAAAAAAAAAAAAAAACCCACAAAAATATATAAACAATGAACCTATGATAATGTATCTAGTCTGGTTTATAGTCATCTTCTTATCAATGCAATTGTAAGTATAATATTTATGAGTAGAGAGAGAGAAAGAGACGGAGATACTTCACCTGAACTCCAGATGTATGTGTCACTTTGTGCCTCTGGCTTTATGTTTAATTCCTCAATCAAACCCAGGCCAGCAGGCTTTGCAAACAAGCACCTTTAGATTATGCTAAGTGAGGTAACCCAGGCCCAGAAAGCCAAGTGCCCCATGTTCTCCCTCATATGTGGATCCTAGCTACAGATGACTGGGCTTCTGCGTGAGAATGAAAATACTTAGTAGCAGAGGCCAGTAAGTTAAAAAGGAGACATAGGGCTGGAGAGATGGCTTAGCAGTTAAGCGCTTGCCTGTGAAGCCTAAGGACCCCGGTTCGAGACTCGGTTCCCCAGGTCCCACGTTAGCCAGATGCACAAGGGGGCGCACGTGCCTGGAGTTCATTTGCAGAGGCTGGAAGCCCTGGCGCGCCCATTCTCTCTCTCTCCCTCTATCTGCCTTTCTCTCTGTGTCTGTCTATCTCAAATAAATAAATAAAATTTTTTTAAAAAAAAGGAGACATAAAGGGAAGAGAAAGGAAGGGAGGAGGGTACTTAATAGGTTGATATTGTATATATGTAAGTACAATGATTGTAATGGGGAGGTAATATGATGGAGAATGGAATTTCAAAGGGGAAAGTGTGGGGGTGTGGAGGGAGGGAATTACCATGGGATATATTTTATAATCATGGAAAATGTTAATAAAAATTTTAAAAAAACAAGCACCTTTAATTGCTGAGCCATCTCCCCCAGCCCTATTGTTTTTCTGTTGTTTTATTTTCTTTAACAGAAAAAGAGGTCCACAAAGAGGATGTATCTTAAGACCCTTCCTAAGGATTGACACATACAATACGGCATGCCCAGTTAAGTTTGAATTCCAGATAAACAATGAATATTTTAGTATGAATATATTAGGAATATTTCATGGAGCATATTCACTTTAAAAAACAGCACTTGTGTGGCTGGACGTGGTGGTGCATGCCTATAATCTCAGCACTCGGGAGCTTGAGTTAAGAGGATTGTAAATTCCAGGCCAGCCGGGGCTGCATAGTGAGACCCTTTCTAAAAAGAAAAAAAAAGTTGTTTATCTGGAATTCAAATTAACTGGGTATCCTGTGTATTTTTGGTTTTTTTCCTAAATATGGCGGCCCTGCAGGAGAGTCATAGTGTAGCCCACGGCAGCTACAGCCGCCACCTTCTCTCTCACGCTCCTTGAGGGGTCTTACATCAGGTTTCCCGGAGGCAGATCTCAAGGTGAGGATTTCTGTGCAAGTAATTTACTTCAAGAAGTGCTTCCAAAAGAGCCTAGTTGGGGAGGGACCAATGGCATGCAGGCCAAGGTGAGGCATGGGTGAAGTCCTGCCCAGGGGAACTGACGGCATTGTGAACTGCTCACCGGTTCAGCCACCTCAGAAATGCCCAAGGGTATCTAAGAGGAGCAGGGGTGTTTTTGCATCTGTAGTAGGGCCGAAACAAAGGGTGATACAAGCTCAAGGATCAGATAGTACAATCAGTCTGAACCTGTGAGCTGACGTGCATTTGGTTTCACTCCCTAACCTGTCCATAACCAGTACAAAGAGATGAGAGAGATCAAGTGTATATGATGGTGTAATGGATACAGGTCCCTCAGGCCTACCTGTGCCCCTCACTAGAGACCTTACCTCACAGAGGTTTATACTACACAGGAAGGCTTATTCCTCAGTGGGGGTCCTGTACTTCACAAAGGGCCTATACTTCACTGAGGGGCCAAGGGTTTCTACTTGACAGAGGACTCCACCTCACAGAGGGGACTCTATCTCACAGAGAGGACTCCACCTCACAGAGAGGACTCTATCTCACAGAGGACCTTATCTCACACAGAGACCTCTACCTCACAGAGAGGACTCCACCTCACAGAGATTCCTCTACCTCACAGAGAGACCTCTATCTCACAGAGAGGACTCCACCTCACAGAGAGGACTCCACCTCACAGAGAGGACTCTACCTCACAGAGAGACCTCTACCTCACAGAGAGGACTCCACCTCACAGAGAGACCTCTATCTCACAGAGAGGACTCTTCCTCACAGAGAGGACTCCACCTCACAGAGAGGACTCCACCTCACAGAGAGACCTCTACCTCACAGAGAGACCTCTACCTCACAGAGAGACCTCTACCTCACAGAGAGGACTCCACCTCACAGAGAGACCTCTATCTCACAGAGAGGACTCTTCCTCACAGAGAGGACTCTACCTCACAGAGAGGACTCCACCTCACAGAGAGACCTCTATCTCACAGAGAGGACTCCACCTCACAGAGAGGACTCTACCTCACAGAGAGACCTCTATCTCACAGAGAGACCTCTACCTCACAGAGAGGACTCCACCTCACAGAGAGGACTCTACCTCACAGAGAGACCTCTACCTCACAGAGAGGACTCCACCTCACAGAGAGACCTCTATCTCACAGAGAGGACTCCACCTCACAGAGAGGACTCTACCTCACAGAGAGACCTCTATCTCACAGAGAGACCTCTACCTCACAGAGAGGACTCCACCTCACAGAGAGGACTCTACCTCACAGAGAGACCTCTATCTCACAGAGAGGACTCTTCCTCACAGAGAAGCCTATATCTCACAGAGAGGACTCCACCTCACAGAGAGGACTCTACCTCACAGAGAGACCTCTATCTCACAGAGAGGACTCTTCCTCACAGAGAAGCCTATATCTCACAGAGAGGACTCCACCTCACAGAGAGGACTCTACCTCACAGAGAGACCTCTACCTCACAGAGAGACCTCTATCTCACAGAGAGGACTCTACCTCACAGAGAGACCTCTATCTCACAGAGACGACTCTTCCTCACAGAGAAGCCTATATCTCACAGAGAGGACTCTACCTCACAGAGACTACTACCTCACAGAGAGGACACTTCCTCACAGAGAGACCTCTATCTCACAGAGAGGACTCTTACTCACAGAGAGACCTCTATCTCACACAGAGGACTCTTCCTCACAGAGAAGCCTATATCTCATACTTCACATAACAGCCCTTACTTCAGTAAGGGGGCACTGTACTTCATAGAGGGGCCTCACCTCAGTTCGGAGGCCTGTATTTCACTCAAGGGTCTGTACCAGTAATTGAGCCTGGCCTATATATCACAAACGGGCCTGTACCTCATTGAGGGGGCCTTATATTTCAGTAAAGGGGGTCTATATCTCCCTGAGGGGCCTCTAACTCACAGAGGAGCCTAAACCTCAAGAGGGGTCCTGTATCTCTTGAGGGACCTTCTACCTTACAGAGTGGCCTCTATGTCATTGAAGGGTCTCTTCCTCACCTGTGAGGGATCTGTACCTTATAGGGTCCTATGACTCAAACAGAACCTGTATCTCACAGAGAGACTCATACCTCTTAAAAATATCATGTCAAGATGGTAATAAGACACTGAGGAGACTCAACACTTATCAAAGCAGAAAATAAGAGGTTACTAAGAGCCCAACACTAAGGGAGACTTTGAACAAACCCTCCAAGGCTCAGGGAACATTGCAGAAGAGGGAGAATAAAGAATATAAGAGTAGGGCTAGAGAGATGGCTTACTGGTTAAGGCATTTGCCTGTGAAGCCTAAGGACTCAGGTTCAATTCTCCAGGTCCCCAGTAAGCCAGATGCACAAGGTGGTGCATGCATCTGGAGTTTGTTTACAGTGGCTAGAGGCACTGGCATGCCCATTCTCACTCTCTCTATCCCTCTGTCTCAAATAAATAAATAAATAAAATGTTTTAAAATTAAAAAAATAAAAATAAAATGAATGTAAGAGCCATAGGGTGGGAATGCCTACTGTGAGGCACTGTCCTCCCCCAGGAAACAACTCATGCATCCACGACCTCCACGGTGATCAATGGCCCCCACCAAGGAAGGACTTTCAGTGGAATGGAGGCAGGGGAGAGGGAACAAAAGACAGTAACCTGATGGAAATTCAACCAATTAGCAGTATGTTCCTATATTAAAGTTCTCAGTACAAACTACATTAGAAAAGAAGTATCAGGCTGGAGAGATGGCTTAACAGAAAGGCATTTGCCTACGAAGCCAAAGGACCCAAGTTCAATTCCCCAGGACCCACCTAAGCCAGATGCACAAGGGGGCACATGTGTCTGGAGTTTGTTTGCAGCGGCTGGAGGCCCTGGCATGCCCATTCTCTATCTGCCTCTCTCTCTGTGCTTCTTTCTCTATCTCTCTCTTTTTCTCAAATAAATAAAAATAAAATATTTTATTTTTTTAAATTTTATTTATTTATTTGAGAATGACAGACAGAGAAAGAGGTAGAGAGCCAGAGAGAGGGAGAGAATGGGCGCGCCAGAGCCTCCAGCCTCTGCAAACGAACTCCAGACGCGTGCTCCCCCTTGTGCATCTGGCTAACGTGGGTCCTGGGGAATCGAGCCTCGAACCGGGGTCCTTAGGCTTCACAGGCAAGCGCTTCACCACTAAGCCATCTCTCCAGCCCCAAATAAAATATTTTAGAAAAGAACTAGCCTATCAAATCTCAGGGGAGACTACCTTATTATCATAAAATAGCTTCCTAGTTCCCTGTTTGACCCTTGCTGCATCATCCGCAGTATTTACACAGCATTCCTTCCGGGGGAACATGGCTGGGTGTTGTCCCCAGCAGCTCATGTTCCATCACTCCTCCTTTGTTCTCTAAACACAATTCACTTTTCTGTGACTTGCCTTTTATTGTTTGCTGTTTCTGAAAACTCCTTCTCATTCTTTTCTGGTTGGAAATTTTTTTTTTTCTTTTTCTGTTCTGAAACAGGGGTCTCTCAATATAGCCCTGGCTGGCCCGGAGCTCGCTATGTAGCCCAGGCTGGTTTGAGATTCCCTGCTATACTCCTGCTCAGCCTCCCCAGTGCGGAGATTAGACATGGGCTACCACATCGGTCTGACCAGCAAATCCTTGCCTCTCGTGGTCCAGCAACACGGCCTCGCTACTGTGAGACTTCCTCCTATCTCCATCCCCAAGGCGAGCGCCTTCCTCCCAGGGTACCTCATGCTCCCCCACAAACCGCAGGTGACTTCTGCTAAACTGACGGGCATCCCATCTGCTCCCGTGGCCTCTGCTCTGCCAGGGAGTGGGGCTTGTTCATCTGAGTCTGTAGTGGCCCCTTAACTGCTTGATGCCCGAGCGAGTGAGTGGATGCAGGGATGCAGCCTGTGCTTTTGCTTGCTGAACACTGCTGCGATTGGCCAGTGCTGTGTCACTGTAGTGAACATGTGCTTGTGCTGGTGGCGCGAGCAAAGCAGAGGCATTAAGGATGGGGTGGGGGGGGTGCTGGAGAGATGGCTCAGCAGTTAAGGCACTTGCCTGCAAAGCCTAAGGACTCAGGTTCAATTCCCTAGTACCCACGTAAGACAAATGAAAAAGATGGCACATGCATCTGGAATTCATCTGTATGGCTAGAAGCCCTTGTGTGCCCATTCTTTCTCTCTCTCTTCTTCTTCATCTTCTATCTTTCTTTTTTTCTTTCCTTCTTTCTTTCTCTCTCTCTCTCTCTCTTTCTCCCTCTCTCTCTCAAATAAATAAACTTTTTTTTTTTGTTTTTTTGAGGTAGGGTCTCACTGTAGCCCAGGCTGACATGGAATTCACTACGTCATCTCAGGATGGCCTCAAACTCATGGCAATCCTCCTACCTCTGCCTCCCAAGTGCTGGGATTAAAGGTACCCGCCACCACACCTGGCTAATAACAAATTTTTTAAAAAACTTAAAAGAAACCAAAACCAAAAAAGTGTCTGGAGAGATTGCTCAGTGATTAAAGCACTTGCTTGCAAAGACTGACATCCAGGGTTTGATTCCTGACATAAAACCAGACACATAAAGTGACACATGCATCTGGAATTTGTCTGCATGGGCAGGAGAGTCTGGTATGTCCATGCTCTCTATTACTTCCCCTAGTTTTCTCTTTTCGCTCCCTCTCTCTAATCAATAAGTAAAAATATTAAAACAAAAATTTATTTCCTAGGACTGATGGAATTGAGGATGCTTAACAGATACATGAAACCTAGGTTCCTTCCTTTCTCTTCTTTGTCCCTACCTGTTCCTACATTCTTCCATCCCTAAGGATCCTTGCAGTCCAAGCCTCAAAGCAGCTTGCTATCCAAGAAAGAGCCAGAAAAGAGGCATGCCCCTTGGGCCCAAGGCTGTCTAGAGTGTGCCTGAGAAGGAAGAGAGAGCTGGTAGCAACCCAACCGGAGCAAAGCGGCGCTGCGCAGCAAGGAGCCCCGGGTGCTGCGCAGGCCCCGAGTGAGCAAGCGCAGAGCGGGCTCTGACCGCGGACAGGACCAGCCTCGTTAGCAAGCGCTGTCGCAGAGTAGACTCCTGCCACGAGGGGACAAAGAGGGGCGGGGGGCGAAATGATAAAGAGAAAATGATGTGACGGAAAACTAGACTCCTATTTGCATAGTTGGGCAATTCTCCAGGCTCGGTGGGAGGTGACACTTGGGCCAGGTGGGGCCCCCCAGAGCACAAGACTGCTCCTCTTCTTTCTGTAGGGTTGGGTCATAACACCGCTGTGTCCCCCAGGAAGAGGGGCGTGCCAAGGTGTTGTCACACTGCCCACCCTCTGCCTCCTTCTGTGCCTCTGGTCTTTCCCAAAGCCAAGTTCAGACAATGGCCTGAGCGATTTTGCTACCCTCCCTCTCCCATTTGATTCCAATAGAGTCTATGCGATGCCTCCCTCCCCTCTGATACGATCAATGTTCAAACCACCTAAAAGGGAAAGTCAGCATTCTCCCAGATTTCCAGATGTCTGAAAACATCGAAGCGGAGGGACTGTTAGGATTGCTATGGTTCGGATAAGAAGTACCACTCCCTGCCCCCAGAAAAGTAATTTAAAAAAAAAAGACTTATATTCTAAATGCAGCATGCTCCAAGGTAGGCCTTTAGGGGAAGTGGTGAGGGGGCTCAGACCTCATTAGTGGGTTAATCCATCAAGCATTCAGAATTTTTAAAAATGTTTTTATTTTTATTTATTTATTTGACAAAGAGAGAGAGAGAGAGAGAGAGTGTGAGAGAGAATAGGCACACCAGGGCCTCCAGCCACTGCAAATGAACTCCAGACACGTGTGCCTCCTTGTGCGTCTGGCTAACGTGGGTCCTGGGGAATCAAGCAGGCAAATGCCTTAACTGTGAAGCCGTCCCTCCAACCCAAGCATTCAGAATTTGATAGCATTACTGGGGAGAAGTGAAATTTAGGAGGTGGGAACCACCAGGAAGAAGTAGATTACTGGAGGGGTGCCGTTGGAGGATATATCCTGCCCCCTACACCTTCCTGTTCCTGTTCCTCTCCCTGCTTCCTGTTTGCCCTGAGGTGGGCAGCTTTGCTCCGCCAGGCCCTCTCTTCCGTCATGTTCGGCTTCATCAGGCCCAAGGCCATGGCACCAAGTGACTCCGGCCCAGAACCTCTAAAACCGTGAGCCAACATAAATCTTTCCTTCCTTCGGGTTTTTTTTTTTTTTTTTGGTAATATCTCAGGTATTTTATTACAATGACAAAAAGCTAAGCAGCACAATGACCTTAGATGCTCAGGGGCATAGGTTGCCCTGGTTTCTTGGAGAACTTGGATTGGCTAGAATAAAGACTATTCGGAAAAGTAAAAGGAATTGGGGGCTAGAGAGACGGTTCAGCTGTTAAAGGCACTTGCCTGCAAAGCCTCAGTTCATTTGCAGGGGCAGGAGGTCCGGAGGCACCCATACTCACTTTCTTCCTGTTGTCCCATTCTATCTCTCCCTCAAATAAACAAATTAACATATTTTTTTAAAAAGGAATTGGAAAGCTGGAGAGATGGCTTAGCAGTTAAGGCACTTGGCTGTGAAACCTATGGACCCATTTTGACTCTCCAGATCCCAGGTAAGCCAGATGCACAAGGTGATGCAAGTGCAAGGTCGCACAGCTGGTACATGCATCTGGAGTTTGGTTGCAATGGCTAGAGGTCCCGGTGCACCAACTCTCTCTCTCTGTCTCTCTCTTTCATTTTCAAAAACATAAAAAAATTAAAAAAAAAAAAAACAGAGCCAGACACGGTAATGCATGCCTTTAATCACAGCACTCGGAAGCAGAGGCTATAGGACTACTATGAGTTGGAAGTCAGCCTAGGACTACAGAGTGAGTTCCAGGTGAGCCTGGGCTAGAGTGAGACCCTGCCTCAAAAACAGCAACAACCGAAAAGAAACAGCATACTTTTGACAGTACGAGATTAAGAAACTATTTTGCCCACAGGTGCAATAGTGGCACATAAGTTTCAGGGGTAATCAACTACTCTCTGGCTGCAATGTGAAACCAGCTCAGTGGGGGGGAATCCATGCTGGTTACTGAGAGCCAGGTCAAAAGCCTGCAACTTAGAAAGTCACAGACTCTAAAGGGAAGCTTTCACTGCTCTTTGGCTAAATGGAGATGTTATGCCCCTCAGCACCTCTTCTCAGTGTGTATGTGTAAGCCCTTTGATTAACGCTGTTCTCTCTTTTTGTCAGAGAACCTTCTTTTCACAGATGGTGGCAAATACTGGGGATACCCAAGACTCAATAAAATGACAAGGAGAAAACCCAGAACTTAGCCCTGGTCCAGTCACCTTCATCACCCCTGCCAGGGCTCAGGGGACATTGCAGAGGTTGTCTTGGAAAAAATATGAGTGCTGCTCTCATTGTGAGGCAGAGAACCTTCTGTATATACAGATGGTGGTAGACATGGAGAATTTGTGAGCACATGTGATGTGTGTGAGTGTGCAATTGCACACGTGGAGGACCCAGGACAAATCCCTAGGTCGGTCCTCACTTTACACCTCATTTTTTTTTTGTAAGAATCATTTTTAATATCATCTATTTATTTATTTGGACAGAGAGAGAGAGAGAGAGCACATGAGTGTACCAGGGCCTCCAGCCACTGCAAATGAATTCTAGACACATATGCCACTTTGTGCATCTGGCTTTATGTGGGTCCTTGCTAGACTGCAGGCAAGCACCTTAAATGCTGAGCCATCTCTCCAGCCCCTAAGCTTTAATAATTTCTTTTCTATGTTTTAACTTTCATAGATATAGACAATATACCATGATCATAATCCCTTCCCACAATCCTTCCATTTCCCCTTCCAGAGTTCCCCCTCCACTGAATGCCTTCTTCTTTCCAACAACTAGCCTCTCTTCTGTTTTGTTTTATTTTATTTTAATTTTTTGAGGTAGTGTCTTATCATAGCCCAGGCTGACTGGAATTCACTATATAGTCTCAGGCTGGCCTTGAACTCACAGTGATCCTCCTGCCTTTGTCTCCCAAGTGCTGGAGTTAAAGATGTGTACCACCACACCTGCCTGGCCGCTCTTTTATTTTGATATCATCTTTTTTTTTCCTCCTATTATGCAGGTCTTGTGTAGATAGTGTTGGTCACTGTGAGGTCACAATGCTGTGTCTGGAAGACATAATCATATAACATGTGCCCTTTTGTGTCTAGATTCTGGAACTGGGCATCATGTTTCCTGCATGTCCCATGAGTCAATCCTTTATTCCTGTGTTTGTGTGTAGGCTCTTGTTGGTGTGGGCATCTCTCATGGGAACCCAGAGCTTGCTGATTCAGAGAGTCTAGCTAGCTTGCCCTGAGGGTCCCCTGCCTCTGCCTTCTGAGTATTGGGATTACAGGTGGGCTGTCACACCCAGCCTGGCATTTGTATGGGTTCAAAGACTTCATGCTTGCACAGCCAACATTTTATCCACTGAGTAATCTCTCCAAGCCTTTCTTCATTTTTTTTTTCATAGCTGAATAATATTCCATTGTATGGCTGTGCCACATTCTGTTTACCCATTAATTGTTGATAGGCAGTTAGCTTATATCTATTTTCTGATTATTAAAAAATGTTGCAACTATGAATATTTGGGTGCAAGTTTTTATTTAAATACTTGTTTCCAATTCTTTTGCCCGTGAATGAAATGGCTGAGATGTGAGATGCATCTTTTATTATTATTATTATTATTAATTATTTGGCTTTTCAAGGTAGGGTCTCACTCTAGCCCAAGCTGACCTGGAATTCACTATGTTGTCTCAGGGTGGCCTTTTACTCACAGTGATCCTCCTACCTCTGCCTCCAAGTGCTGGGATTAAAGGTGACCGCCACCTTGCCTGGCTTGAGATGTATATTTTTTAAAATGTTTTAGCTCTTAGGAGAATTCATATTTGGGAAAACTTAAATGAATAGTCTTCCTTTGCACAGGATTCTGGAGAGAGCGCAGTGGCGCCTCCTCCTTCCCTTCAGTTTGAGGTGCTAATGAGACCAGCGTCAGTCTTAGCTTGGGCTTAGGGCCTGCCTCCTTCTCACGAGCAGATCTGCAGGCTGGCCTGGGTCACGGAAGCAAATTGGCTTGGACTCCTTGACCTGGAGACATATGGATAAGTTTCTTGACTAAAATACCGTCCATATTGACAGTTGTGATTTCTTGCCTGGGTCATTTGAGCAAGCCTGAGGGGACCAGGGCTGATAAACAGAGGCTCTCGGCCTCTGACCTCCACACCTGCTTCAGGATTTGGGCTAACTGCTGTGCCAAGGCCACTTGGAGGACGAATGCAGCACCATTTCCTCCATTTGCCCCAGCCTGGTCTTCTAGATGGCTAAACAAAAGGTTTGAATGCTGTAGCCCTCGGCTTCATGTCAGCCAGGACATGAAAAAGAAAAATGTGGTTTGAATTTTCCTAGGGGCAAGCGTGCTCCTTTCTATCCTGACAGATCTGAGGTCAGACTGTGTGTACTAGTCAACTTCTCCTTGTTGGGGACAAAACGCCTGACAAAAGTCAGCTTAGGGAGGAAGAGTTTATTGCACCTTTCAGTTCCTGGTTACAGTCCATCGCACTGGGGAAGGCCGGGTAACAGGAACATGAGGCAGCTGGTCACACTGAGCACAATGAGGAAGCACAGAGTGACGAATGCTGCTGCTTAGCCAGCTCTCCTTTTCACACAGTCAGCCCACGGAATAGTGCCGTCCACAGTGAGCAGGGCTCTTCCCAGCTTAATCACCCTAATCAAGATCACCCCTTACCGACAGCCACAGAGGCGAAGCTGATCTACGCAATCCCTCACAGGTGACTCTAGCTTCTGTCAGGATAACCATCAGGAAATGCGAATTAAAACTGTAAGACGGGACTGCAGAGATGGTTTGGTGGTTAAAGCACTTGCCCATGAAGCCTAAAGACCCAGGTTCTACTCCCCAGAGCCCACATAAGCCAGGAACACGAGGTGATGCATGCATCTAGTTTGTTTATGGTGGTTAGAGGCCCTCAGGTGCCCATTCTCTCTCTCTCTTTAATAAATAAATTTAAAACAAAATAAATAAATAAATTTTAAACAAAAATTATAAGATATACAGCCTGGTGTGGTGGCCCACACCTTTAATCCCAGCGTTCAGGAGGCTGAGGTAGGTGGACCACCGTGAGTTTGAAGGCACTGTGAAACTACATATTGAATTCCAGGTTGGCCTGGGCTAGAGAGCAAGACCCTACCTCAAAAAACAAAACAACAACAACAAAAAACCCTTTAAGGCATTATTTTACAATATTAGAATGGCTAATATGAAAATTGGTAACAAAAAGTGCTGGCAGAGATGTTGGGTGGCTGAGACGTCCTCACTAAGCTAGTAGAAACACAAAATGGTAGAGTTGGTGTTGGAATATTTGGTAGTCCCAAAATTCTACATCTAGGTATTTAGCTAAGTGAAATGAACATTTATTTATTTATTTTGGTTTTCCACGTAGGGTCTTGCTTTAGCTCAGCCTGACCTGGAATTCACTGTGTATTCTCAGGCTGGCCTGGAACTCATAGCAATCCTCCGACCTCTGCCTCCTGAGTACTGGATTAAAGGCATGAGCCCCATGCCTGGCTGAAATGAAAATTTATATTTATATTAAAAATTACATATGAATGGTAAAACTTAGAAACAATCCAAAAACCCCTCGATCAGAGAATGGATAAACTATGTATGCCCATATAATGGAATAAAACGCAGTAAAAAGAAACAAATGACTACTTATAACAACATAGGTGAATCTGAACAGCATTATGGTAAGTGAAAGAGGCCAAACTCAGAAGTTACATACTGAATTAACCCATTAGTATGACATTTTTAAAAATATTGAACTTTAGGGACAATTTAGAAATCAGCAGTGGGCTAGAGAGATGGCTTAGCAGTTAAGACACTTGCCTGTGAAGACTATGGACCCTAGTTCAATTCCTTAGTGCCCGCATAAGTCAGATGCACAAGGTGGCTCATGTGTCTGGAGTTCATTTGGAATGTCTAGAGGCCCTGGCATACCCATTCTCTCTCTCTTTACCTGCCTCTATATCGCAAATAATAAATAAATAAAATATTTTTTAAAAAAGAAAAAAATCAGTGGCTGCCCAGGGCTGGGGCTGATGGAATAAGTTGATTATAAAGAGAGAAAAGGAGCAATGAAACTCTTTTCCATATTAAATGTGGTGGTGGTCACAAAACAGGTAGGGCCCACCACAAGGGGCAAAAGACAGACAAAATGCTGGACCCTTAATTTGTTACCATGTACTTTTTAAAAGTATATTTGTTTATTTGTCAGTTCCAACACTGTTTGAAGGTCCAGCATCTCATCTGAGACTCAAGACAATCTCTTAAGTGCGAGCTCTGAGATATCAAAACACAAGTTGTATACTTCCAACACATATTGGCACTCGATAAACACTCTCATTCCAACACGGAGGAATGGAGGCATGGTGAGGAAAGACTGGACCGAAGCAAGAGTGAGACTCAGCAGAGAAAACATCAAATCCTGAGGCTCCAAAAGGCTTGAGCAGCTCTACCCCTTTATCTTCTGCTTTAAGCCCATAGCTCTTCCTGACAGATGTCCCATGGGCCTAGCAGCTCCAGCATCTTTCTTCCATTTTTCATGCAGCTAAAACCATACCATGTGGACAAAAATGCCAAGTAAAGATGAAGCCTGACCTTGAGGTACGGGGCACTCCTTCAGCATTCTGCCTTTAGGCATTTTTCTCTCAAAGGAATTTACATTATAACTGGTTTGAGCCTTCAATGGGTTGGTCTTGCTTTCAGGGTTTCTTTCTTTCTCTCTTTCCTTCTTTCTTTCTCTCTTTCCTTCTTTCTTTCTTTCTTTCCTTCCTTCCTTCCTTCCTTCCTTCCTTCCTTCCTTCCTTCCTTCCTTCCTTCCTTCCTTCCTTCCTTCTTCCTTCCTTCCTTTCTTTTTTTCTTTCTTTCTTATTTCTTTTTGAGTGGGGGTGTTGAGGTAAGGTCTCACCCTAGCTCAGGATGACCTGGAATTCACTATGTAGTCTCAGGGTAGCCTCGAACTCACAGTGATCCTCCTACCTCTGCCTCCCAAGTGCTGGGATTAAAGACGTTCACCACCACCCCCAGAAAGGGCATCTTTCTTATTGTCCCAGTGTAGAGTAATTAGCTTATCTTCATGGTGGTAATCTCTTTAACAATTGCACCAATCCTTGTCTCTGGGCCTGGGACTTTCAATTTGCTTACATTTCTTTCTGTGCCAAACCTGATATCTTTCATATCTTCCTGCACTGTATCTTCCTTTCTTTTACTTTAGATCTAAATTAGAGAAGCAAAGAGATATCATGCCACAGAGGCAATATTTTCCTGTCTTGAAATTTCTTCCACCAAACCCATTAATCCATCACTTTAGTTCAATTTACGCAGGGTCTCAGGACATGAATAGAGTGAAACCAGTTTCTTTGCCAGAACATCACATGAGCTACCCCTGTCTAGTCTAGTTCCCAATATACTCTCTTTTCCCCTCTGAAACCTCATAAGCTGAGCTTCCATAGTTTGCATTTCTGTCAGCCTTCTGATCTTTCAAACACCTACCAGAGTGACCCATTAAGTTCTGCTTTACAATACTGTAAGGCTTCTGCAGTCCAAATTCTGAGTCCTTCCACATTTCTCCTGTAAACTGAAGAACTAGAGCAATGGTCCCATTCCCAGGACCAATTTTCTGTGTCAGTTACTTTCTTGTTGCTAGGTGCTAGGATAAAATACCTGACCCGAGGGTAGTGGGGGGGGGGCAGGGGGGGAAACGGCAAAAAACAAGGCCAGGCATGGTGGCGCATGCCTTTAATCTCAGTACTTGGGAGGCAGAGGTAGGAGGATTGCCATGAATTCAAGGCCACCCTGAGAATTCCAGGTCAGCATGGGCTACAATGAAACCCTACCTTGTAAAGCCAAGCATATATATTGTCTCCAGAAGCAGCTTAGGGAAGGAAACATAGTTTCCAGGGGAAGTCTTATCATGGCAGGAAAAGCATGGCAGGAGTAGACAGCTAGTATCACCTCTTCACATCACCAGGGAAGTGGTAGAGAGAGCAAGCCTGACTGGGCCATTACAACACCTCAAGCCCCTGTCCCTCCCACAGTGACACATTTCTTCCAGCAAGGCGCCACCTCTTAAAGCTTCTATAGCCTTCCCAAATAACTAGAGATTAAGCATTCAAACCCATGATTCTGTGGGGGCCATTTTACATTACACTCAAACCACCACAGGCCACATAATCAGAATGGTTATAGACTAAGTGGCCCTTAATTATAAACCAGATGAAAACTCGTAGGTCCAAGATGGTCACACAAATGACCAAACAAACCAACAAAAGAAAGTGGTGGACCTACTACTACTCCTGTCCAAAAAGCCTAACTAAGCCTCTTGCTTTCATTCGCTCTTTTTTAACTTAAAAATCACTATTCTTGGAGGCCACACAATTGAACAGCTCACTATTACTCACTCACTTCTCTGCAGATAACACCTGTGATGTTTAGATTATAAAAGTTGCCCAAGTCTCTCTGTGGAAGTTGAAGGCCACCTTTGCCAAAAGCTCTTACTGGTCTAGAGCCCATTGCTCCCTTTGGTTGACTAATGGGACAAAGGCTTTCCACTGCTGGCTTCAGGTCTGTCATCTGTCCCCTCTTGCAGTCTTTTTTTTATTTAAAAATTATATTTATTTTTTAATTGACTTATTTATTTGATGGAGAGAGATAAAAATTTTGTTTTTGACCATTCATAGATGTATGTAATACATTTTGATCAGATTCACTACCCATTATCTTCTCTTGTCCCCCTCCCAATCCCACAAAACCCCTTTCTCTTCCCTACAAATCCCCTTTCTGCTTTCACCTTTTGCTGGCTTAACCCCCGAGTCCCATTCTACTCAGTGTGCGCTTGACTTGATGGTTTGAGAAATGTCTTGCCCAGGAACCGAGCGCCAGTTTAACCTGGCCTGTTGCCAGCTGGAGCTTGTCTGAGTATCTTGTACCCTGGGCCCGTGCTTCCTCAACAACTTGGGCACTGAGACTTCATTGGCTCAGACCTGAGGCCACGGTGCCGACAAGATGCTCATGCCAGCTGAAACTCCACATTTCCTGAATGGAGCTGGAAGCCCATTAGCCCACCAAATACAAGGCACACGCTTGTGCACTTAAAAAAAAAAAAATCCTTAAAAACTGTATCTGGACCGAGATGGCCTGGTGGATAAAGTGTTTGCCATGCAACCATGAGGACCCAAGTTTAGATCCCCATCACCCACAAAAGCTGGCCACTCTAGCACAGGCATCAGTAATCTTGCAGCTAGGTCTAGAAGGAAGGTGGAGAGAGGAGTATCGCCCAGAAGCCTGGGGGCCAGTTAGCTTGGAGTTCACAGTGGTGAATAAAAGGTCTTGTCTCAAACAACGTGGGAGGCAAGGACTGATGCCAGAAGTGGTCCTGTGATCTCCACATATGTGCCGAGCACACCCACATTCACACACATGAATAGGCATGCCTACACACACACACACATTAAAAAAAAATTAAAGCCTGTATCCGTAGACAGAGGATACCAGACCTTAGCCCACCCTAGAGAATCGAGCCGACTGCCCCCATGGCTGTTTTACCCCTTCTGCGTGAACAGAAGTCACAGCACCGGCTCAAGTCCCAGCCTGAGAAGCTTGTCTGTCTTCTCCATGACATGTGGCCTCATGTTATACCCTGTCATAACAGCCTGCTGTCGATAGCAGTTGTAACACCGCGAGCATTTATCAAAACACAACTCCATGCTGAACAAGGTGAATGCCAAGTTCAGTGAAAGACCCTGTCTCAAAAAGTACAGTGGAGGGCTGGAGAGATTGCTTAGTGGTTAAGCGCTTGCCTGTGAAGCCTAAGGACCCCGGTTCGAGGCTCGGTTCCCCAGGTCCCACATTAGCCAGATGCACAAGGGGGCGCACGCATCTGGAGTTCGTTTGCAGTAGCTGGTGGCCCTGGTGCACCCATTCTTGTCTATCTGCCTCTTTCTCTCTCTGTCTGTCTGTCATTCTCAAATAAATAAAAAATAAACAAAAAATACTAAAAAAAAAAAAAAACAACCCACAGTGGAGAGTGATTGAAGAACACAGTCCACATCGACCTCTGGCCTCCACACACACTCACACATGTGCACATGCATATCCAACACACTCACACACCACAGACACACATACATGAAATAAAATGAAATAATACCCAAGGCAGGGAATGTTTTACTCACTGAGCAGACCACCTATGAAATGATATGTGCAAGGACACAGGGTTGAACTTTTTGTGACATTGTGGCCGAGCTGGGTGTCCACCTCGGGGCCTCATCCCAGGCCCATGTGCATGCTAGACACGTGCTCTACCACTGAGCTACACGCCCAGCCCATTTAACTTGGTCCCATGGTGGTCTCATCTTCACCCCTCACCAGCCTGGGTCAGAAGGAACTCACCCTCACTGTCATGTGGGACCTGAACTTGAGCTTGAAAGAGAAGGGGTTACCACTGGCGGAGAGGTGCTTTACACTGCTATGAATATCAAAAGGCCAGCAGCTCCAAATAGCTCGAGGAAGGGTGGTGGTGTTTTGAAGGGACCCTGCCTGCCCAACTTCCTTCATAGAGAATGAGCCGTCTGCAGAGAGGGGTGGAGGGAATACTGTCAGGTCCCATCTGAGAGTGGCAGGTCCCAGAGGTGAGCTTAAGAGCTGGTACCTGAGTCAAGGGACGCAACTGTGGGGTCCAGGAGGACCAGAGAGAAGACAGCCCCAGCAGCTGCCCCTGCTGGACTCTTCCTGCCTTTTGCCTTTATCCCCATCTTGCATCAGCCTGAGGGAGCCAAACACAGCTCAGCAAAGACAGGGAGGTGGTAGGAGGGACTCTCCAGGGAAAGACATCATCAGGCCAAACCGCTGTAGATTTCTGGGAGCTCTGGTCCAGGAATCGGCTTCTAGAACTCAATAAGAGGGAGATGAAACATAATGAAAGTCATTTTTTCTTTTAGATAAACATGAATTATTCACCAAAGATCTAAATTCTGACTTATTACAGCTTGAAACGTATCAAGGAGAGAAAATTCTTTTTCTATTTCCTTTTTGCCTCTGTCTCAGGCGGGGAAGTATGACCTCACCTTGCTCGGTGGCTAATGGTCACCTTTAATTGTGGAGGAGGCTGAACTGCCTGTGGGCCAGGGTACTATCTACATATGTCTTGCATCTGTCACAAATGTTAATACTGTCATTCCTCTGCTGTCTGAATGTAGCCGGTCATCTTATCCAATAGGGAGGAAAACATACGACCTTTTGTGATGACCTTAATGCCGCTAGCTGTTCCATTTGTTTAAAGGACATGGCTGGTCTAATCAGCTTACACACTGGTTCTGAAGCCTGCCCTTTCTTTGACAGTGAGAACATGAGTTCCTTCTGAGCCTGGCTGTGGAGGGATGCCATGCAGTATCCATAGGGCCCACGGTTTAAACCCAAGGTGAGACTTGAGCTCATGACTCCACTGAGCTCCTGCATAACTTGTCCCTCTTCTCCATGGCTGTATTTGTCCCTTGCTCCAGGATCTCCAGGAGGCTTGGTCACCATCAGTCAGGCTATAGCAGGTGACTCCAACCCGCAAGCAGATAGGGCCCTCGGAAGTCTGAGCTCATCCTACTGGGAAGGCTGCCTCGGTGTTTTTCAACCTGAGGGGTGAAGTCAGATTTAATTTTGCTGTCAAGGACTAGGTGAACTGAGATGCAGTGTGTTCCAGAGCTAAGTAACTCTGATGTTGCTATTGTTATCCCTGAGAAGAGGGCTTTTGCAATCGTCGTTCATGACCTTGGGTATGGTGGTCATCTCCCTGTGAAGGATGATCTATCTGTTGGTCTGTGTCGACACCAAGGTAACCCATGACTCTCTGTGAAGGCATTTCCCCTGCCATTAAGACCTAGTGCAAACCATCTTACCTTACATATGCCCTGAATATAACTAAATACCCTCATCCACTGTTGCCCTCAGGGCTTAGTTACTGCAGTAATTAGGCGTTGTATGCCTGTATCCCTGCATTAACTAGGTTCTTTTTAAATATTTCATTTTTTATATATTAAAAAAAATATTTTATTTGTCTTTATTTGAGAGAGAGAAATAGGCAGGGGGAGAGAGAGAGAGAGAGAATGAATTCCAGATGTATGCCCCCCCCTTGTGCATCTAGTTTACATGGGTCTTGGGGAATTGAACCTGGGTCCTTTGGCTTTGCAGGCAAGTGCCTTAACCACTAAGCCATTTCTTATTTTTCTTTATTTATTTGAGAGAGAGAGAGAGAGGGAAAGAGGGAGAGAGAGAGATTGGGCATGCCAGGGCCTCTTAAGTGGGTCCTGAGGAATTGAACCTGACTCCTTTGGCTCTGCAGACAAGCACCTTAACTGCTAAGCAATCTCTCCATCCTTAGGATCTTTTTTTTCAAAAATGTTTTTATTTTTAAATATTTAAAAATTTTTATTTATTTTATATAATATATACACACACACACACATATATGACAGAGAGAGAATGGGTGCACCAGGGCCTCTGGCCACTGCAAATGAACTCCAGATGCATGTGCCACCTTGTGCATCTGGTTTACGTGGGTTCTGGGGATTCAAACCTGGGTCCTTTGGCTTTGTGGGCAAATTCCTTAACCACTAAGCAATCTCTGTAGCCAAACTGGGCTCTTTTTTAGAAATACTTTTGGGGCTGAAGACTTTGTTCTATACTTATTTTTGCTTGTGTGAATATGTGCATGTAATATGGTGTGTGTGGTGAGGGCATATGTATGTGCCCTGGTGGAATGCCATGAGCTTACCTGCGGGGGGTGGGGGGAGCTCACCTGGAGTGGCCAGAGCAGAACACGGGGTATCCTGCCATTGCTGTTCCACCCATTCTTGTTTGAGTTGGAGTCTTGTTTTAAACTATTTATTTATTTATTTGAGAGAGAGAGAGAGAGAGAGAATGGCTACACCAGAGCCTCCACCTGCTGTTAATGAACTCCAGATGTGTGTGTCATTTTGTGCATCTGGTTTATGTGGGTCCTGGGGAATCCAATCTGGGTCCTTTGGCTTTGTAGGTAAGCTCCTTAATCACTAAGCTATCTCTCCAACCTATACATATATGTACAACACCAGTGAGTTTCTATGTCCTTTATTTGCCTATAAGAGAGCAGAAAGGTTGTGGTGATTTGACTCAGATATCCCCCATAAACTGAATGCTTAGGTCACCAGCTGGTGGCATTCTGATAATTGATGCCTCCTGAAAGCAATGTATTATTGGGGGTGGGCTTATAGGTGTTATAGCCAGGTTGCCCTTGCCAGTGTTTGAAAGACTCTCCTGTTGCTGTTGTCTACCTGATGTTGGCCAGGGGTGATGTCCACCCTCTGATGATACCATCGTTTTCCCCTGCCATCATGGAGCTTCCCCTTGAGTCTGTAAGCCAAAATAAGCCCCCCTTTTCCCCCACAAGCTGCTCTTGGTCAGGTGTTTTCTGCTAGCAATGCAAACCTGACTGCAACAGTCAGATTGGAACAAGAAGTTGGATTATTGCTGCTAGACACCTGTGTGGGTTTTTGCCTTTTTGAGCTGATTTTTTGAGAGAATTTGGAAGGATTTGAAATCTTGGCCTAAGAAATGCCCTGCAGTGCTCTAAGTACAGCTTGATGGACTATTCTGGTCAGAGTTGAAAGATCTAAATGCAGTAAGAACTATGGACTGTGAGGTTTGGCTTGTGAGGGTGAGAAAGAGCTTTGCCTGGACTGGGCTAGAAGCAGTTTGTGTGAGAGGCTTGCTGTTATGGCTGTGCCCTGAGAACTTGTGCAGGGCTAAGCAGAGGGATATGGCACAGGAAATGAAATATTTGGACCGAAACTGCTGCCCATCCAACTGCAATTGTTTAAGAGATTACAACCTTTGAGATTGGGCCAGCTGATCTGCATTGGGACAGCATAAAGAATGCAGAATATTTTGAAGGGGCCTGAATGCTGAAGGAGTGTCCTGTTCTTCAAAGTCTACTTTATTCCCCTCCTAGATTAACAAATTGGTATCCCACCTGATATTATGGCACATAAAAAATGCAGGAAAGAGAGGGTCACGGAATTTGCAAGACTCTTTTGTCTTTTGGAAATGGCTATGGGCAGTGTGAAGCATGCTTGTTGGATTATTTGAATGGAGCCCAATGGAGCCATGAAGATTAACTGTGGGTTTCAGTGGAGACCCAGTGAAGATGCCAGGACTATAGGATGGCTGCCAAGGAGAGGTCCCAGCACTGGATAAAATTTTCTGGGATTGTGAGTAGCCTAGCTGGGATGGGGGTGGAGGGAACAAAATGGAAATGTGAGCCTTGTCACTGGTTAGAATAACAGACCTGGAGACTTGTCAATGACTAGAGTTGTTGGACTTGGAGCTATGGAGTTTTCTGTTTACCCTGCTTAAATCTTGTATTGGTTGAATATTTCTTTGCTGTGCCCAAAGTCATATTTTACAGTGTCAATATTTATTCTGTGCCATTATGTTTTTTTTCATTATGGCTCAGTTAAAAGATCTTGGACTATGAGGATATTTGAACATCACTGGGATTTATAAAACCTATGGGGATGGGCTAGAGAGATTGCTTAGTTGTTAAGGTGCTTGCCTTTGAAGCCTAAGGACTCAGGTTCAATTTCCCCAGGACCCTCGCAAGCCAGATGCACAAGGTGGCTCATGCATCTGGAGTTTGTTTGCAGTGGCTAGAAGCCCTGTCATGCCCATTTTCATTTTCTTTCTCTCTCTCTCTCAAATAAATAAATAATAAAACATATTTTTTAAATATGGGGACTTTTAAAGTTGGACTGAATGCATTCCATTTTACATCATGTATGGTTATCAGTTTATGGGGATCAGAGGCAGGATGTGGTGGTTTGATTCAGGTGTCCCCCATAAACTTAGGTGTTCTGAATGCTTAGGTTCCCAGCTGGTGGCAATATGACAATTAAAGCCTCCTGGAGGCAGTGTGTTGTTGGGGGTGGGCTTCTGAGTGTTATAGCCAGCTTCCCCTTGCCAGTGTTTGGCACACTCTCCTGCTGCTGTTGTCCACCTTATGTTAGCCAGAAGGTGATATCTATCCTCTGCTCATGCCATTGTTTTCCCCCTACCATCATGGAGCTTCCCCTCAAATCTATAAGCTAAAATAAATCCTTTTCTCCCACAAGCTACTGTTGGTCAGGTGTTTTCTGCCAGCAGTGTGAACCTGACCACAACAAAGGTCAACATCAAAGCCATTTCACGTGGATCTCCATCTGTCTTTGACTGTGAGACACTTCCTCCTGGCCAGGGGATTAGACCTGAGAGTGTGCTCAGTGGCAGCCCAGGTCTCAGGTGTGGGGGGTTCCAGTTCCCTCCTGTGGAACATGCCTCAGGGGCAGGAGACTCCAAAGTCAAGGACAATATCCTTCCATAGACAATCCAACCCACAGAACCCACCATGGAGTCCTGTCCGCCGGGAAGTGTTGGTGAGCTTCTTGCATGGCAGGTGGGAGTGTCTGGCCTTGGGATGATGGCTGTGGAAGACCCCACTGTGTGTCTTACAGATGTTCCTGCTATTGGAGGTGGCTCCATTTTTACCATGATGGTGATGGGGTCACATGTGAGGTGCGTGCCGTGTGTGTGTGTGTGTGTGTGTGTGTGTGTGTGTGTGTGGTGTTTGTGGTGAATGCAAGCGCATGTGCTGAGGTCTCTGTCCAGGTTTGGACTCCAGAGTCTGCCTCTATGGGGATCCCCGGGAGCAAACTGTCATGCCAGCAAAGGGGTGGGGATGCACCTAGTCTAGTTGGAGCACTGGCTGGCTGGCCAGTCCCACGAGGAGTGCTGTGAAGGCATCTAGAACAGCTGTCCATAGAATTTTCTGGGATGACAAATGTTCACATTCACCATGCTGGATGTGGCTGCCATTTGTGGCTCCTGAGAACTTGAGATATGGTGAATGCAATTAAGGAACTATGGCTTCCATGTTGATTCATTTTTGTTAATGAAAATTTAGGGCTGCACCAGCACTAGGTGGTAGGACCCCATTGCTGAAGACTCCTCATGCTTGACTTGCAGTCACTGAGAAACCAAGCTGGAACTGAGCTGGAAGCCTCCTCCCTGTTGACTAGCTGTCAGGATGCTAGAAAGAGCTATGTAGCACACAGCCTTTTGGAAGAACAAGTCAGCAGTGGACCCTGAAAGCTTTCAACTAGTCAAACAGGCCAAATATGCCAACTGGGACAATGGTGGCGTGTCTGTCTGGGGGGAAAACAATAGCTCTCTAGATAAGAGGCCCACTCCACTGGAAGGAATTCATGCCTGCTACTGAAAACCTATCAAAAGCCTGTAGCTGGGGAGGTGATAAACTTTAGGGAGGAAACTACAACTGTTATCTGCCTAAATGCATGTATTATGCCCTCTATATACTTATGTTTGTACCCATATATTAATGCTACTCTCACTTTTGGTTAGAGAAGCTTCTCTTCAGATGGCAGTGACCTCTGGCATGACTCAAAACTCATCAAAGTGCTGGGAAGAAATGACAAGGGAATGCCTTCAAAACACAAAGTGGCCTTAATATACATAACCTTATAGTAGCTGACACTACCTACACAAGACATGCATAAAAATGGGGCCTGGAGAGGTGGTTCAGTAGTTAAGGCACATGCCTGCAAAACCTAACTGCCTGGGTTGTATTCCCCAGGGCCACATAAAACCAGATGCTCAGAGTGGTACATGCATCTGGTTTTCACTTGCATTGGCTAAAGGCCCTGGCATGCTTATTCTCTCTGTCTCTGTATCGCTCTCTCTTCTCTCTATCTCTGCTTGCAAATAAATAAATAAAAATTATGTTTAAAAGAAGTTAGGGCTGGGGAATTGCTCAATGATTAAGTGTTCTTCCTGTGTAAGCATGAGGGTCTGAGGGGGTGTGGTGGTTTGATTCAGGTGTCCCCGATCAACTTTTGTGTTCTGAATGCTTAGATCCCCAGCTGGTGGCATTTTGATAATTGATGCCTCCTGGAGGAAGTGTATTGTTGGGGCAGGCTTATGGGTGTTATGGTCAGCTTCTCCTTGCCGGTAGTTGGCACACTCTCCTGTTGTTGTTGTTGTCTGCCTGACATTGGCCAGGAGGTGATGTCCACCCTCTGCTCATGCCATCATTATTCCCTACCATCATGGAGCTTCCACTTCAGTCTGTAAACCAAAATAAACTCTTTCCTCCCACAAACTGCTCTTAGTCAGGTATTTCCTGCCAGCAAAGCACAGCTAGGTCCTTGCCAGTGTTTGGCACACTCTCCTGCTGATGTTGTTCAGCTGATGTTGGCCAGGGGGTGATATCCACCCTCTGCTCATGCCATCATTTCCCCCTGCCATCGTGGTGTAAGCCAAAATAAATCCTGTTTCCCACAAGCTGCTCTCGGTTGGGTGTTTTCTGCCAGCAACGTGAAGCTGACTGAAAACAGGGGACCTGAGACTGCAGGAGCTCAAACCTCCAGAACGCATGCAAACATGGGGGCTTGGCCACATGTGCCTGTAACCCTCGTCCTGCAGAGCGGAGCAGGCATCAGGGAAGCCCTGCAGTTTGTGGAAAGTGGCAAGCTCTGGTATGAGTTAAAGACTCTGGGTCGAACAAGAATGGATGGAAGAGTGGTGGATCAGGGCACCCTATGTTAGGCTCTGACACCCATTCCTGTAGCTGGCCAGTGCATGGGGCATTCCAAGAGCACATACATGTGCACACACCACACATACCTACACCATAAAACATAAAACACACACACACACACACACACACACACGCACCATACAAGCAGAAGCAAAGCAGAAACAAAAATGTTAGCACCAGTGGCCAACACAGGTCTAGAGGATGCAAAATCCATTCTTGGAGTGTCACTGAGGCTCCTCCCAAAACTGGACTCAGGGATACCTTTTAGTAACAAGTACTTAATACCCAAGGCTCTGAACATCCTGCAGTGAGCAGAGCTGTCCCTATGTAAGGGTCCTTGTCTGTAATCTGAGCTAGAAGATTCCTCATTGCATACCTCCAGTCTCCATTTCCAGAGAGGAGGGTCACAGACACCTGTTTATAAGGTCCCTGATCTGTGAGAATCTCAGTCTCTGCCTGACTTTGTCTCCTTCCTTCGAGAACAGTACCAGGCCACTGATTGGGACCCAGAGAGAAGGGGAGCCCAAAATCAATGTGCTGATTGTGGCATTCAGGAGGTCAAAGACTAGATCCTGGCATGAGGCAAGCCTAGAGCCCTTCTGTGAAAAGAGACAAAAGACAAAAAAGTGTAAGGGGGCCTTTAATAAGGTCAGATTCAATACAGAGGCCACTGATGGAGTCACATCATCCACCAGCCTGCTTCTAGGCAGGGCCATAATCCCACCCTCAGGCTTGTCCGAGCCTCAGGCAGCTGGTTCATTCATGAGAATGCTATACATGGCCTTTCCTGCCACTCCCTTTCTGCTGAACAGCACAGGATGCCACCTCTGTCATCACAAAGATGCTTCCTTAGGCTTGGCCCTGATAGGCTCAGATACATGTGATGAAGTCAAGACTGGGGTTCTGGGGTCCAGATCTCAGGCCAGTCATGTTTTGTTGGCCAGGGAGCAACGGGTCCTCCTCTTCTATGTCCTCAATGAGCCTTGGGTACCCAAGGGTGCTGGGCACCAGTACGTGGGTGAGCATGTACTGTGTGCAGGGTCAGGAGTGGGGATGGCGTGGAGCTGTCTTGAGCCTGGGTCTGGTTTTGAAGCCCAGAATTTGGGAGTGGTCGGGCTTGCTGTCCAACTGCAGGGAATGGCAGAAGTTGAGGTGGGTTAAAAACTCCCAGGGGCAGTCTTTGCAGAGGACACCCATGGATTCCAGAGCCTTCTTCTCATGGACCTCCTTGTACTGCTGACAGCGTGGTTGCTGCCTCGGGGTCCTGCCAGGGCAGAGAGCCTGGGTTGAGAGACACGAGCATAGTTTAGACTCTCCAGGTTATCTCTGTCCCTTTCTTTGATGCCCAGGTGGGCGCTGATCGAGGCACAGTGGATAGTGCCAGTTAGGTTCTGGTTTTCCCAGTAGGGGATGTGCTGACCGGTGCAGGTGGTGCAGGACTTCTTGGCCAGGCCGAAGTTGACGACGTTCACGGGGCTGCGTCTCTTCCGCAGGCCTGTGAGAAAGCCGGGATCTTCTGGTCCTGGTGGACGAAGCTCTTGAAGTGGATGTCCTCTGTGCGGCCGACCAGCACCCAGCCTCTGTATCAACCTGAGTCCGAACATTCGGGAACACAAGTGAAAGAGATCTCCCTTGGGACACTAGGGAAAACCAACTGTCCTCTGATTGAATTTGAGGCCTGCTCTACAGGAGGGAATTCATACCTGGTACTGAACACCTACTCAAAAGCCTGTGATTGGAGATGGCATAAGGCCTTGGTAAAAGCTACTACTGTTGTTTGGTTAAATGGTTAGGGTGTGCCCACCAAATTGCCTTCTACATACTTATGTTTATGCCCATATGTCAACGGCACTCTGACTTTTCTTAGGGACACTACTCTTGTCGGAAGGTGGTGACCGTGGTGGTGGCTCAAACCCCATCGAAGTGCTGAGACATGAGGCGTCTTTACCACATCCTCCGAGAAGAGGGCTGGAGGGATGGCTTAGCGGTTAAGGCATTTGCCTGCAAAGCCAAAGGACCCAGGTTTGATTCCCCAGGACCCACGTTAGCCAGATGCACAAGGGGTCGCACACGTCTGGAGTTGGTTTGCAGTGGCTGGAGGCCCTGGCGCTCACTGGCGCGTGCTCTCTCTCTCCCTCTTTCTCTGTCAAATAAATAAAAATATTTTTTTTTAAATATTATTTATTTGAGAGTGACAGACACAGAGAGAAAGACAGATAGAGGGAGAGAGAGAGAATGGGCGCGCCAGGGCTTCCAGCCTCTGCAAACGAACTCCAGACGCGTGCGCCCCCTTGTGCATCTGGCTAACGTGGGACCTGGAGAACCGAGCCTCGAACCGGGGTCCTTAGGCTTCACAGGCAAGCGCTTAACCGCTAAGCCATTTCTCCAGCCCAAATAAAAATATTTTTAAAATAAAAAAATTAATATACAAAGAAGAGCTGGAAGATTGCTCAGTGTGGTTAAGGTTCTGGCCTGCAAAGCCCAAGGACCAGAGTTTGATTCCCCAGTACTCACATAAAGCCAGATGCACAAGGTGGCATGTGCATCTGAAGTTGGTTTGCAGTGGCTAGAGGCTCGAGTGTGCCTATTCTCTCTCTGCCTCTTTCTCTCTCACTCCCACTCAAATAAAAGAATAAAAGAATTGGCTGTTTGCTAAATCCACGTGAGGGTCAAGAGTAGGTGTGACTCCGCTCCTCTGCCACAGGGAGGTACCTGACCACACTGCTGCTCTGGTCCCACCAGTGCGTCCCAGCCAACCCTGGACAGCCCTCCTCCTCCTCCTCCTCCTCCACCGCCTCCTCCTGCTTCTGTTAATATTTCAGGCTGACCTGGAATTCACTCTGTAGTCTCAGGGTGGCTCAGCCTCGCGGCAATCCTCCCACCTCTGCCTCCCGAGTGTTGGGATTAAAGGTGTGCGCCACCACGCCCAGCCTTGGTGCCACTTCTGTACCTGGCTTATGTGAGTGGCTTGGAAGTGGAGCCTGGGCCGGCAGGCTTTGCAAACAAGCACCTTTAACCACTGAGCAATCTTCCCAGACCTTCTGTTTCAATATTCTTGATTTTTAAAAAAATATTTTATTTATTTATTTAAGAGAGAGGAAGAGAGAGCATGGGCATGCCAGGTCCTCTAGCCATTGCAAATGAGCTCCAGATGCATTTGCCACGTTATGCTAATCTCTCCAGCCCTCAGTATTTTTAAGATATCCTCTGTGTCTTTGGCACTCTGGAATTTCACTGTGAAGATGGATGAATAAATAGATGGATAGATGGATGGATAGATAGATAGATCGATAGATAGACCAACAGACAGACAGACAGATAGATAGATAGAGAGAGAGAGAGACTATTCTAGGAAATCTGTCCCCTGTGTTGATTTTTGTGTAGTCCTTTGGTTCTCTGTGTGTGCATGTGTGTGTGTATGCTTATATGTACGCAGGGGTGACTCTGCAAATAGAAGCCCAAGGTAACATTGGGTGTCTTCCTCCATGGCTCGCACCGTTAGTTCTGGACAGGGTCTCTCTGAGCCTTGAGCACTCTGATTTGGTCCCAGTAGCCAGCCAGTGAGCCTTGGGGATCCTGCCACCTCTGCATCCCCAGTGCTGGAGTGCAGGCACACGCCACCACGGTGGGCTCCAGACTCAGCTTTTCATGCTCGCATGGCAAACCCTTTCTTTGCCCATTGCATATCTCCCCAACCCCTCTTTTAGCTCTTTAAAAAATTTTTTAAAAAAAATTCACTTGGCTATTTTTATAGATTCTTTTCATAAATTTCATTGTTATTAAGCATATTAAGCATGGCTACTTTACTGTCTTTATGTTTTTTTTTTATTTTTCTTTTGTTCATTTTTATTTATTTATTTGAGGGCGACAGAGAGAGACAGAGAGAGAGAATGGGCAAGCCAGGGCCTCCAGCCACTGCAAAGGAACTCCAGACGCGTGTGCCCCCTTGTGCATCTGGCTAATGTGGGTCCTGGGGAATCGAGCCTCCAGCTGGTGTCCTTAGGCTTCACAGGCAAGCTCTTAACCACTAAGCCATCTCTCCAGCCCCTGGCTTTATCTTATTACTCCAGAATTACACAGGCATGGTCCAGCTCTCTGCTGCTTCTTCCTCTTAGCTCTCCAGTGCCTCACTCCATTGTGTGGCTAGTTAAGTTCTCTCTCTCTCTCTCTCTCTCTCTCTCTCTCTCTCTCTCTCTCTCTCTCTCCCATTTAACTTTATCATTTCCCCAAAGTGTCTCCTAAAGAATGTGGAATGGAGTGCATGAGGTCTTCCTCTATAGTGACCTGACTTTGGTTTCCCCTGGGTTCCCGGGGCATTACTACTCCTGGGGTCACTCTAGTTATGTCTCCACTCAGGGCATATCAGACCACCCACCCCACAGAATAGCTTTTTTGGTCATAAACAAATGAACAGCATACTGGACAGCTTATGGTTTGAATATTTTGTGGAAATTTCTAGCACCTGTGTCCCCCTTTACTACCATACCCACTTACACACATGTGCATACCTTAAATACGTTAGTGCAACTTTGCACTGTCTAGAAAAGTGTAGGAGGTGTTTCTCAGTAGACCCTGAGGGTAGGGCCCCGGGATACATCCCAGGCTAATGCTGGAAGATCACTTTTCGAACTCAGCCATCTTGGGCAGACCGTGGGTTTTGTCTCCCGCCTCACAAGCCTGTGAGGCTATGAACTCTGAAGGTCAAGTTCGCCAGGAAGAAACACACTTGGAACACAGCACTTTGCATGCATTTCTGCACCACCTCACCTGATCCCTTGCTAGGAATTCTTCACTTCATTGCTTATTCATTGTGGTTCTTTGGAAATTATTCATACTCCAGAATTTTTAGTTATTTTTCAATAAATGTATTGATCTTGCCATGTTTTCCAGAAATGGAAATTGGTTTCATAAAAAGGAAAAAGTTCATGTTTTATAATTCAGCAGTCTTCATTTACATAGTGCCAACAGACAGTGTCCACTGAAAATCACTGCTGTGTTTGTAGATTAATCATACTGTGTATGTGAAAAGTACTTTTAACTTTTCAAATTGCTTTCACATGTATCTGTGGTCTCATGGAGGGGTTGGGGTTGGCTGTGCCCTTCAGGGGTGCTTTGAAAGTTCAAAGGAAGTTTTTGAATCATCCTCATGGTGGGGACCATGCATTTAGTGGGGTGTCAGATGCCGGACCCTACAATGCATAGGCAAAGCATGCCCGATAAATAATATTCCTGTGCCTCATATGACTTTTTTTTTTTTTTTGAGGTAGGGTTTCGTTCTATCCCAGGCTGATCTGGAATTCACTATGTAGTCTTATGGTGGCCTTGAACTCAGGGCAATCTTCCTACCTCTGCCTCTCAAGTGCTGGGATTAAAGGTGTGCGCCACCACGCCTGGCTGTCATATGATTTTAAAAAATATTTTATTTGTTTATTTGCATGCAGAGATAGATAGAAGGGGGAGAGAGAATGGATGTGGCACCGGGGCCTCCTGACACTGTAAAGGAGCTCCAGATGCATGTGCCACTTGGTGTATCTGGCTTTACATGGGTACTAGGGAATCTAACCCAAGCCATCAGCCTTTGCAGCCAAGTGCCTTTAACCACTGAGCAATCTCTCCAGCCCCTCATATGACTTTTGCATGTCCCCTGAGGGTGCTGGCAGAGTGAATATCACAGTTTGTCCTGAGTCAGGGCATGTGGGATTATCTTAATGCTTCTTTTGTGAAGGAGGTCTGGTTTGTGAGCCTATGTTTGGTAGTTTCTCCACTTTGATAGTCTTTAATTGGTCTTGGGATAATTCTTCAATTGAGATTATATCCCTCTGCTTCTTATCATTTGCAAACAAGTCCCATTGATTATCATTCATCCAACTTTAGTTTCACTGTGGTGAACACCTGTTCCTTGATGTCCTGACAGACTGAATCCAAGTGACACGTTTCTTATAACTAACTGCTGTGTTCTTCCTCCTTCTCTGTGTCCTCTAGGGAGATCATGTTGGGTGTTCAGAGGCTAAGGAAGGACTGTGAGTTTGAGGACAGTCTGGGTTACATGGCCTGGACTGTTGCAAAATCAAAAGCCACTGGAGCTGGGGAGATGGTCAGTGAGTCTGAGTGTTTGCTGCACAAGCAAGAGGACCTGAGTTCAATCCCTAAAGAATCATGTAGGACGCCAGGTGGGGCTGCACATGCCTGGATTTCCAGAGCTGAGACGGGGTGTCTGGGGCTCACCAGTCAGCCAGAATAACTGAAAAATGGCAAGCTCCGGGGTCAGGTAGAGATTCAAGGAAACAGAGCAGGATACACAACATCCTCCTCTGACCTCCAGATGTGTGTGCATAGGGCATGTGCATCTATACACACATGTATCAATACACACGTGCCCCAACACCTCATCAAATTTATTTGTGTTGTAGATTAGATCTCAGACATCTTTCTTTCTTCGAAGAATTATATTTGTTTGTATATTACCTGTGAATTTTATATTTTTATTTATTTATTCGAGAGAGAGGAAAAAAAGAGAGACAGACACAGAGAGAGAATGGGGCAAGCCAGGGCCTCCAGCCATTGCAAATGAACCTCAGAAGCATGTACCACCATGTACATCTGGCTTATGTGAGTACTAGAGAATTGAACCTGGGTCCTTAGGCTTCTTAGGCAAGTGCCTAAACTGCTAAGCCATCTCTCCAGCCCTCACCTATAAATCTCATATAAGTAAAGAAGAGGATCATAATATTTTTGTTCAGAAATCAAATCTTGTCATGCCTGTATTCCACATGCATGTCATTCCAGAAAGAGATAGAGAGAGATCAGGTCTCAGGGATAGGGATAAGTACACAGATATATGTTTCTGTTTATTCTCTTAAAAACTCTACTATGTAGACTTGTCTTTCTATCTGTCTATCTTTCTTTCCTTCTTTCTTTTTGGTTTTTCAAGGTAGGTCCTTACTCTAGCCCAGATTGATCTGGAATTCACTATATAATCTCAGGGTGGCCTCAAACTCACAGTGATCCTCTTACCTCTGCCTCTTGAGTACTGGGATTAAAGGCGTGCACTGCCACGCCTGGCTTGTGTTTCTTATATCTCATTTTGTTGTTGAGTTTTGGGTACTGAAAATTGAACAAAGGGCCTTACACATGGTAGGCCAGCATTCTATCACTGAGTTATATCCCAAGCCCTTTTTTTTTTTTAAATTTTTTATTTATTTCTTTGAGAGCGACAGACACAGAGAGAAAGACAGATAGAGGAAGAGAGAGAATGGGCGCGCCAGGGCTTCCAGCCACTGCAAACGAACTCCAGACGCGTGCGCCCCCTTGTGCATCTGGCTAACGTGGGACCTGGGGAACCGAGCCTCGAACCGGGGTCCTTAGGCTTCACAGGCAAGCACTTAACCGCTAAGCCATCTCTCCAGCCCCCAAGCCCTTTTTATCCTATTTTTTTTTTTTGCATTTGTATGATAGTGTGTGTGAGGTGTGGTGTATGCACATGTGTGTGCAGATGCATTTGCATGAGTGTGTGTAAGCACAGTACTGTGGTGTGTGGTATGTGATGTGTGGTATATGCACATGTGTGTGCAGATGCATCAGTATGGGAGAGTGAGTGTGAATAGAGTATCTGTGGTGTGGTGTGTAGTATATGCACATGTGTGGGCAGATGCATCTGTATGGGAGAGTGAGTGTGAATAGAGTATCTGTGGTGTGATGTGTGGTATATGCACATGTGTGTGCAGATGCATCAGTATGAACGAGTGAGTGTGAATAGAGTATCTTTTGTGTGGCGTGTGGGGCTTGCACGTGTGTGTGCAGATGCTTCTGTGTGAGAGTGAGTGTGAGTAGAGTGCTGTGGCGTGGTGTGGTGTGTGGAGCATGCACGTGTGTGAAGATGCCTCTGGGTGGTGAACATGAGGGGACCGGAAGAGAAGTCGGGTGCTCTTCTCTTTTGTTCATCTGCATAGTTCCTTGAAACAATCTCTCCCTCAACCAATAGCTGTTGTTTTCCTTTCCACTGACTGCTGGGTAGACTCCAGTGATTCTCTGGTCCCTGGCCCACCTGGCACTGGAGATACAGATGTGCCTGCTCACACCCAGCTTCTTACATGAGTTCTAGGGAAATTAAATCTCCCAGGGCCATCTCAGGCCCTCATGCATAAGTGGCAAGTACTCTTAACTGCTGCTTGACTGCTGAGCCATCTCTCCAACTCCCTTTTAACTTTATTTTTTGTATTTTTCTTTAATGAAATAGAGAGAATTAGCACGTCAGAGTTGGCATGCGTCCAGCCACTGCAGTTGAACTCCAGATGCATGTGCCATTCTGTGCACATGTGCGATCTTGCATGCTTGTGTCACCTTGTGCATTTAACTTACGGGGACCCTAAGAGTAGAACAGGGGTCTTTAGGCTTCACAGGCAAATGCCGTAACTGCTAAGCCATCTCTCCAACCCAACTTTTTATTTAATTTTGAGACAAGTTCTCGCTAAGTTGCCCAATCTGGTCCTGAACTTGCTCAGTCCAGGCTGACTTCTGAGTAGGTGGGATTACAGACCTGTGCCACCAGGACCAGCTATACAGCGCGCGCGCTCTCCTCTTCTTTTGAAGTACCAACAGAGAGAGCGAGAGAAGGAGAATGGACACATGTGCACTTTGTGCATCAGACTTTACATAGGTCCTGGGGAATCAAACTCAAGCTCATTAGGCTTTACAAGCAAGCACATTACCTGCTGAACCATCTCTCCAGCCCTATATCTCTTTTCGACATGGGAGGACTCTGAGGCTTAGAAAGGTACTATGCCATACTCAAGGTCACCCTACTATCCAGTTAGGCTTGATTCCAAGGTGCCTTGACACCCCTTCCCCTTCTGACTCCTCACATGTCCATTCATTCTACCCACGAGTGTGCGCAGTGTGGACTTGTGAGCGTGAGATGTGTACCAATCCCAGTCTGCTCTCCAGGAGTAACCAGTTCTCTCCCATGCCAGGCAGAGGACAGTCTCAGCTGTCCCCCACAGCTCATTACGGACCTCAGGAAACTGCCATCCTCCCACCAATGGGCTGCAACATCTGGACAAAGCCTGCTTCTTCTCAAGGTCCAGCTTTATGGCTGGTCCTGGTCACTGGTGGGCTCCTGTGTGTCCGGAGTCCCTGTGATTGAATCCAATGTCCCTGCCCAGCCTGTGATGTCACTTGAAAATGAGTGGGGAGCCGGATCAAGCCAAGTCTGAGTCCTACCTGGCTCCCAGCAAGGTACACTCTGCAGGTGGTGCTACGGCTCCCTCACCCCAAAGGGCTGTCTGGCCCGACTTCTTGTGAACATGCTTGTATCTGTACCTTTCATTGCATCTCATGCTATCTCATTTCTTTCCCTTTGCATCTAAGCATTAAAAATTTACCTTTTCTTTTTTATGGCTTATTTTGAGAGATAGAGAAAAAGACGCAGAGAGAGAATGCGTGCACCAGGGCCTTCAGCCACCACAAACTCCAGGTGCGTGCTCCCCCTTGTGGTGCATGTGCAACATTGCATGCTTGCATCGTTGTGCATCTGGCTACGTGGGACCTGAAGATTCGAACATAAGTTCTTAGGCTTTGCAGGCAAGTGCCTTAACCACTAAGCAATCTCTCCAGCTTCACCTTTTCTTCTTTTTTTAAAAAAATATTTTATTTATGAGAGTGAAAGAGAGAGAGAGAGGCAGATATGAAGAGAGAGAAAGGACACACTAGGGCCTCCAGCAACTGCAAATGAACTCTGGATGCATAGGCCAGTTTGTGCATCTGGCTTTACATGGGTACTGGGAAACTGAACCTGGGTCCCTTGACTTTTCTGACAAGCTCTTTAACCACTAAGCTATCTCTCCAGCCAGAAAATTCACCTTTTCAATGAATGTTTCCTGAGTGCAAACTTGATGCTAGGCATGTGTTGTGCGCTAGACAGGCAAGGCCTTGAGTCTTGTGGGGGGAATGGGAAGCAGGCAGTGGGCACGGGAACAGAAATGAACGCTGCCATGTCAGAAAGTGAGACGTACTAGGAAAAAGGGGGAAAAATAGGATGAAGTGATAGGAAATGATCTGAGACCAGTGGGGAATATTTGAGATTTTAATGTTAAACTTCCTTTCCCCTAGACTTTATGGACAGTTGCTAAAGACCGGAAGGTGCTTTCCTACGTCAACAAGTCCACATTGTAATTTAAATAATCACCTCTTGAATGTATCTCTTTTCTCAGTTGATATTTTAATGTTGGGTTTTCTTAAAATAGAGCTGCCCTTTGGAAGAGAATTATAGAAATTTAAGGCTCATCCATTCAACAAATACTAGCCGAGTTTCTACCACATGTCAACATGTCCTAGACATCAGAGGGACATCAGTGAGCACCGCAGATGAGGCCTGCGTCAGTGGAGCTTCCAGATAATTCAGCACTGAAGAAATAACCCCTCCCCCTGGCTAACAGCCGGTTCTACTTGTGAAAGGACAGCGGGAGCTGGCCAGGGCCCATGGCACAGTGGACTTCCAGGTCTCAATCAAGGGGTTCCGTGCAGTGGGAAGCCACTGGACGTGTCAACTTTGCACTCTGTGAAGACCTCTCTGGCTCCTGCGAAGGGGGCAGACACACTGGGACAGCCTAGAAGGCAGGCGGAGGAAAGACAAACTCCCACAGATGGGCCCTTTTGTGAAAACCCAACCTCTGAAGGAAACACACACATAAAAGATACCCCGGGGGCTGGGCGTGAGCACGGGGATAGTGCTCAGCGAGTATTCACGAGGCCCCGGGGCCAAGCCCCAGTGCTGGAAAGCAGCAAGGGTGCGTCGGCTGTGAGACGGGAGGGGTCTCGGTCCAGAGCCCGCGCTGGGAGACCCAGGAACGGCTGAAAGGTTCATGGCGCAGACTGAGGATTCCAGGCCAGTACCGTTTGTTTTCATTTCTCCTGTTTCACTTCACTCACCAGTTTAGTAAGTGGAGAGTTCCAACCATCTGCAAGTAATCCAAATGCCTTTACTAACCTGTCTACCCACCCACCCACTCCCCAAAGAAGAGGGGGAGGAGGAAGGAATCCAACCCCAGAGCTTGCACGCCTGTCCTCCACAATCATCTCCCTGTATTAGAGCTCTTGTCATCTCACATTCTACATGAATAACTAATCAGCCAAACACAAACCCGCTGATGATAAAGAAACAAAACCCTGCGTGCTGGCTCTGAGATGTGATGGGGTGAAGAACAATATTAATGCTACCGGTAAATAACAAAATGGGAGCAAACATCAAGTATGTTAGGATGCAGTCCCAGGAGCGAAACCACCCAAAAGCCAATGGAAAGGGGGTGCTGAAGAGGAGGTGGGAACGCACGGATATCAGCTCTCTTTCTTCTTTCTCTTTCTTTCTAAAATATTTTCATTTATTTGTGAGGAGAGAGACAGAGAGAGAATGGGCATGCCAGGGCTCTTGCTGTTGCAAACGAAGTCCAGATGCACTTGCCACTCTGTGTATCTGTCTTAATGTGGGAACTAGGGAATTGAACCCAGGCCATCAGGATTTGTAAGCAAGTTCCTTTAACTGCCTCCTCAGCCTACAGCCATCTTTGTTTTGATCCTCCTGTGTGACCATAAGGGCCATCCATACAGGGTCAGACCAACTGGCCACTGACACCTGTGTTCTGCCTGCCCCCCCCCCCCATTTGCACAAATCCTACAGTGGATTTCCACTATTCTCTAGTGGACATAGAGGTGTTAATATTGTCACTAACTAGTATTTAAGGTTCCACAAACTTCCTAAAAGAAGTCTGTCTCTGCCTTCATTATTTTCCTGAAAGTTCTCTCTCTCATCCCTGCTTTGTATGCATGCTAGGCAAGTACTCCACTACTGAGCTACACCTAAGCTCTTCCTCTGCTAAGACCAGGTCTCACAGTGTAGCTCAGGATGGCCCTAAACTCACAGTCTTCCTCCTTCAGCAACTACCAGAGGGTTGGGTTAACAGGTAGGCACCACCATGCACAGTGTGCATTTCCTGAAAGGCCTCTTTTTGGCCATGATGGATGAAATTTCCAATCTCCATGTATAGTGAATGTTCAAGAAATTTTTCAGCCTTCCTCTAACTTCTTTTTTTTTGTTTTGGCGGGGGGAGGTTGGGTATATGTGTGTATACATTGCATGTATATGTGTGTGCAGATGTATGTACACTCTGCACACACATGTGAAGGCCAGAGGAAGACATTGGGTGCCTTCCTCTATTGCTTTTCCACCTTTGATTCCCTGAAACAGAGTCTCTCATGGAACCTCAGTGCCTAACCAGGGAGCTCAAGCTACCCTGTCTCCACTCAGCTCAGGCACAAGTAGCCTTGCCAGGCTTTTCATGTGGAGGCCGGGATCGAACTTGCGTCCTTGTGCCTGTGCTGCGCTCTCACCCACTGGGCCCTCTCCCCAGCCTCTCCTCGGCATCTCATGCTGATCCACGCCTCTGCTGCCTTGCGTGGCCCTGAATGTTCCTGATTCCCCTCTTTTCCCACTCCTGGGCTCTCCTCCTCTTCTGAGGGCTCCTTTTCCTGTTCCTACCCTTGAAAAAGCCTGTGCTGCAAGTGTGTGGATTTTTTCTCCTGTCACGCTTTCCTTATAGGAAATTGGCTTCATCCGATTTCAAATCCTTGTGTGGCTCTATTCTCATCTTGTCACTCTGGATGCAAAGTGCCTGCTTATGGACCCATGTGACCCGCCAGACTTTAGACCCCTCGAAGACCAGTGTGCTGTGTCCCTCTTTGTGTCCACACTGCCTAGCCCAGAGCTCGGCCCTCCCTGAGCTTCCAGTGCACACTGCTCCAACGGAGCAGACGCCACCCTTCAAGCGAGGCTGGAGGTAGATTGGGTAAAGCAGCATCCCCATGATATACAAAGAGGACTCCAAAGAAGCCAAGGTGAAGAAAACACCAGAAACATGATTCCGGGTTCTGACTCCCGAGCCTCCACGGCTTCAGTGCAACATCGTTCCACAATTGCCAATCACGAGAGCACTGTGATCCTCCCTGCAGTGCTGCGCAAACACGGGTGTCCAGTCTTCCTCACGGTCGTCGTCCGGAACAGGCTGGACTCTGCCAGCGTCTCTCTTAAAATACAGCTCGCAAAACTGAGCATGGCGCGCTGGGATTTCTGCTTCCCCCCCTGCCCCACTCTGCATGCTATTAATAGAGCCGAAGATTGCATTAGGGTCCTCCACAGTCTCCTTGCGCCATGGGGTATACATCAAGCCTGTGATCAGCAAACCTCCATGGGGGTCTTTCTCATGAAAGCTTTCTGTCAGGCCAGACCTCCCCCAACAGCCACTTGGGCAATTTATTTATTTTATTATTTTATTTTCAACGCTCATGATTACCAGTGACCCACACTAGTTGATACAAAACCAGCTCTTACCTTCTTTTCTCATGTGACATTGGCCAAGTAGGTGACCAGAGTTTTGAAGGCTTGTTCAGGACCCAGGAATGTGGCCAGCCACTGTTGAGTGAGCTTCTAGCACCATCCACATTCATAAGAAATAGGGGATTTATTTTTGGTTCATATTGATTACACTTTATATATATCTTTTTAATTTTTTTTTTTCTTTTCGAGGTA
This sequence comes from Jaculus jaculus, assembly GCF_020740685.1. Taxonomy (NCBI): domain Eukaryota; kingdom Metazoa; phylum Chordata; class Mammalia; order Rodentia; family Dipodidae; genus Jaculus; species Jaculus jaculus. Next base: position 100,318,468 of record NC_059110.1, on the reverse strand, counting down.
GGGTCTCACTCTAGCTCAAGCTGACCTGGAATCCACTATGTAGTATCAGGATGGCCTCAAACTCACAGCAATCCTCCTGCCTCTGCCTCCCAATTGCTGAGATTAAAGGCGTGCACTACCACGCCTGGCTACATTTTTATTGTTATTTATTTATTTGACAGAGACAAAGAGGGAGAGAGAATGGGCGTGCCAGGGCCTCCAGCCACTGCAAATGAACCCCAGATGCATGTACCACCTTGTGCATCTGGCTTACATGGGTCATGGGGAATACAGCCTGGGTTCTTTGGCTTTGCAGGCAAACACCTTAACTGCTAAACCATCCCTGCAGCCCGATTATACCTTTTTTTTTTTTTTTTTTCAGTGAAGGTCCTGTCTTCCTCTTGTTCTAATTCGGGGTGTTACTTGGTAGATCCTCTTGTTCCTTCCACCATGGGCACAGCACACTTATTTTTTTTTATTCCCTCGCCAAGCAGTATTATTTTTAGCACAAGTGTCTTGCCCAGCAATTTGCACTGTGATCTGTCTTTTGTTATCCTCCCATTGAATACCCCTGTTTCTTTCCTTTCCCTCTCTCTTCCTGTCCTTCTATGTATGTCAATACTGTGTCTAGCTAAATAGATTTTTCTCCACCTATTTGAATTCCCTTTTCAGAGATTCTTGTGCTTTCTCTGAAACCCTCTTTTCCTTCCCTTAATTAGTTTTTTTTTTTTTCAGCCACTTGGAATTTTAGCTGATTGGTAATTTTAGAAATTGTAGTGTGGTATGTTGAAATGGACTTTGGTATCAATTCCAGGAAACCTCTACATGTATAAGATTTTTAGTCTAAGAACTTGTAATGAGGACCCTGACCTCTGGAATGGGCATGTGAAGGGAGAGCCGGCCTCTGCTCCACAGGTAGGCAACTATGACGCAGAAGGCGTTTCCGCCCTTCACCAGACGAGGGCGCTCATACCCACGGGCCTCCAAAGTGGGAATTTCTCATGGAGATGTTAGCGTAGATCACGGAGGCCCAAGCATATGATGGGGCCAGGCTACTTAACCGGGGAAAGTAGCAAAAAGAATTTCTAAGACGCAGCCCCAGGAGCTGGGGAGACGGCTCAATGGGTATGATGAACACTTGTGGCATAAGCATGAGGGCCCAAAAGGGCCTGAGACAGTCTGAATTCAATCCCCAGCACCCACATGAGAAAACTGGGCACGACCACCCACATCCGTAATCCCAGTACTGTACTGAGCAGACTGGAGAATCTCTGAAGGGCACCGGCCAGCCAGTCTGACCAAAAATGGCCACTCCAGGGTCAGTGAGAGACTTGGTCTCAGGAAGACACAGGATAGAAGAGGACTCCTGATGTTCTCCTCTGGCCTCTGCATGTGTGTGCACAGGCACACTCGCTCCTGCACACACAACACGCCTCACACCACATATACTACACACACACCACACAGTACACACACACACCACAAACTACACCACACACACAGCACACATACGGCACATACGCGTGTAAAAAAATTCCTGGTGGGGCTGGAGGGATGGCTTAGCAGTTAAGGTGTTTGTCTGCAAAGCTAAAGGACCCAGGTTTGATTCCCCAGGACCCGCATAAACCAGATGCACAAGGTGGCACACGCTTCTGGAGTTCATTTGCAGCGGCTGAAGGCCCTGGCACGCCCATTTTCTCTCTATCTGCCTCTTTCTCTCTCAAATAAAAATAAAAATAAAAAGTACAATCTTCAAAAAAAAATCTTGGAGCAAGGTGTGGTGGTACATGCCTTTAATCCCAGCACTCCAGAGGCAGAGGTGGGAGGATCGCTGTGAGTTCAAGGTCACCCTGAGAATACAGAGTGAATTCCAGGTCAGCCTATACTAGAGTGAAACCCTACCTGGAAAAAAAAAATCTTGGTATTTATGATTCTTTTTTTTTTTTTTGAGGCAGGGTCTCACTGTCGCCCACACTAACCTGCAATTTACTCTGCAGCCCCAGGCTGGCCTTGAACTCACAGTTATTTTCCTACCTCAGCCTCTAAAGTGCTGCGTGCACCACCACACCCTGGCAGTTTGTGGGTCTTTTGTGAGGCTGGCTGGGCCATGGGAATGACCTTGGAGAATGCTGGAATCACGAACACTCCCTGTGGAGGAGCATGTGGGGGTGGGTGTCAGCGGGGTTCCTATGATATTTCGAGTTGCTTGGCAGGTCTCCGTGTAGACGGAGGGAGCCTCAAGGCCAGTGGGGAGGCATAAGGGAAGGTGGCTGTGGCACTGTGTCAACCATTTCCAGGTGGAGTTAAAAGGCATAGCTATTATCTTCTGGGAGCCTGGCCCCTTTCATCAAGACTAAGTTGGTGACTGATTAAAAAAGGAAGGTTAAAACTGAGAGTCCAGGGGAGAAAATGGTTTCCAGGTGGAGAGAAGTGGACGGAATGGTGATCCTGTGTGGCTCCTCTGAGAAGTCAGCGAGTGTCGGGGCAGCCCACCCGCCTTCCACCCTGCCAGGCAGTGCTGGGCCACAGCCAGGCCTAGGCGGCAAAGGGCTTCCTAACTGCCAAGCAGGGAAGATGCTTAATAAAATATTTACCTCCATGTATAAGAATAGCGATGACAGAAAGGCAAGCAGCAGTTAAACAGCTTTAACGGACACGGGAGAGCAGCCCTAGGTTTGTTTTCTAAAATAAGAATGACAGCTTCCTGTTGAATTCTTGTACCTACCATACCTACGTTGATCCCAAGAGCCTGAACTGCCACTGAGAAGGACCAAAGCCAGCCTTCACTCTAGCCCATCTCTTGCAACTCCTAAAGGTGACAGGTTTTTGATGTCTGTCCCCACCACATCTGTGCTGTGGTCATTGGGTCAATACCACTGGCTTGTGAGGAGTCTAGCCCATGGACCTCGGTACTGTGTGAGCATTTTGAGTTGGAAAGGAGTGAGGAGGGCAGAGGAGGGGGGAAACTCAACTGTAACACCAGATTCTTAGCTAGTCCAGTGGGAAAATGAAATGGTGTAAAGAAAAACCGGCTGGGTGTGGTGGTGCACACCTTTAATTCCAGCACCCGGAGGCAGAGGTGGGAGGATCGCTGTAAGTCTGAGGCCAGCCTGAGACTACATAGTGAATGCCAGGTCAGCCTGGACTAGAGCGAAACCTTACCTCAAAAAAAAAAAAAAAAAAGAAAAAAAGAAAGAAAGAAAGAAAAAAGAGAAACTGTTGGCTAAAAGTATTTTAGATTTTTTCTTTATTCCTTTCATTTGGAAACCTTTTGCATTTTCCCCTTCAATTTGGAAATGAAACAAAAACAAAGCATTTATTTCTCTCATTGAAATGAAATAGGCCTTCATGTCTCTAAGTATATAAAATGATGTTAGGAGAAAATTATACATAAAGAGATTTATATCTTAGATCAGTAAAAGTGCTTGAACAACATAATTTTGCTTTCTCAGTCTTGCATCCTCCATCTTTTGTGTTGTGAGTTTCTGTGCGGCACGTATGCACGCGTGTTTGCACGTGTATGTAGGTGCGCATGCATGCGCGTGTGAAGGTCAGAGGACGTCCTCAGTCATGCTTTCGCCTCTCTCTGAGACGGCGTCACTCACCGGCCGAGAGCTCAGCACTGAGGCTGGATTCGCTGTCCGTTGAGCCCCGGGGTCCTCCTCTCTTCGCTTCCCCAGTGCTGGCATTACAGGCGCTCACCTCCACACCCAGCACTTCCATGGGCTCTGGGGGTAGAACTCAGCTCCATACGCTCTCGTGGCAAGGACATACTGAGTTATCTATCTCCTTGCCCTTGTGTGTTTTTATAATGTCTAGATATGTCCTACCTCCAGATACACCTTCATTTGAAAGATGCAGAGGAAGATCCACCTGAGGATCTCATGCACATACTCATGTTAAAAAAATATTTTATTCATTTATTTGAGAGAGAGAATGGGTGCAGCAGGGCCTCTAACCTTGTGCATCTGGCTTACGTGGGTCCTTAGGCTTCACAGGCAAGCAAGCGCCTTATCTGCTAAGACATCTCTCCAGCCCCACATTCAACTTTTTTATTAGCACACAAACTAGCCCTGAATTTAAGAGCAGGCTCAGCAGTCATAATTCTTGAGGAAAGAAGCTATTTTATTTATTTAAGGGAAATACAAGGAACCCATTACTTTTCGCCATGGAATTTATACTTGGTGAAATTTTCATGAATAAAAACTCATTTCACTAAATGTTTTCTAGTAAAAATATTGCTCACATTTTTGTTTTTTTTTGGTGTAAAGTCTGGCATGTCTGTTTTCAAAAGTAAGGCTTGGGGGCTGGAAAGATGGCTTAGCAGTTAAGCGCTTGCTTATGAAGCCTAAGGATCCCAGTTGGAGGCTCAATTTTCCAGGACCCACATTAGCCAGATGCACAAGGGGGCGCATGCATCTGGAGTTCATTTGCAGTGCCTAGAAGCCCTGGCATGCCCATTCTCTCTCTTTCTCTCTCTCTCTCTGTCTTTCTCTCTCAAATAATAGTAATTTAAAAAAAGTAAGACTCGGGAGGAGGCTGGGGAAGGTGGATAAATGAAAAGAGTCTTTAATAAGAGAGGCACCCGGCGTGGTAATGAAACACAATACCAAAAAGTAAACAAAGGGCGTTGTGTGAAAAAGAGCATGTTGAAATTAATCTTGCTTTTCCAATTTGAAAACATGCTCAACGGTTGTTAGTAACTGAGTGGAGACATTTAAATCATACATATACTTTTCTGCCTTGACAGTGACCTTTTCTAAGTATGCAGTGGGGATAAGAAGATGAGCTGAGCCATGCTCCACAAAGAGCATTTCAGTTAATTGAACATGAAATGTGTTGCAATCTGATCGCATTAATAATACACGATCGCCACTCTATATCTAATATGCAGTTCATTTGCTTGGAGTCCAACTAAAGCATTCTACAAATGTTAGCATATGAATCCTGTTGCAAACCTATAAACTAGGCAGTTAGATTTTACTGCACCTTGAAGTTTCTTGATGTTAGTTATCTCGGCTGTATATCACCTCAGGAGCTGGAGAGATGATGGCTCAGTGGTTCAAGGCTCTTGCTTCCAACGCCTGATGGCCTGGGTTCAGTACACAAAGCCAGATGCACAAAGTGGCACAGGCATTTAGAGTTTATTTGCAATGGTAGGATGCCTTGGCATGCCCATTATTTCTCTCTTTCTCTCATAAATATATATATATTATTATTATTATTTTAAATCACCTCAAGAGCCAGGAATGGTGGCACATACCTTTAATCCCAGCACTTGGGAGGCAGAGGTAGGAGCATCACCGTGAGTTCGAGGCCACCCTGAGACTACAGAGTGAATTCCAGATCAGCCTGAGCTAGAGTGAGACGCTACCTTGAAAAAAAATCACCTGAAAACTTTAGTTAGGTAGCCTAGGCCAGACTGTTCTGAAACTCACAGTGATCCTCCTACCTCAGCCTCTTGGTGCCAGGATTAAAAGAGTACACCACCATATTTGGACTTCTGCCTGGATTCTTTTATTATTTTGAATTTTTTGACAATTTCCTGCCACTTACCCTCTCTACCTCTTCCCTTTTCTCCTCACGCTAAAACCCTTTTTCCCATTAGTTTCCCATCCTACACCCATGCCTTGTTTATTTCTTTTTCTGACCCACTGATTTAAATTAGGATCACGTGCATAATCATGGGTGGGACGTTGTTTACTGGGGAGTGGGCAGTCCTCCAGTGGCTGCCCTTCTAAAGGGCATGAATTCCCCTCTCCTGGCAATCATCAGTTTCTACTGTTCCCTGTGGGAGGTGTGGGGTCTCATAGAGTCTTGAACCCTAGGATCCCTCCTTGCTTTTGCTCATACTGTCCTTACACAGTACACTCACCCCATTTCACAGAGCACAATAAAATCACATCTCTTAACCAGTATCACAAAGGGGGGATAAAACCCAACTTAAGGGCTGGAGAGATGGCTTAGCGGTTAAGCGCTTGCCTGTGAAGCCTAAGGACCCTGGTTCGAGGCTCAGTTCCCCAGGTCCCACGTTAGCCAGATGCACAAGGGGGCACACGCGTCTGGAGTTCGTTTGCAGAGGCTGGAAGCCATGGCGCGCCCATTCTCTCTCTCTCCCTCTATCTGTCTTTCTCTCTATGTCTGTCGCTCTCAAATAAATAAATAAAAAGTGAACAAAAAAAAAATTTTTTTTAAACCCAACTTAAGTTGTTTCAAACAATTCTTTCTTTCTTTTTTTTAAGCTAGAGTTTCACTCTAGCCCAGGCTGACCTGGAATTCACTATGTAGCCCCAGGGTGGTCTTGAACTCACAGCAATCCTCCTATCTCTGCCTCCAAGGTGCTGGAATTAAAGGCATGCACCCCTACACCTGGCTGTTTTGTTTTAAATTTCATTTTTAAAAAAATAAATAAATTTATTTTTTATTTAAGAGACATATATAGAGAGAGGCAGATAGAGAGAATGGGCATGCCAGGGCCTCTAGCCACTGCAAATGAACTCCAGACACATGCGCCACTTTGTGCATCTGCTTTTTCGTGGCTACTGGGGAATCAAACCCAGGTCCTTTGGCTTTGCAGGCAAGCACCATAACTGCTGAGCCATCTCTCCAGCCTGAATTTCACTTATTTATTTTTAAGTGTGTGTGTATGTGTATTTGTGTTTGAGTGCCCCAGAGTCTCTTGCCATTGCAAACAAATGCCCATCTGGCTTTAGGTAGCTACTAGGGAGTTGAACCTGAGCTGGCAGACTTAGTAAGCAAGTAGTTAAGCTATCTCCCCAGTCCCTCAGAACAAGGATTTATTATCTCACACATATCTGAGGATGAGGAGTCAGGAATGGTTTAGCTAGCTGGGAGGTTCTGGCTCATGGACTGTCATGAAGTCAAGTCATTGGCCAGAAGGCTGGGAACGGAGCTCAGTGGTAGAACACAGGCTTAGTCAGGCCTTGGATTTAATCCCCAAAAGGCATGGGCTGAAAGTTGATCACTCATGTCTAACTCAGAATCCCAGCAGGTTAGTTCTGGTTGTTTTCCACATGCACCTCTCCACCAGACAGCCTGAGCTTCCTAGTGACATGGTAGGGACTTCCCACAGAGCAAGTGGTCAGGAGAAGGCATGGCCTAGCATTGGAATCTTCCCCATCATCACTTCCTCCACGCTGCTCATGGGGAGCCAGCCTCTGAACGTGATTCACACTCAAGCAGGGAGAGATTATTCCCCATCTCTTGGCATATGCAAGAACTTGTTGGTAGGGCTGGGGAGATGGCTCAGTGTTTAAGTGCTTGTCTACAAAAGCCTAAGGACCCTAGTTAGATTCCTCAGTACCCACATAAAGCCTGCTGCACAAAGTGATGCATGCATCTGGAGTTCATTTACAGCAGCTAGGGGCCTTGGCAGGCCAATTCTTTCTCTCTCTCCTTACAAATAAATAAATAAAAATTAAGGACTGGAGAGATGGCTTAATGGTTAAGGCACTTGCCTGCAAAGCCTAAGGACCCAGGTTTGATTCCCCAGAACCCACATAAGCCAGATGCACATGGTGGCACATGCATCTGGAGTGTGTTTGCTGTGGTTAGAGGCCCTGGTGCACCCATTGAATCACTCTCTCATAAATAAATAAAAAAATATTTTTTAAGAAGCTAGAGGGCTGGAGAGATGGCTTAGCAATTAAGGTGCTTGCCTGCAAAGCCTAAGCACCCAGGTTTGATTCCCCAGAACCCATGTAAACCAGATGTATATGGTGGTGCATGTGTCTGGAGTTCATTTGCAATGGCTAGAGGTCCTAGTGTGCCCATTCTCTCCCTCTCTCATGAAGGAATAAAAATAAGATATTTTTAAATATTACAAAAATTAAAAAGAGGAGCTGGAGAGATGGCTTAACAGTTAAGCCCTTGCCTGTGAAACCTAAGGACCCTGGTTCGAGGCTCAATTCCCAAGGATCCACATTAGCCAGATGCACAAGGGGGCACATGCATCTAGAGTTCGTTTGCAGTGGCTGGAAGCCCTGGCGTGCCCATTCTCCCTCTCTCTCCCTCTTTCTCTCTCTCTCTCTCTCTCCCTCTTTCTCTGTCACTCTCAAATAAATAAATAATAAACAAAAAAATTTAAAAATTAAAAAGAACTTATGGGTATATTTTAAAACCACCATGACCTCCTAGTTCGGGATGGGGGAGTGAGACTGGTGGTGGCTTACTTGTGCAAGGTGACCGAGCTACTAGAAAGTCCCTAAGTTGATCCTTTGTAAACATTTTTAAAATTTTTATTTTAGAAAGAGCAAAGAGACAGGGAGAGAGAGAGAATTGGCACCCCAGGGCCTCAGCCACTGAAATGGAACTCCAGATGCTTGCACCACCTAATGGGCATGTGCGACCTTGCGCTTGCCTCATCTTTGTACATCTGGTTTACATGGGATCTGGAGAGTCAAACCTGGGTCCTCAGGCTTCGCAGGCAAGTGCCTTAACCACTAAGCCATCTTTCCAGCCATGATCCTTTCGTGTGTATATGCTGTGTATGGGCATGTAGGTGCCATGGCACACCTGTGGCAACCCAAGGACAACCCAGGGTGCTTGTCCTCTCCCTCCACCCTGCGTGAGACAGGGTCTCCCTTGTGATTTTGTTCTTGCTGCTTTGCTTCACGTGTGTCAGTCTAGCTAGCCTATGAGTTCCCAGATTCTCCTGTTACAGTCAGCGTCACGTTGCTGACAGAAACCGCCTGACCAAGAGCAGCTTGTGGGTGGAAAGGGTTTATTTTGGCTTACAGACTTGAGGGGAAGCTCCATGATGGCAGGGGAAAATGACGGCATGAGCAGAAAGTGGACATCACCTCCTGGCCAACATAAAGTGGACAACAGCAACAGGAGAGTGTGCCAAACACTGGCAAGGGGAAGCTGGTTATAACACCCATAAGCCTGTCTCCAACAATACATCGCCTCCAGGATAGTCTAATACTCAAATTGCCACCAGCTGGGAACGTAGCATTCAGAACATATGAGTTTATGGGGGGCACCTGAATCAAACCACCCCATTCTGACTCTGCTGCACAGGGCCATAGGCGCGTTGGGATCACCGACACATCTGGCACCTTGCCTCCTGTTTTCGTGTGGGTGCTGGGGAGTTGAACTTGGGCTGGAGGGTTTGTAAGCAAGTGCCTTTAACAGCTGAACCATCTTTCCAGCCCCTCCCCTTTTAGGTATGTTTATGTGTTTGTGGTACATGCACGTGTGTATGCAGATGCACGTGCCTCACGTGCACGCATGCGCGGGCCAGAGGAGGATGTTAGGTTTCCTTCGCTATTGCTCTTCCGCCTTATTTCTCTAAGACAGAGTCTCTGAACCCACTAGAGCTTATGATTTATCTGTTTAACTGGTTGACCAGGAAGCCCCCACAATCCTTCTGCCTCTGCCCCAGGGTGACCGGCATGCCCATCCATGCCCACCTTTTCACAAAGATGTTGGATATCAAACCCAAGGTCCTTATGGTTGTGCAGCAAGTGATTTTATCTGCTGAGCCATTTTCTCAGTTCTGAAACACAGACTTTTTTTTTCTTTCTTTTTTTTAGGTAAGGTCTCACTGTAGCCCAGACTGACCTGGAATGCACTATGCAATCTCAGGCTGTCCTTGAACTCACAATGATCCTCCTACCTCTGCCTCCTGAATACTGGGATAAATGCTTGCACCACCATGCCTGGCTAGAGCAGATCTTTTTTATGTCACCTTTGTGATGTCACCACCACACAAAGCCAGACAGGAGCCCTACACTCCGGAAATGACTCACATCTTACATCTGCCCATGTTCACGGAATGGGAGACAGGACTAAGCTCTTCTTAGTTGGGTCTGAGACTCTGGGTAATGTGTGCATCTTTGGGGGATGGCTTCCCCCTTCTTAAAACAAGATGGCCTAGCTGAAGGCTGTCCAAATGCGGAGGCTCTTGGACCAGGTCCTTTGGTGAATCATAGTCTCTCACTGGTCCTGTGTGAAATCTATGCCATCACAACCCCCAAGAATCTGCATCATTAAAAAGCTTCCTGGGTGTCTGGTAGGCAGGTTTTGCTCACAGTAGAAACCACTGGACTGGATTCCTCTGCTTCTAGCTCTGAATTGCATTCACTGCTCCCTTCTGAGCAGGTGAGCGAGCTGAAATCACCAGCTCTTCACCCTCATTACAATCAACAGTGGAAGCTAAAATGTGACGCTTGACGCCCGCCCCGGCAGCGCTGAGCAGACACTGGCAGAGTCCAGGCTTTGGGATGGTTTGCTTGGCTGTTTTCATCAGTGTGTTTAAAGGTAATTGTGTCCAACCTTGGCTTCATACTAGACACACCTGAGGGCCTTCACAAAACGCCCACAGCCAAGGCTGTCCCTGACCAGTGAGAAATCACAATCTTACTGGTAAAACCAAACATCAGGTTTTTTGTGTGTACGTATGTGGGTTTGTGTATATGTGGACACACACGTGTTTGCGTGAGTGTGTGGAGGCTAGAGGTCAATGATGGATGTCTTCTCCAGTGGCTCTCTCCCATATATATATTCTTGTGTTTATTTCATTTTATTTTTTTTCTTGTCTCCTTTTTTTAAAAAAGTATTTTTATTTGTTTGAGAGTGACAGACAGAGAAAAAGGAAGAGAGATAGAATGGGCGTGCCAGGGCCTCCAGCCACTGCAATGAACTTCAGATGTGTATGCCCCCTTGTGCATCTGGCTTATGTGGGTCCTGGGGAATCGAGCCTCGAACCGGGGTCCTTAGGCTTCACAGGCAAGTGGTTAACCGCTACGCCATCTCTCCAGCCCTCTTGTCTCTCTTTTTTTTATTAAGTAGAAACTTTGCATAGACACATGTGTTGGTACCATCATTCCCCTCCTCCCTGCCCCACTCCGCTGGGACCCTCCTTAGTGGGATTGCTGGTGTTCACCATGGAGTTGTGGGTCATGAGCTGTGAGAGCGGCGGTCGGTCACTGTGGGGAGGGTAATGCCTCTGGATATTCATTCTCTTACATTCCCTCTGCCCCCTCTTCTGTAAAATTCCTTGAGCCTTGGTGCATGGTGTGCTTTAAGTCCACTTTAGTGTTGAACTTCCAGCAGCTTCTGGATTTCGCTTTGGTGCATTTTGGGCGTCCTCCGTGTCTGTGTGCATCGCGTCGGTCTGCATGGCCCCGGGGCAGGTTGTCAGGATCGCTGGGGAAGCAGCGCTCTTGCTCGTCTGGCCAGTTCCTCTGTGCTGTCTCCTGGCCCCGGGCGGCCGTGTGAGGGGGGGCCCATCCGCTGCCAGGGCGTTGGTTATCTGTCCTGGTCTTGCTGATGGATTAGGGTTGTCCTCAGTCCTTACTGATTTCACCTCTGGAGCTTTAGCGTGGTCAGAAGTCTCCCTTCCTTCTGTTATTTTTTAAAGTTTTATTTATTTATTTATATTTTATTTATTTATTTTGGTTTTTCAAGGTAGGGTCTGGCTCTGGCTCAGGCTGACCTGGAATTCACTATGTAGTGTCAGAGTGGCTCGAACTCACGGCAATCCTCCCACCTCTGCCTCCCGAGTGCTGGGATTAAAGGCGTGCACCACCACGCACCACGCCTGGCTATTTATTTTATTTTCAAGAGACAGAAAGGTGGGGGGGAGACAGAGAGAGGGAGAAAGAGATAGAGAAAGAGAGAGAGGATGGGCGCGCCTGGGCCTTTCAGCGGCCGTGAGCAAACTCCGGGCGCATGGCCCCTTGTGTGCACTGGGCCACTTTCATGCCTGCGTCATTTTTGCATCTGGTTATATGTGGGGCCTGGAGAGTCGAACGAACATTCTTAGGCTTCGTCAAGCAAGCGCCTTGACCGCTAAGCCGTCTCTCCAGTCCTCTACCTTATTTTTTGAGACACGGTTCTCTCACTGATCCCGGAGCTCACCAATTTAACTAGACTAGCTGGCCAGTAAGCTCTGAGGAGCCTCCTTTCTCTGCCTCCCCAGGGGTGGGGTTTCAGGGGTACACTGCTGTGTTCAACTTTTCATAGGGGCACAGGGGATCAGAACTTGGGCCCTCATGTTTGTGTGCCAAGCGCCTTACCTACTGAGCCATCTTCCCAGCCCTGCTTGTTGGAAGACGGGTCTTTCTAGAAAGCCCTGACTGGCTTGGTACTTTCTGCATTGCAGCTTGGTCTCAAGCATGTGGCAATCCCCCTGCTTCAGCCTCCTTAATGCAGGGAGCATCACAGAGAATATATCATCTATCTATCTATCTATCTATCTATCTATCTATCTATCTATCTATCTATCTGCCTACCTACCTATCAACCTATCTATCATCTATGTATTTTTGTGGTTCCTAAGGCAATGAAAACATACAGCTGATTTTATCTATATTTGACTGTCATTATTTATTATTATTATTATTTTGGTTTTTTGAGGTAGGGTTTCACCTTAGCTCTGGCTGACATGGCATTCAGTACATTGTCTCAGGGTGACCTTGAACTCATGGTGATCTTCCTACCTCTGCCTCCCGAGTGCTGGGATTAAAGGTGTGCCCCACCATGCCCAGCTTGACTCTTTTTTTTTCCTGACTCTTTTAAAAAATATATTTATTTGTGAGGAGAGAGAGAATGGCTGCATCAGGACCTCTTGCTACTGCAAATGAACTCCAAAAATGTGCCATTTTGTGCACCTGGCTGTGTGTGGATACTGGGAAACTGAACTCAGGCCGGCAGGCTTTGCAAACATCTTTAAGTGCTGAGCCATATCCCTAGCCCTAATTGCCTGTTTTCATATATTTCCAATTCTAACTCACCTGTAAAGGATTATTCATAAAAGACCCAAAATTTAGATGTTATACTATGTTTTAAAAAATGCTCTCTCAGCCGGGCGTGGTGGCGCACGCCTTTAATCCCAGCACTCGGGAGGCAGAGGTAGGAGGATTGCCATGAGTTCAAGGCCACCCTGAGATGACAGAGTTAATTCCAGGTCAGCCTGGACCAGAGTGAGACCCTACCTCAAAAAACCAAAAAAAAAAAAAAAAAAAAAGCTCTCTCTCTCTCTGCCTCTTTCCCTGTCTCGCTGTCTCAAATAGATAAAAAAAATTAAATTTAAAAAGAAAGTTTTTTTTTAAAAGGTGCTGGAGGGATGGCTTAGTGGTTACAAAGGACCTCAGTTTGATTCCCCAGGACCCACGTGCATGCATCTGGAGTTCATTTGCAGTGGCCGGAGGCCCTGGCATGCCCATTTTCTCTCTCTCGGCCTCTTTCCCTCTCTTGCTCTCTCAAATAAATTTTTAAAAAATTAAAGAAACTTAACAACATTTGTAACTGACAAGAGTATTCTAAAGTGAAGGGTGTTAAAGATTAAGTGGGGGAAATATTCCATTTCTGGCAATATGGTAGAGTAAATAATGTGGAAAATTTTCCCATTCTAAACTGCCTGTTACTACTGGTTAAAGTGCAGTGCACAGCCAGTGAAAGGAACTCGGGTGGTGAGGCAAGGCCCCTCCAGGGTCACAAGGAAGAGGGAGATGACAGTAGATGTGCGGCAGTCTGAGGGGACAGCTGATCTGGCCTTAGGAGCCTGAGAACTGGACAGACCCCAGTGAAAGTACTGAGGACCCCAATAAAGCTGGAATCCCCAAAGGCTGAAGCATGAGAGAAACAACTTGCTGAACAATCTCCCCAGTGACACAGAGCAAGAAGAAAACTTGCTTGTCTCAACATGGGCTAGAGGGGAGGATGAGGCCCTGTGGGAGCTTGAGCCAGTAACATGAGTTTGGAGCTGGAATTTATAAGACCTAATGGTACAGGAATCTCAAAACAGGGCTGGAGACATGGTCCTATGGTTAAGGCGCTTGCCTGGAAATCCTAGGGACTTGAGTTCAATTCCCCAGTACCCACGTAAAGCCAGATTCACAATCTTTCCCCACCCACCTCTCTCTCTCTGCCTATTTCTCAAATAAATAAATTAATTAAATAGTAAGAAATAAAAATAAAACACACCAAAACGTGCATAATACATGAATTCAAGGATACACAAACAAGACATCGCAGGCGCAGCAGTCCAAGAACCTGGGGCAACAGGAGGACATACCAGTCAGACTATAAAATAGGAGTGAAGAATTATTGAAAACATTAAAGAATGCTTGCAATCTGGAGGAAAAAGCCACTTAACACTGGTTTGAAGAGATACACTTGAAATAGAACGAAACGGGGTTTCTAGAAATGGCACGTGTGGTCACTGAGATGAAAGGTCAATGGTGACTTCAATAGCAGGATTAGGTGCAGCAGAAGGAACACCAGCAGATGAGGGGGAGAAAGCGGCCCCCAGGTGGGGGTGGGGAGCTGGGAGAGTCAGAAGGTGCTAGCTGGGAGAAGATGCTCCCTGCTTTCAGCCTCTCAGACCAGAAGGAGAGAAGAGACTTGTTTAGGTGGTGGCTGCCTGTTTTCCATACTGGATGCAGAACATGAATTCCAAGGTTATGGATACACAGTGAGTCATGAGCCATAAAAAGACATTCCTGCTTGAACATGGTGTAGTAATAAGACAGGAAACCAAAGACAAGGGAAAACATTTCATACCTGCGAGAAAAGGCAGAGTTCCCACAAAGGAGTGACAACCCTTGTTCACCGTGAGCACATGGTTCAGCAGCAAAGAGAGTGATAAGATGTGGGAGCGGGAGAGATGGCTCAGTGGTTAAGGTGCTTACCTGCAAAGCCTCAAGACCGGGGTTTGATTCCCCAGTACCTACGTAAAGCTAGACACAAAAAGTGGCACGTGCATCTAGAGTTCTTTTGCAGTGCCTAACTCTGCTTCTTTCCCTCTTATCCTCTCTCTGCTTGCAAATAAATATTTTTTAAAAAAATTAAAGATATGGCATAGGGTTGTCAGGTGCAGAAATGAAATCACTGCCAGTCAAGAAAACCACACCTAAGAACATCATTCAAGGTAGGAGTGTAGCTTTCTTTATTTTTCTTGATTTTTTTTTTTTTTTTTTTTTTTTTTGAGGTAGGGACTAACTATAAGCCAAGCTGGCCTAGAATTCACTATATAATCTCAGGGTGTCCTCAAATGCACAGTGATCCTCCTACCTCTGACTCCAAGTGCTGGTATTAAAAGTATGCATTACCATGGCCGACTTGATTTTTATTTATTTGCAAACAGAGAAAAAAGGGAGGGAGACAGAGAGGAGAGAGAAAGGGAATGGGTATATCAGGACCTCTTGCCATTGCAAATGAACTCTAGATGCATGCACCACTTTGTACATCTGGCTTTACGTGGGTACTGGGAGAATCAAACCTGGGATGGCAAGCTTTTCAAGAAAGCAACTTCAATCACTGAGCCATCTCCTCAAACCAACACCTCTTCTTTTTTTAGATTCTTTTTAAATTGTTATTTATTTATTTGAGAAAGAAAGAGGGAGAGAGAGAGAGAGAGAGAGAGAGAGAGAGAGAGAGAGAGGAAGGGAGGGAGGGAGAAAGAGAGAGAGAATGGGCATGCCAGGGCCTCCAGCCACTACAAATGTACTCCGGGTGCATGTGTCACATTGTTTATCTGTCTTACTTGGGTCCTGGGGAATCAAACCTAGATTTTTTGACTTTTTAGGCAAGTGCCTTAATTACTAAGCCATCTCTCCAGTCCCAACACTTTTTTTGAGAAAAAAAAAATTCTTGGCTATGTATTTGCACGTGTGTGTGTGTAGTGGTGGTGGTGGGTGTACCAGGGTCTATTTCCACTGCAAATGAAAGCCAGATGCATGTATCATTTTACATTGGTGCTAGGGGATTGAATTTGGGTTGGAAGGCTTTGCAGACTAGTGCCTTTAACCACTGAGCAATCTTGCCAGCTTCATGAAGCATGACATTTCTATATTAACAGAAAACCAAATTGCTCACGTAACTCCCTAAAAGAATTGCTAAAGAGCCTGCTGTGGTGGCTCACACCTTTAAGCCCGGCACATGGGAGGCAGAGATAGGAGGATTGCTGTGAATTTGAAAGAATTCCAGATCAGCCTGAGCTACAGTAAGATCCTATCTCAAAAAACAAACTAACAAACAAACAAACAAGAAAGAATTGCTGGGGTTGGAGAGTTATTTCAGGCTTGCCTGCAAAGCCAAAGGACTCAGGTTCAATTCTCTCAGGACCCGTGTAAGCCAGATACCTGAGGTGGCACAGGTATCTAGAGTTCATGTGCAGTGGCTGGATGCCCTGGCAGCACATTATCTCTCGTCTCCCTCTCTCAGCCTCTTTCTGTCTCTCAAATAAATAAAAAATAAATAAAGTAAACATTAAAAAATTGCTAAAGGATGTGTTTTAGGAAAAAGGCTAGTGCTTAGAAAAAAGAGCAGTATATTAGAAGAAAGGATGATCATATCACAAACAGGGGACAGTCCGAGCAATAACTTGACTGCATATAACATTACAGTAGTGACTAAAAGTAGGGATATCAAAAATGGGTGGGGGATGGAGAGATGGCTCAGCAGTGAAGGCGTTTGCCTGTAAAGACTAAGGACTCAGGTTTGATTCCCCAGTACCCACATAACCCCAGATGTATAGAGTGACACATGCATCTGGAGTTCCTTTGCCACAGCTAGAGGCCCTGATGCACCCATTCTCTCTCTTACTCCTTGCAAATAAATAAATAAATAAATAAATAAATAAATAAATAAATAAATAAAAACAAGGGCTGGAGAGATGGCTTAGTGGTTAAGTGCTTGCCTGTGAAGCCTAAGGACCCCAGTTCAAGGCTTGACTCTCCAG
Organism: Jaculus jaculus; assembly: GCF_020740685.1. Classification (NCBI taxonomy): domain Eukaryota; kingdom Metazoa; phylum Chordata; class Mammalia; order Rodentia; family Dipodidae; genus Jaculus; species Jaculus jaculus. Next base: position 100,301,778 of record NC_059110.1, on the reverse strand, counting down.
GACCCACGTTAGCCAGATGCACAAGGGGGCACACGCATCTGGAGTTCATTTGCAGTGGCTGGAAGCCCTGGCGCACCCATTCTCTCTCTCTCTCTCTCTCTCTCTCTCTCTCTCTCTGCCTCTTTCTCTCTGTCACTCTCAAAGAAATAAATAAAAGTGAACAAAAAAACCAAAGGTGGATTTGAAAAAGCAACAGGGCCAGGGATTCACTCATTTGGAGGGTGCTTACCTAGCAGGCATCAGGCCCTGGATTCAATCCCTGCACCACAATGAATGGATAAATAAATATTAAACAACAAGGAATAATAACATGTTTGATGGGAGCATTAGCTAGGAATGATGGCACAAACCTGCACTCCAAAGACTTAGGAGGATGAGGCAGGAGGATAGCAAGTTTGTGGCCAATATGGGCTATGGTAATAAAAGCCTCTCTAAAACCAAACAAAATAAAGTGACAACAGAGACGTTGTAGTTGAAGTGAAATATTCTTAGCTTGATGTACAATTCTAAGGGTTTGGGTTTACTTTAGATAAATTATGTTAAATATTGTAATCACTGAAAGACTAAAGTAGAATGCAAGGGTAGGAACAGAATAAATTCTAACTCAGTAAAAGAAGAAAAAGAACCAAGAATTTTCAATCAATTCAATAGAATAAAAGAAAGGAGGCAAATGAGAAGCTTTGAGAAAGAAAAGTAAATTCTAGAGATGAAACAACATTGAAAACATGAATTCCAGAATGTCAAAAATCACAGGTTGGGAGCTAGAGAGATGGACTAGCCTTTAAAGGCATTTTCTTGCAAAGCCTCATAGCCTGGGTTCAGTTCCCTATTACCCATGTTTAGCCAGATGCACACAGTGGCTCCTATGTCTGCAATTCATTTGCAGTGGCAGGAGGCCCCGGCATGACTATACTCTATCTCCCTGTCTACCTCTCTCGCGCTCAAAGAAATAAATAAATAAAAATTAAAAAAAATAAGTTGCAGATTGATAATTGTCATATGCATTGGTGGCAGGACTACCGAGCAGAGATTCACCTCAGAGCGCAGCATAGAATTTTCTTACACTACATTCTGCTCACATTCCTTATTGACAATCATGCCAAAGAAAAATTCCTGCCATATGCACTGGAAGATAAGCACGTTCATTATAGAACTATGCAATAGCAAAGGCTTAGAAACAACCCAAAATACTTATCAAGAAGGGGATGGAGGCTTCAAGAGATGGCTCAGCAGTTAAAGGCACTTGCTTGCAGAGCCCAATGGCCAGGGTTCGATCCCCCAGTTACACATGTACAGCCAGATGCACAAAGTGGAGTAGGTGTCTAGAGTTTGTTTACAGTGGTAGGAGACCCTGGAACTGCCACCCATTCTCTCATAAATAAATAAATAAATAAATAAATAAATAAATAAAATTAAAAAGAAGAAAATGGATAAATGAAAGTAATAACATAATGCACTGATATGAAACTATTAAAAGCATGAATTAACATAATTAGATGTAACAATTATTTGATAATTATTAATTCACATTGAGTAAGATAACAAGCCTTGAAAATTTAAAGTTTTAAAATAAATAAGACAAACATTAAGTTACCTTGTCATTAATATGTATGATGAGACTTGGTAAGAAGCAAAGAAGGGCTGGAGAGATGGCTTAGCGGTTAAGCGCTTGCCTGTGAAGCCTAAGGACCCCGGTTCGAGGCTCGGTTCCCCAGGTCCCCCATTAGCCAGATGCACAAGGGGGCGCACGCGTCTGGAGTTCATGTGCAGAGGCTGGAAGCCCTGGCGCGCCCATTCTCTCTCTCTCCCTCTATCTGTCTTTCTCTCTATGTCTGACGCTCTCAAATAAATAAATAAATAAATAAAATGAACAAAGAAGCAAAAAAGACCAGGCACGAGATTTAGGTTGGCGGTTAGTTACTTCAGCCGGAGGATTGGGAGGGGCGGAGTGCAAAGAGATGTTAGACTTCCTGTTTTGGTTTTCTGGTTGAATAGTAAGGTTATAGGGATTCATATGATGAATATATCCAATAAACCACTTAATGAGGGCAGTACGCCTGTGTTTTTAATATGTTTTGTACTCCCAAGAACCTTTTAAAATATCGGTAATCACAATAACTGTAAATGGTTTAAAATACTAGTTAGCAAGTAAATAAATGCATAAGCACCAGCTATGTGCTGTTTATAAGAAACTCAAACTAAAACAAAGGCATTGAAAGATTGAAAGTAAAAGGATGGAAAAAGTTACCCCAGACAAAGGCTAACAGAGAGTAATTATGTTTGTCGTCAAGTAGACTCCAAAAACCAAGGACACAAACCACCTGTATCAGCATTAAGACAATTCACTAGTAAAGCAGTAAATCTAGACTCGTGTGCACCAATAACATTACCCCAAAATACACAAAACAAAAAATCAGAGGAAGAAGTAAGTAGAAAAGCTTGGGTTGGAGAAATGGCTCAGCTGTTAAAAGCACTCGCTTACAAAGCCTGGTGGCCTGGTTCACTTCTCCAGCGCCCACATAAAGCTGGGTGCACAAAGCGGGGCATGCTGGAGTTCATTTGCAGTGGCAGGAGGACCTGGTGCACCCACACTTTTACCGTCTATCTTTTTCTGTTTGCAAATAAATAAAATAAATGTTTTGTTTTGTTTTTTAAGTTCACAGCCACTGGGCTGGAGAATTGGTTCAGTGGCTAAGGTGCTTGCCTGCAAAGCAACCCAGGTTCAATTCCCTATGCCCATGTAACACCAGATGCACAAAGTGCCACATGCATCTGGAGTTTGTTTGCAGTGGCTGCAGGCCCTGGCACACCCATTATCTCTCTCTCTCTCTGCAAACACACCACTGGATCTATAAGTAAATCCTGTCCCCCCCCCAAAAAAAGAAGTTCACAACTTTAGTAGGGGATGATTTTTTATTATTTGGAATATCACTTATTGCATGTCAGGCTTTGTTTTAAGTCTTTTTAAATCCATGTACCCTTCCCCAGATGGAATTCCTTTCTTTTTCTTTTTTTTCAAGGTAGGGTCTCACTCTAGCTCACGCTGCCCTGGAATTCACTATGTAGTCTCAGGTTGGCCTTGAACTCACGGCGATCCTTCTACCTCTGTCTCCTGAGTGCTGGGATTAAAGGTGTGTGCCATCATGCCCAGCTCATTTTATTCTTCTTCTTTTTTTTTTTTTTTTTTTTTTTTTTTGGTTTTTTGAGGTAGGGTCTCACTCTGGTCCAGGCTAACCTGGAATTCACTCTGTAGTCTCAGGGTGGCCTCGAACTCACGGTGATCCTCCTACCTCTGCCTCCCGAGTGCTGGGATTAAAGGCGTGCGCCACCACGCCCGGCTCTCATTTTATTCTTTATATGACAATTTTATACATGTATATTGATCACAGTCCCCTCTCACTACTTTCTCTTATCCTCCTTCCCCCTCCCACTGAATCCTTCTTTATTCCCAGCAAGTCCCTCTTCTACTTTGATATCTTATTTTTTTCATGTGTGTGTGTGTGTGTGAGACACTGAGTTTAATTAGGGTTGCCTGCATGAGCATGGGTGAGGGGTTGTTTATCCTTATGTAATGTAGTGGCTACATCACTGAAAAAATGCCTCCCCTACCCCAGCAATCAGTAACGTCCAATACCTCCTCGGAGAGGGATGAGGGCCTCTTGCCCTATGCCAGCATCATGAAGGAATATAGATGGGCCTCATATTGTGCAGGTAAAGGCAGTCACTGTGAGCTCCATGAATGCAACTACCAGGTCACACCTGGAAGGCAGCTTTCCATAGCACGTCTCTTCTGATTTTTACATTATTTTTTCCCAAATATTACTTATTTATTTGCAAGCAAGGAGAGAGAGGCAGAGAGAGAGAGAGAGAGAGAGAGAGAGGGAGAATAGGTACACCAGAGCATCAGCATGTGTCACTGTGCATCTGGCTTTACGTGGGTACTGGGGAATTGGACCGAGGTCATTAAGATTTGCAGGCATGCTCCTTACTCACTGGGCCATCTCTCCAGCCTGGTGCTTACATTCTTTCTGTCCCCTTTTCCACAATCTTTCCTGAACCTTGGAGGGGTTAAGAAAAGATTTCTCATTTAGCACTGAGCAGTCAACAGCCACTTGTATAATGGGGGAGTCAATAGTTATTTTTGTTGCCCTGATATGTTTTTAAAATGCAGACTGCAAAATTTGTGAGCTTTGTAAGGAAAACTGGCAAATACAGTCTTAAAGCAATGTTAATATGTCTTTATAAAAGGTAATTGATCAGGGCTGAAGAGATGGTTTAGTGGTTAAGGCCTTTGCCTGCAAAACCAAAGGACCCTGGTTCGACTCTCCAGGACCCACGTAAGCCAGATGTACAAGGGGGCACATACACCTGGAGTTTGTTTGCAGTGGCTGGAGGCCCTGGAGTGCCCATTCTCTCTCTTTCTCTCTCAAATATATATATATACATATATATATATACATACACACACACACACACACATATAAACATATATTTAAAATTAAATATATTTTGAAAAGATTGTATACCATGTGACAATTATAAATTAAAAAAATATATTTAAAAAGGTGATTGATCAGGTGGGAGAGATGGCTTAGTGGTTAAGGCACTTGCCTGCAAAGCCAAAGGACCTAGGTTCAATTTCCCAGGACCCACGTTAGCCAGATGCTCAAGGGGGCAAATGCATCTGGAGTTTGTTTACAGGGCTGGAAGACCTGGCATGCCCACTCTCTCTCTTTATCTCTACCTGCCTATTTCTACATCTATCTATCTCAAATAAATAAATAAAAATAAAATATTTTTTAAAAGGTGATTGATCAAACTAATAAAATATACGTAAGTTTATATAACATCTAAATAACATAGTTTAAGTTTGATCTAGTTACATCCATATCATACTATTGTATATGATACACTGAACAATTAAGCTATATGAGCAATATATACTCTTTAAAGTCACTATATATATATTTGAGACAGAGAGAGAGAGGGAGAGAGGGAGAGAGAGAGAGAGAAAGAGAGAATGGTTGTACCAGGGCCTCTAGCCCCTGCAAATGATGAAACACCCTGTGCATCTGGCTTTTGTGGGACCTGGAGAATTGAATCTAGGTCCTTAGGCTTCACAGGCAAGTACCTTAACTGCTAAGTCACCTCTCCAGCCCATATAGTTTGATTAATTAATTAATTTGTACTTATGTGTGCATAATAACATGCCAGGGTCTCTTGCTGCTGCAAATGAATGTTCTAGCCAGCTTGATGTGGGTGGTTGGGGAGTTGAATCTGGGCTGGCAGGCTTTGCAAGCAAACAGCTTTAACTGCTGAGCCATCCCCCCAGCCCCTACATAAAATATTTATAAAAATTGGCCATGTATCAAAGCAAGTTTCAATAAATCACAAAGTTTCTGCTTCATGTAGGTTACTTTGGTGCTAATTCAGTTTGGTTAGACTAATAGCTAAAACGTTCAAAAACTTTTCACACTTAGAAATTCTAAAATACACTTGTATTGAGTTATGGATAAAAGAAGAAATCACATTTGAAACCTAAATACTTTTTAAAACTAGATAACAATCAAAATTGTATACATCTTGTGGAATGAAGTTTAAACCGTATTTAGAGTGAAATCTGTAACCTTAAAAAACAGAAATCAAGCCAGGTGTGGTGGTGCACGTCTTTAATCCCAGCACTCGGCAGTCAGAGGTAGGAGGATCACCATGAGTTTGAGGCTACCCTGAGAATACAGAGTGAATTACAGGTCAGCCTGGGCTAGAGTGAGACCCTACCTCAAAAAATAAATTAAAAAATTGGGCTGGAGAGATGGCTTAGCGGTTAAGCGCTTGCCTGTGAAGCCTAAGGACCCCGGTTCGAGGCTCGGTTCCCCAGGTCCCACGTTAGCCAGATGCACAAGGGGGCACATGCGTCTGGAGTTCGTTTGCAGAGGCTGGAAGCCCTGGCGCGCCCATTCTCTCTCTCTCCCTCTATCTGTCCTTCTCTCTGTGTCTGTCGCTCTCAAATAAATAAATTAAAAAAAATGTAATAAATTAAAAAATAAAGAAAACCCAAAACTCAGAAAGTCTAAAATGAACTGGTTACTTAGTAGGTAGAGGCAGTTTGAGCCAACATGGGCTTAGTAAAACCCTGTCTCAAAAACAAAAACAAACCTCCAAAATAGAGTTAGAGACATAGCTCAGGAGATAAAGTGCTTGCTTAGTCTGTACAATGTCCTGAGTTTGATTCACAACCCAGCATAAACTGGGAGCGGAGGCGCATGCCTGTAATCCCAGCATGCAGGAGATGGAGGCAAGAGGTTCAGAAATTCCAAGTCATTCTTTCCTTGGCTACATAGTGAGCTTGAGGCCAGTTTGGGCTGCATGGGACTGTGTCAGAATAAATGAATCAAAAAGTAAATAGATAAATACTTAAAATGAATTAAATAAGCCCTGAAATCAAGAAACTACAAAATGAGCAACAAAAGATAGAATTGGGGTAGAGAGATGGCTCAGCAGTTAAGGCACTTGCCTAAAAAGGCTAATGATCAGGGTTCAATTCTCCAGCACGTGCATAAAGCTAGACACAAAAAGTGGCGCAGGCATCTGGCATTCAGTTGCACTGGTAAGAGTCCCTGACATGTCTATACACACACTCATACATACATACACACACACACACACACACCAATAAAATATTTTTAAAAAATAGTCAACAAAAGCTGGTGATGTTACTCAGTGTAGAGCAATTGCCAAGCATATACAAGGCCTAATGTTTAATTCCCCAGTGCTGAAAAAAAAAAAAAAAGATACAAGTAAAGAAGGAACAAAAGATGATAACATGCTGAAGAGAGGAAAAGGAAGGTAATAATAAAAGATCCCTAGTAGCTGGGTGTGCTGGCGCACATCTGTAATCTCAGCACTTGGGAGGCTGATGCTGGGTCATAAGCTCAAAGCTAATGTGGGCTACACAGCAAGACCCTATTTACAAAAAAAGACATACACCATATATATAAAAATAATTTATATATATATATATATGTATATATATAAATAATATATATATATATATATCTTTTTATGTATATGTAAAAATATATGGTTATATGATATAGAAGATCAAAACTGAAACAAAAAATGCTATCAAGGCTAAGCAGGTATGTGATCCTTTGGCAAAAACTAGTAGAAAATGCCAGTTAAAAAAGCACAAGATGGGCTGGAGGGATGGCTTAGTGGTTAAGGCATTTACCTGCAAAGCCAAAGGACCCAGGTTTGATTCCCCAGGACTCACATTAGCCAGATGCACAAGGGAGTGCATGTGTCTGGAGTTTGTTTTCAGTGGCTGGAGGACTTGGTATGCCCATTTTCTCTTTCTCTTTCTCCCTTCCTCTTTCTCTGTCAAATAAATAAATAAATAAATAAATAAATAATAAAATATTAGCCAGGTGTGGTGGCACACGCCTTTAATCCCAGCCCTTGGGAGGCAGAGGTAGGAAGACAGCTATGAGTTTGAAGCCACCCTGAGACTGTAGTGAATTCCAGGTCAGCCTGAGCTAGAGTGAGACCCTACCTTGAAGAACCAAAAATAAATAAGTAAATAAATAATAAAATAAAATATTTTTTAAAAAGTACAAGGGAGACAGAGGTAGGAAGATTGCTGTAAGTTCTAGGCCATCCTGAGACTACGGAGTGAATTCCAGGTCAGCCTGAGCTAGAGCTTGAGAAAGACCCTACCTCAAGAAAGGAAGGAAAAAAAAAAGCATCTATGCATGACCCTATGACCCTGAGCTCTATCCCCAGATTTACAAAACAAACTCAAATCAATAACAAAGGTAAACTTCAGATAGATAAGGGAGGCTAGGTATAAATAATATTTTGAATGAAAAGAAGGACATTTTCAATAGATACCAAGTAAAATATATTAAGGGCAAACTGAAGTTCATTTGAAAACCTAGATGGTATGGATAATCTCTTTGAAAACTATAGTGTGTAAAAATGATTCAAGAAAAAATAGAAAACCTAAAAAGATCTATAACCATGAGGGATATGGAATCAGTCGTTACAAATCAGTCTATGAAATCCATAACCTAGGAGTTTACTAGGAAGTTCTACCAAACATCCAAGGAACGCAGAATTCCAGACCTTGTTTTTTCTAACATTTAAAAAAAATTTTAAATTAATTAATTTATTTGAGAGAGGTAGATAGAGAGAAAATGGGCACATCAAGGCCTCTAGCCATTGCAAATGAACTCCAGATGCATGTGCCATGTTGTGCATTTGGCTAACGTGGGTCCTGGGGAATCAAACCTGGGTCCTTTGGCTTTTCAGCCAAGCACCTTAACCACTAAAGCCATCTCTCCAGGCCTACTCCTTGATTTTGTGGCAGGATCGCACTATGTACCCTGGCTGGTCTAGACCTCACTGAGTAGATCAGGCTAAACTTGTCTTGCAGCAATCCTCTTGTCTCCCAAGCCTTGGGATAACAGGGCCGTATTATCATGCCTATCATTCCAATCTTATTGTTGTTGTTTTTCAATTATTAATTTGTTTTCCCAGGTAGGGTCTCACTGTAGCCCAGGCTGATCTGGAACTTACTCTGCAGTCCCAGGCTGGCCTTGAACTCACAGCAATCCTCCTACCTCTGCTTCTTAAGTGCTAGTATTAAAGACATGTGCCAACCACACCTGGCTCCAATCTAATTATTTTTTAAATAATATTTTTATTTATTTGCAAGTGTATGTGTCTGTGTGTATGTTGGCATGCCAAGGTCTCTTGTTGCTGCAAATGGACACCAGACATATGCACCACTTTTTGCTTCTGGCTTTACATGGGTACTGGGGAAATGACCCCAAGCCAGCAGGTTTTGCAAGTGTCTTCAACTACTGAGCCATTCTTCTAGCCTCTCTAATCTTATATTTATTTGTTTTTTTCAAGGTAAGGTCTCATTAGAGTCTTGAACTCACAGCTATCCTGATCAGCCTCCCAAATATTGGGATTAAAGGTATGCATTACTACATCCAGCTTCCTTATTTATTTTTTTAAATTAATTAATTAATTTTTTGAGGAAGGAAGAGGCAGATAGAGAGAGAGGATGGGCACTCCAGGGCCTTCAGCCACTGCAAATAAACTCCAGATGCATGTGCCATGTTGTACATCTGGCTTACTGGGGATTTGAGCCTGGGTCCTTAGGCTTGGCAGGCAAGCACCTTAACCACTAAGCAATCTCTCTAGCCTTCTATTTTAACTGCATTTTCTAACACATATTCAGGAATGTGTACTTAAAAAAGAACTTCATTTGTTGAGAGAGAGAGAGAGAGAGAGAGAGTGAGAGAGAGAGAGAGGGAGGGAGGGAGGGAGGGAGAGAGAATGTGTGTGTGTGCATGTGTGTGTGCGTGTGTGTGTGTGTGTGTGTGTGTGTGCATTCCACAGCCTGTGTGTGGTCAGAGGACAACTTTGAGCTGCCTGTGCTCCACCTTCTTTGCAATATGGTCTCTTGCCACTGCAAAGGAAGTGCCAGACTGCAAGCTAGCTAATGTCAGACGAGCTGTCCAGGAGCTTTGTGTCCTCCCAGTTCCACCTCCCATTGTAGGCCACTGGGATCACAGACGCATGTGCCATTTTGCATCTGGCTTTGTGTGGGTGCTGGGGAGTTGAATGTGGGCCAGCAAACTTTACAATCAAGTTCCTTTAGCTAAACCACCTCCCAAGTCCTGATAATTCCAGTCTTACACCATTTAAAAAACAGAAGAAGAATGGGCTGGAGAAATGGCTTAGTGGTAAAGGCACTTGCCTGCAAAGCCAAAGGACCCAGGTTCAATTTCCCAGGACCCATGTAGGTCAGATGCACATGGGGGCACATACATCTGAAGTTTGTTTGCAGTGGCTGGAGACCCTGGCACGCCCATTCTCTCTCTCTCTTTCCTTGCCTTTCTCTCGCTCTCAAATAAATAAAGAAAAATAAAATATTTTAAAAATGAAACTAGCTTAAAAAAATAGAAGAAGCCAGGAGTGGTGGTGCACGCCTTTAATCCCAGCACTGGGGAGGTAGAGGTAGGAGTATTGTCATGAGTTTGAGGCCACTCTGAGACTATATAGTGACTTCTAGGGCAGCATGGACTAGAGCAAGAACCTGCCTTGAAAACAACAACAAAAAAAGAAAAGAAAAGAAAAAGGAAGAGTATTTATTACTTCATTTTAGGAGGCCAACATAACTAGGTAAAAGGCAATAGAGAAGGGGAGATTGTGGCCAGTTTGATTTCTGGACGAGAACACAGACACAAAAATAGCTAGAATGAAATTGGATGTTGACCATCCATCCATCCATCCATCCAATAATTATTTATCAACTATGCACCAGCAGGTACTGTGCTGGTACAAGGAGAGCAAAAATGCAGGGGAGCTTATGGCTTGGCAGAGATGGGCAATAAAGCAAATGATCACAGGGTAAGGTACACAGAGAACCTTCTGGCAGGTTAACAGTGTGTATCAAGGGGCATTCGACCAGGTCACAGAGGTGTAGGAGAGCTTTCCAGGCATATAAATGGATAAAGAGTGGATGCAGGAGTAGTCATGAGGTTTCAGTGGGAGGTCTGGTGTACTTTACAAGGCAGACACATTTCAGATGTATTTAGGAATTACATTCTACAGACCCTCTGTGTGGGTTGCCCAGGGTATGAATGAGGGAAAGGGTTCAACCACATTGGCTGGGCTCGGTTGTTGTTCATTGACAGAGATTCCCAAAACAGGGTTAGATTTATGGGGGAAGAACATACGTGTGGTTTTGGACCTATAGGGTTTGGAGGTACTACATTAGGATGGGTAAGTGGAGATGGAGAATACAACATTGACCGGAGTGTGGAACTCTGGGAAGGTCAGGGCTGGAGATGTTGAGTGGCATTAGCATGTACGTGATATTTAAACTCATCCTGCCCAGGTCATCCAAGGAGGGTACATAGCTGGAAGAAAGGATTGGGCTGAGGATGAGCATCAATATTTAAGGGCAAGGCAGAGAAAAGACTCAGGGCATAGAGACAGAGGAGAAGGGCTGGTGAGTGACCCATGAGGCTGAGGACGTGGATAGAGCCGGGAAGGATGGAGTCTCGGGAAGGGACTAACAGTGTTGAGGCTTCATGATACACTGACACCACAGCTTGAACACTGAGTGAATGAAGGCCAGAAGAAATACAGAGCTAGGGAGATGGCACAGTGGGTAAAGTGTTTGCTGCACAAGCATAAGGACCTGAGTTCAGATCCCCAGCACCCATGAAAAGCTGGGTGTGGTGGCATGCACCCGTAATTCCAGCCCTGGGGAGACAGAGACAGGAGGATCCCTAGGGCTTGCTGGCTAGCTAGTCTAGCCAAATCCATGAGCTCCAGGTTCTGTGTGAAACCCTGTCCCTACAAATAAGGCGAGAGTGGAATGAGAAAGATGCTAACCTCTGACCTCCACACATACATGCGCCCAACTGAGCGTGAGCCCACACACCTGAACATGCATGCATGCCACATATACATACACCAAAAAAATGAAGAAGAATAGTAATCCTTATAAATAATGTAGGGCAAAGTGCAGCTGGAGGGTTTTTTCTGGGACAGTGAACTATTATATTGATTCTGGTGGTGGCCACACGTTTAGTGCATGTGCCAAAACTCAGAATCATAGAGCAAGAAGAGTCTGTAACTAAAACTTTACTGCCCAGAAATTAAAACAAAACTGCTCGATGTGCATCCATAATCCCACCCAGCACTAGGGAGCAGAGGCAGCAGAAGGATTCAGAGTTCGAGGTCAGTTTGGGTGAGGTAGCAGGCTCCTATCTCAAACAAATGAGTAGAGACCACATATGGCATGAAGACTTCCCAACCAGTGCGTTTTCACTTGGCCACTACAGGCCCCTCTTAAGTTTCACTTCACCGGCAGATGACAGTTTATCCAAGCCCACACCAGGAAGCAGGCCACCTACTCTCACCTAGTGACTGGCAGCACGAATAATCAGGCTTTGGAGCCAAAGGGCACTGGACCATGGCCAGAGGCCCTCTTGGGAATTGGCTGGTGGGGATGAGATGCATTCTGCCAGTTTGCAGCCTCTGAGAACCCTCCACTCCTGTACATACAATGCAGGGATTGGATAAGAAAAGTCCTTTTTAGCTCTGATGGTTCTTTGTAAAAATCCAAAACACAATCCAATGAACTGTGTTGTGTCCATTTGGTATTGAGGCTAGTCATAATCAACAATTATCACCACAACTGGCTCTTCACAACATGGGACCCCAGATGAATTCAGAAGCAGCTTGGAGCAATGGGAAATGCTCAGGTTTATAGTTGAAAGCCTTAGAAAGTGCCTTCTTGGGGGCCAGAGAGATGGCTTAGCGGTTAAGTGCTTGCTTGCGAAGCCTAAGGACTCATGTTCAACTATCCAGGACCCACATGAGCCAGAGGCACTGATGCAAGGGCACACATGCACACAAGGGGTCGCATGCCTCTGGAGTTTGACTGCAGTGGCTGGATGCACTGGTGCCAAGTCTCTCACTCTCGCTGTCTTGCATTAAAAAAAAAAAGAAGAAAGTGCCTTCTTGGGCTGGATAGATGGCCTAGTGGTTAAGGCAAAGCCAAAGAAACCAGGTTTGATTCCCCAGTACTCATAAAAGCCAGATGCACAAGGTGGCGCATGTCTGTTTGAACTGAGGCCCTGGCATGCCCATTTTTTTTTCTCTCTTCCCCCTCTGCTGCTTGTTTCTTTTCTTTTTTTCTCTTAATAAAATATTTAAAAAACTGTCTTCTAAAAAATCATATTCATTAATAGTTGATAATAAACATGACCCACAGAAGCTTGCAATGAGGTTTCCATTTGTTTTTTTCAAACTTGTCCCTCATGCCATCGACTCTGTCAGAGACATATTTTCCCAATGTAGGGGACAGAGAGACCGAACGTCTAGTCACCCAAAGCTTAGGCTAGTGGTGAGATTTTCCCAGTATCCCCCCTCCCCGAGACCCGCAGTGGATTTGGTCCAGTTTTGGTGTTGAGTGTATTCCATTGTCTCCTAATTCCACGAAAATTAATGGAAAAGTGTTAATTGGGCATCAATTCATGCTTCACATTAATGTGAGTATTTGATGAACCACAACTTTATGCTGCCCCTCATGCCACATTAACTGAGTTTGTTGTAATAATTTAAAACAATAAGGATAATTGTATCCTTATTGTTTTTAATACTCCACAAATTGGATCCAGCCTGAATCTGGCGGGCCTGGAATCTGCTGGAGAAATGTGCGATGGCGTTGGGAAGCTACACAAACATGTTTCTTTTGGAGTATTCATTGCACCAAGGAATGAGACCAGCAATTAGTAAGCACCTACTATGAAGCACCTTATCACTGACGTTTGGTCACCCCAGCGACCTCCCCAAGTAGTGCGAGGTCTCAGGTTATTTCAGTCTCACACAATGTCAACTAGCTCTCCATATAAAGCTTGGATAACTTGACAAAATAATAAATAAGATAGATAACGGACTGGTAGGAGAAGTGGGTTTCCTTCCGAGTCATCCCCGAGACGTTTCCAAAACATTTCACATTACATATAAAAACATTTGCTTATAAATCCCAATCATTTGACCTTGACCCCCTAAAATATATAAGCTTATGATATTATGTTTTTAAATCGGTGTTTGATCAACGCGAATCCCGGGCTCGGGCACTCTCTGGCCCCTGGAATCTCCTCGTTACTTTCACAAAGTTCCAAGACAACCTTCTTTCCCCGGCCACCGATCGGTCCCTCTGCCGGGGAAGGGCTGGGAGCCGCGCGCGACGTGCCGGAGAACTTGCCGCCGCCGCGCGAACGGGAAATAAAACTTGTGGCCGGCGTTTGTGCGCGAGGGTGTCCGTCACCCCGACGCCCCCCGACCCTCGTCTTGAGGAGGGTGTGTGTGTGGGGGGAGGGTCCGCCCGAACAGCTCCGGGCTGTAGATTTGCTCCCGACGTCCTTGACCTAAATTTCCGCACGGTGGCTGGAAACAGGGCGCAGCAGCAGCAGCAGCGAGAGCAGGGCGGGTGTTTGGTGCCATCCCCGGATCCGGGCGGCAGGGGCCCGGACAACTTGAATGGAGAGGCCGAGCGGAGGCTGTGTGTGTGGAGGGCGGGGTGCACCGGGGATGGGGCGTCTTCTCCCAGGACCCCCCCCAGGGGGGAGGGGGGTGAGCTTGCAGCCTCGGGCAGAGCGGCCCGCGTCTCCCCCGCCCTCCCCGGCGCGCCCGCCTCCCCGCAGCCCATGTGACCCCGGGGAGTTGGGGTGCGCTCCACGGCGCGCCCCGCCAACCAGAAGCCGGGCTCCCTTCTCCCCGCTTCCTGGGGTCCCCGCGGGTCCCGCCGCCGGGGCGCACGCGCGTGTGTGTGTGTGTGTGTGTGCGTGTGAGCGCGCGTGGGGGTGGGGTGGGGGCAGAGCCGAGTGTGCGCGCGCGGACAAGGCGGGGGCCCGCACGGGGTGCGTGACGTCACCGCATTGGTTACACGACGTTCTAGAACTCCGCCCCACGTGCGCGGGGAGGAGGGGTAGGAGGAGGGATGGGGGTGGGGAGGAGGAGGAGGAGGAGGGGGAGGAGGAGAGGTGGGGACGGGCCTGGGGGAGGGCGGGGACGTGGTGGAGGGGGGGTGTGTGCGAGGCGGCGGGGCTGAGCTCAGCCGAGCCCACGTGTGACGGGCTCTCGCCGCTTGGCCCGGCTCGGCGCTCGCGGAGATTCGGAGGAGCCGGGCGGGCGGGCGGGCGGGCGGGGGCAGGAGGAGGAGGCGGCGGAGGCGGCGGCGGCGGCGGCGGCGGCGGCGGGGGAGGAGGGAGCCGGAGATCTGGGGCTCGGAGCCGGCCGCCGCTCCGCTCCGCTTCGCTGTGGGGCTCGGTGTGTCGGGGGTGGGGGGGCGGGGGGGCTCCGCTATGGAGGCAAATGGGAGCCAAGGCACCTCGGGCAGCGCCAACGACTCCCAGCACGACCCCGGGTAAGTTTCCAGCCGCTGCCCACCGCGCCGCCGCCGCCGCCGCCGCCGGCTTCGCTTCTCTCCTTGGCCAGTGGCGGGGGACGGCGGTGCGCGGAGCCCCGGCATCCCCGCGCCCCCTCCCTCCCTCCCCTCCCCCCGAGCCCCCCGCGCCTCTCCCCCCGCCGCACCCCCGGGAACTCACACACCTTGGGGTGACCATCCGCCCGCACCTTCGCCTCCCCCCACCCCACCTCCCGGCTCGCGCCCGCCCGCCCGCTCCCCCCCAGCTTTCCTTTTAGCTTTTGTAAGTTACACGTCAAAATGGCCGATCTGACATCGGTGCTCACTTCTGTTATGTTTTCTCCCTCCAGTAAAATGTTTATCGGTGGACTAAGCTGGCAGACCTCACCAGGTAAGGGAGGGAGGGGGGGACGCCTGGGTCCCCCCCTTCTTGGCTTCTTTATTACTCTTTGTTATCCCGGTGTACGAGTCTTACCCCCCCCACACCCCAGCCATTGACTCCCCACTTCTCCTGTGCAAGGTTATTATTATTATTATTATTATTTTTTAAAATAGCAAATCCTTTCCGAGCCCTCTATGCGACCTCTGTGGCCGAATGTCCCCCGCGTGTACAAAAAAAAAACATGCAAAAACAAAACAGAATAACAACATAAAACTACTTTTGGTTTTTGTCCTTGATCAAAATTTGCATTGCTTCCCCCCCCTCTCTCCACACCTTCTCTCTCTTCCCCCATCTCTCTCTCTTTCTCTCTCTCTACAGATAGCCTTAGAGACTATTTTAGCAAATTTGGAGAAATTAGAGAATGTATGGTCATGAGAGATCCCACTACGAAACGCTCCAGGTAAAACATTCCCTTCTGATTTTTTTTTTTTTTTGAGAGTCTTTTATTTTAGAACAAAGTTTTAGTTTTATTTTTGGAGGTGTCTTCGGAAGTAGCTAAGCGGATTTAGAATGGGGCTCGGGCGCTTGGTGGCCAGGCTGGAACGTCGCTCCCCCTCCATCACCCCAAAGGCTATTGTTAATTAGGGCTGAACTCTGGATTCAGAGACGCCCATCTCTCTCCGTTTGAAATAATTTTCCTGTCGCTTCCTTTTCTCTTGTTTAAAATGACGTTCCGCTTTCATTCACTTTCCCCATAGTTTTTTTTTTTTTCAATATATCCTCACATTCCCAGCTCCCCCAAACTCTGAAGTCCCCCTCTTTGGGAGGTGGGTGGATCTCTTCGAAGTGCCCAGTTTGCATCGGAATACAACAAAGCTGTAAGAAAGGGAAGAGTGAGAGGAAACTGAGGCGGTGTGAGTGGAGGCACCCGGCATCTTTCAACTTACCTCCAGCCGCCCTGCCCCCGTCCCACTTCCCCCATTAACCTTGGTGCTTTTTTTTTTCCTTGCAAGGTAGAGAGCTGTAGGCCAGAGGGGAATGGATGCAGGGAGTGGGGTTGGGAGGGGGGGTGCATGGGAAGCAACTTTAGCTCCCCATTCTGCGTGAGGTCTCTCACTCCTTGTTGCTTTCAATAGTGTCACATTTTCTTTTTTCTTTTTTTTTTTTCTCCCTCCCTCTTTGTCTCTTTTCAGAGGCTTCGGGTTCGTCACGTTCGCAGACCCAGCAAGTGTAGATAAAGTATTAGGTCAGCCCCATCATGAGTTAGATTCCAAGACGGTAGGTTGCCTTTTTTTGCTGTTGTTGTTGTTTTCCCCTTTCAGTAACGGTCTGGGCATTGACAGTCCTGTTTAAAGGGACAGCGCCTTCTTTTGCTTCTGTGCTAGAATAGAAGTGGCTACTTTTAAAACCGAGCCTGGGACTTGGCTCAGAAGTTTGCTGCGGTGGCTGGTGTGGGGGTTTTCTTTACAACCCTGAGCCTGTCCTGCAGCTCAGGCTGGGGAGGGGGTCTGCTCCCAGGAGAGGCCAGCCACCCAGCCAAGGGACCTTGCAGAAAAACTCCACCGGAGAGCAAATGGAACTTTCTTTGTCAGCCCAGCACGGCCTGCCTTACCAACTGTGGTACTGGGAATTGGCTCAGCCCCAGGGAGCCTGGGTGGGCTGAGGGGGGGGGATACAAGAGGGCGCTCTTCTTAGGTCCCGGCAACAGGTTTCTCTTGGGACACTTGGGACTGTGGTTTGAGAAAAGGGGAAAGGAGGTGCTGACCAAGGCCATTTGGGGCGTCCAGTGGGTGACTCCAGATGGTGTGAAATTGAAGGCTGATTAAGGCCTTGGGTTTCAAAGTGATTTTTATCCTATTTTTTTTCTTTTTCTTAGATCCCTTCATTTGAGTGTGGGTATTTTTACAGCATTAGAAGTTTTTAAAATTCAGAGTAGAGAGGGGAAAGTCGTTAGGCGGAGATCAGAGAGGAAGGGAAGAAAGAGTGCCAGTCTGGAATAATAAATGTAATGATGGGGTGGCCAGGGAGTATCCAAGCCCTGGGCTGGCTTCCTGCCTCTCCTCCCTTCCCTGTGTGTCTACCATAATGTCCTCTGCCTAAAGCAGGCACCGCAGGGTGACACTGGGATGTAGCCATGGATTCTCTTGGGTGAGGCAGGGGGTGGGGTTCTGGTTCCAGCTGCCCATTGTGAACTGGTGCTTTAGTCAGCTCTTCGGAGCCCTTTTGCCTTAACATTGACCGGAAGAGAATAAAAAACCTGGCCACCTTTAGTGCACTCCAATCGATTTTACAAACTCACCCCCTTTTCATGATCAAAGAGGTCAGGTATTACCCTCACCCCTCAAAGGAAGACCTCACACACTTGGTTACTTTATTAATTCTCCTGGGCTTGTCATAGCCTGCAGCCCAGCCCGTGTGACTTTTAGATCATTTAGTTTTAGGAATAATCATTTTTAGAGGGATTTAGGGATGTCTAAAGAATGTATATGTATTTTTCCTCTTTGACTTCTCAGCTAGGTATGTCAAAAAGCCAGTAGGGTTAAAGAGGAAAAACATTTCAAAGCAAATCTGGGACGACTTTTTCACCTGGGTGGGAGGATTGGAATTTGGTTTCTGTGGGTGCTGGTGGGTCAGGCCCCTCAGTATACGGAGCCCTGCCTCAGACTCTTCCCTCCCTCCTGGTGCGTGGACATGTTTGGGTCGTGATTACTTAGTTATTACTTAGTATAACCTAGCTTTTGACTTTGTTTCAACGTCCAGTGCAGGAGGCAGAAGCAGTTGGTTTATTGGCATGGAAACCAGGATCTTGTTTACTGTTACCTTAAAAGCTTTGTTTAGGTAACGGCTATTCATGTCCAAAATAGTACCTTAGTGTTTCCTAGAGGATTTGTAGAGCCAGAACGTAGATCTGTACTTAACTAACTAATGTTTTAATTTTTGCTAGTTTTCTTTTTTCTTTGTATTTATTTAAAAACAAAAACTAGTTAACAGGGATGTGCAAAAGGTTGGGATTTGCCATCTTGCCTTGACCCGTCTCCTCTCCTGTCTGAGTTCTCGGAGTGCAAACTTTGCACAGGGGAAAACTCTGATCTGGGTGTAACATGCTGATGTCACCACACACAATGCAGTTCTGAATTGGCTTTTAGTTTTGTAATTTTAGAGGGTTTTTTTTGAGTCTTATTTTCTTTGTGGACCCTCCTTCCACACGCCCCTCACCTTTTACCTCACAAAACAAGGTGATTTCTCCTTGCACCTGTGTGTTGGTCAGCTAAACTCCAATCTTTGGGAGTTCCTTTCTCTCTCTCTCTCTCTTTTTATTTTTTTATTTTATTTATTTATTTATTTTTTTTGCACAAAGGCAGGCATCTGTCTTAGTTTGGGTGACAGAATGGAAAATCCACACCTGTTGTATCTCTCTTGTAGACAAGCTCTAGTCAGAGCTGGGCACACCTGTAGGTGCAGTAACGTTAATCTTTACGAAAGAGTAGTTTCCTAGATCCAATATTTTTGTCTATTTTATTTTTTGAAAAATAATCTCTCATTTCTCAGGTGGTACTTAGAGGTAGAAAGCACGATGCAGGCTTTTTATTAGGTCTTTAAACCGCCTTAATAAAAAAGTGATAAGCCTTTGTGTGTCTTACCGGCTGGGACCTTAGGGAAGCAACCGAAGGGTTATCATTCTTTCTCATCTCCTGCACTTTTTCCCAAATACTGTTTTTTTTTTTTTTTTTCTCTCATAGAAGCACCACAAACAAGGTTCAGACTTATTTTTTAAGGGAAATATTTTAATATGAAAGTCAAATCTCTCATAAATAACTGGTAGCAATATTCACTCCGTCCTCCACATTGAATTTTACTCAACGATTTGTGACATTTAGAAATTTAATGAAAACCAGCAATAGGATTTTTTTTTATTCCTCTTTTTGTCTCTGTAATAACTTTTTTTTCTCTCTCTCTCTCTTCACATCGGCCTTTTAGATTCAAGTGCTTCTGTGGAAATTGTTCAGAGCTGTAAAGCTTGTTGCAGAGTGGGACTTACGTGCTCCACAAAGCAGGCACTGGTTTGGAGTGGAGGATGTTTTTGTACTGGAGTGGAAGTGGGGTGAAGGAGTACCCCAGTTGTTGCATTAGACTCCGTGTCTTTAGTGTCTTCTTTAGTGCTCCCCACGATGGACTTCAGGTTGCTCATGGAGTTTTACCATTGGGCTTTTTTTTTTTTTTTTAATCCAGGTCGATCTAGCTCATGTATTTTATTTTTTTGATTATATGTATTTTTAAAAGAGCCAAGTCAGGCCCCATAGTTTTTGACACCTGCTTGCTTTCTTTTGAGCTATAACCACAGAGCAAATGATTTTTTTTTTTTTTTTTTTGAAGACAAGGTCTTACTCAGTATAGCCCAGGTTGTCCTGAACTCGGCTCTGCAGCCCAATCTGGCCTCAGACCCATAGTGGTCCTTCTGCCCCAGCCTCCACACTGCTGGGGTTTATAGGTGTGAGCCATGGATGCCCCTGATCTTTTTGCTATACCTTGGTAACTAAATTTTGTTAAATAAATGACTTGAGTCAAGCATAGCATTTCTGGGTAATGGGCGGTGGGGAGGGGGGTGTTGAATTTTTGGATGTTGAATAAAATTTTTTTATTTTTATTTTTATTTTCAAGGTCTCACTCTAGCTCAGGCTGACCTGGAATTAACTATGTAGTCTCAGGGTGGTCTCGAACTCATGGCAATCCTCTGCCTCTCAAGTGCTGGGATTAAAGGCATGTGCCACCACTCCTGGCTTGATTTTTAAAATTTCTGAAATGTCTTTCCCCTCCTGTTACAAAGAGATATCATCCAGTTACCTAGTGTTAAGGGATATTTAATTTTGAAGTTATGATTATTACATTCATCTTTTTTGCTCACAATTCATGGCAAATTAGCTACAGGAACCATTTAATATTCAGTGTCTATGGAAGCGAAGCCATTGCCTAAATAAGAGTTCATGGAAAAATAAAATAAATAAAAACAACCACCATAAAAGAGCTCACGAGATTTGTTACAGTTTCACACAGTGAACTGTAGGATGGGGCGTTTCAGAACGGGCAGCTACAGGAGTTCCATGTGGGGGAGGGTGGCGGCAGTGGAGGTGGAAATTAAAGGAGTTTTCAAATTGCCTGAGAAGTTACTCAAAGCTGCTGTAAGCCTGAGAAATGAGTGATTAATAACTAGGTGATGGATCATATATGTACATTTTTTCCCTCACTTCAAACAACTCCACTGACTTCTACTTTTCTATTTTCTTTCCCCAGATTGACCCCAAAGTTGCATTTCCTCGTCGTGCGCAACCCAAGGTAAGTACGATGTCAGGATTTCAAGTTTTGGCCAGAGCGGTGGCAGGAAGCTGCCCGGACCTGGTGTTCGTCGTGCCCTGGGGTGTCAGCTAGGGCGGTGAAAGTCGCTCTGCCCGGTTCTGGGAGCTCACCCCTGGCCTCCATGCTGGCCGTCCTGATGGGGGCTCTGGGTACCGCCCTGGGGAGAGGGGCAGCCGGGCTCTTTCTGGGAGGGCGGGGCGCCTCCTGCAGCATCCTGCCAGTGCCCTGTTTCTTTTGAAAGCATTGCCGAGATCCTATCAGGAAAAGTTGACATTTCCTTATGCCTCTCTGTGGAGGGCTCTCCTTTGAGGCTTTACAACTCGGCGGTTTTTGGAGAAGAGTAGAATTTTAATAAACAGCTTGTCCTTTCTTACAAAAAATAATAATCCCATCCAACTTCATAGGCCCTTAAAACTGTAGATCTGGGGGAGGAGGCCGGGATGTTTCCCTGCAGGTCCGGGGAGGAGCTGGGGCCACTTGAAACTGACATTGCAGCTTACGAGTGTGAGAGTTGGGGTTGGGGTGCAGGAGTTCTGGAACTGTGTGGCCCCCTAGGAGTGGCACAGTAAGGTTTGTGTGAAGGACTAAGACAACACTGGAGTTTTGTGAAGTACATATAGTCAATACTGCTTTCCCTGAGCCTGCCAGGGTGGCTGGGATAACCCAGGTGCACACAGCCTGCGTTCAGTCAGAGGGGCTTAGGGGCTCTTGCTCATGTTACTCCGTTTTAGCTGGGCTAAATTTAATATTTAATATTTAATATTATTTTTCATTTTTTCCACTGCACTTTTTTTTGTTTGTTTTTTTGAGGTAGGGTCTCATTCTGGTCCAGGCTGACCTGGAATTCACTATGGAGTCTCAGGGTGGCCTCAAACTCACAGTGATCCTCCTACCTCTGCCTCCCAAGTGCTGGGATTAAAGGCGTGCGCCACCACACCCGGCTCCACTGCACTTTTCTGTTTCCCATGTCCTTGTCACTCTTAGGGCAATGGGGGATTAGCAGGGGGATTATGGGACACAAAGAAAACGTGTTGTAACTCTTAAAAATTCATTTTCTTTAAGTATACTTTTTCACACTGTAGTCTTCTAATTGTGTAAAGGAGAAAAGGGTTTTTGCACAGCGTAAAGAAAAGGTTGGGGCTACTGTGGATGCTATTTTGAGAATATCAAGTTTGGAACTGGCCAAATGAATGAACAAGTGAATCTTTTTCTTTCCCTTTTAAAAGAAGGAACCAAAATTGCTAAGTAAACAGAGTGATAGGTTTTCTTAAGGCTTTTTTAAATTTTTGTTTCTAATGCTTAAGCAGACAATAGGAATTAATAGGCTAAAGAGGCTAGATTCTTTGACATGACACAAACTTTGGGAATGTCTGAACTATTTTAGTTGCTCTTCAAACTGTGTGATCCTTCACATTTCAGAAGTCTTTTTCAGAATCAGCAGTATTTCCTGGGGTTGGAAGAATTGCTATTTCTTCCATAAGTGTGAATCTTCAAATTTCCAGGTTAGTCATTTGATCACTAAGAACTTGGATCAGATTTCCCTACAGGGAAACTGGAAAAATCCCTGACTGGGTTCAACTGTGGGTTTGACCTGCTTCCCCTACCTCATGTTTACTCCTCCTATTTTCAAAAAAAACTAGGAAGGCAATATTTCACGTTAATGAACTGTGTCATTGGTTTTTTAGCGAGACATTCAACTTGAAAGCAAGATAGACTGTTTCTCAAACTTGTCCAAGCATATGTACATATTCCCCTTTCACCCCTGTTCCCAACGCAAGCCTGGGATATTTGTAGGTGAATTATCAGACTTTTAGATATATGTGAACATCAAACCAGTTGAGACATGGTTCTTTGAAAGAAAGGGATTTAATAATATATCCTATTTTCTTTTTTTTTTTAACGTGTGTTTGAGAGAGAAAACTGGTGTGCCAGGGCCTTCAGCTCTGCAGTCAAATTCCAGACACATACAGCCCCCTTGTGCACCCATGCATCCCTGTGTCACTTTGTGTGTCTGGCTTATGTGGGACCTGGAAAGTTGAACATGTGTCCTTACATTGCTTTGCAGGCAAGCGCCTTAACTGCTAAGATCTCTCCAGCCCCCAGCATCCTGTTTTCTTATGACATATATCACTTCTTATATCTGTCAGAATCCCAAGTTTATCTTAGTTTCTGTAACATGTGAGCAATGACAGCAGCTGTCTCTGAGGCAGGGCCTCACAACTCATTATTATTATTATTACTGTTTCATCAGCATTGGGTTGGTGGTTTGCAAGCTCTATTACCTGGTTTGTTAGGTATCTTGAACTTGGGAGAATTGCAAAACTTTCCCAAAACCCAGTGTTTTCTTCTCAGAGAGTTTCCTACAGATGAAATAAAGGTAACATACTTAAAAAAAAAAAAAAAAGACTTGGTGTATAGTAATGCTGTATCAGTGTTATCTACTATTTTATTTTTTATTTACCATT
Organism: Jaculus jaculus; assembly: GCF_020740685.1. NCBI lineage: Eukaryota > Metazoa > Chordata > Mammalia > Rodentia > Dipodidae > Jaculus > Jaculus jaculus. Next base: position 100,278,617 of record NC_059110.1, on the reverse strand, counting down.
TTGATGTTTTGCCATGTAGCCCAGGCTGGCCTGGAACTTAACTTTTATAAGACCAGTCTGGCCTCAAACTCTTGATTATTCTGCTTCTTTACTGTCGATCTTTTTCTTTCTTTCATTCTGTTTCTGTGTGTGTTTAGTATGTGTGGTATGTTGTATGTGCATGTGTGCACAAACCCCATGCATGAGGGGAGGCAGAGAACATTGCATGTACCCTTCCATTGAGCCTTGAGATGGAGTTTGTGATTCCAAAGCTTGCTGCTGTACAGAGCTGCCACAGTTCTCTTGTCTCTGCTCCACACAGGACTGGGATTACAGATGTATGTGGTCATATCCATTTGTTTACATAGGTTTGGGGGATCGAACTTGGGTCCCTTCAGGCCCTCATCTTAGGCAGGATGCACACTTACCTACTGAGCCATCTTCTCCAGGCCCTTTACTTTTGTTAGGGGCCATATGGATCTTGTGAGAGTTCAAGTAATAATAATAATCAAATGTGCACCTCAGTTACGATTGTGGAGACTTGATACGTCCTCATATCAGCCCTAGAAGATGAATACTAGTATTGTCTCCATTATATAGAAGAGAAAACTGGCATTGATGGGTTGAAAAGTGGTGTAAGAAACCCAGTCAGCCAGCCTGCCTCTTGACCTGGACCTTTGACCAGAGAAGAGGTCCTGTGGGGTACCGCTTCAGGGTAGGCACAAGACTCAGTAACAGTCAGCAGAGCGTGAGGAGCAGAGCCATAGGCGGAGTCTCTGGACTGTGAAGTTTTGGGTTCTTGGCTCCTGGTGATTCTCCTCCTCTGTGATGTCATCCAGTTGTGTGACACTGTCCTGTAGTCTCCATCTGGCCCCTTGGGGCATCCTTTCATATGGCTCTGGGGTTGCTGAAGCCAGGGAGGCAGGAGTTGTTGAGGTGTGTCATGGTTGGGAAGGAGCCAGGGTAGGGAAAGGACCTTCCTGGTCGGTGGTTATTTTCCAACAGAACTGAGCCTGGTCGTCAGGGCTGCAGACTGAAGTTACTGTTGGGAACCGCTGCCGGCTGCCAGGAGCGTAGACCCTGTTTATGTTTTGTTTATCTCCCTTCCATAAAAGTTCTGCGGGTCTCTGTTGGGGTCACGGTGACAGGGCATACCTTTCCACAAGGACTGCGTGAGGAGCTTGTAAATGACATGTCAGCTTGTGTTTCAGTTAAAACTCATTTTTCTGCTTACTGCCCGTCCCTCCTTGCTGACACTCGCCAGAGAAATAGTCCGTGGAGGTGTTAAAACAAGGCTAGTGGAAAGAAATTGTAACTTCAGAAGGAAAATCTTATAGCAGCGAAGAATGGATTTCATAGGAGTTCTGTCAAAATAGTCTTTAATGTCTCCTATAAATAAAAACTTATTTTGTCCAGAATTTTAATGAGTGACCCAAGGCAGGGTGTGGAGTACTGCAATGCACCCGTCTGCCATGCGCATGTTCACATTCCCAGAGGGGTGTAATAGGGCATTTTGAGCAAGTCCAGGGACAACTCTGTGGAGACCAGTGGCCATTAATTAATGAAGTACATTTTGATCAGGAGAAGATAGGTTCTTTCTGTGTCTTCCTATTCCTCAGATGATTATTTCATTTTGTTAAATATGTAAGAAGATTCTACCCCCCACCCCTGTCTTTTTAAAAATTAAAATGGTCTTGCTACTCTTGAAAAAAAGATGACTTAATTTGAAGCCATTGCAGTCACGAGGCTGATGGGGATCAATCATGCCCTGTCCTTTCTTTTGTCTCCTTTGGGCTGAAGTGTCAGCTGCCTGGGAGAGTTTTGTTCCAGCCTGTAGCTTCTTTTTCTTTTATGAAGGAACCAAGAGACTCCTTAGCATCTGCGGGCAAGAGTGGAGTCTGGGCGTAACTCACCATCTGCCCTAATTATCCTTGGGTGTAAGAACACATTCTCCACAACTTCCAGTTGCCGTTTCCTTCAAGTTTTATTTCTTTTATTCAGATTAAATTTCTCTCCAGCTGATACATAAAAAACAGCAGCATCACACTCGCATAAAATCATAAATGCTGCACATGGCAGTAGGGCCATGTGTTGTCCTGATTGATGGGCCTGTTTATTGTGTCCCCTTCAGTTTTAAAGGCCAGAATCTTAGCGGCTTATCAAGCGCTGTCGTTTCTTCATTCCTTTTCCAGTTGCCCTAAGTGATAGCTGGGCGAACATGGGCACATCATTTAAAGTCTCTCCAAGCCTCAGTTTTCTCCTCTGTAAAAATAGAATGCTAGTAACCCACCCTGGGGAGCAGTTTTGAAGATTAATGAAAAGTTGTGTGCTGCAAGCAGTATAAAGACAAGTCACCCCAGCACGTGCCTCAGGGTATTGTCATTATGGAATTATTTTTTCCCATGGCATCTATGCGTAGGCGCATGTGTGCATGTGTGTGGTGACACAGTATGTGCATGTGGAGACCAACGGTTGATGCTGGATGTTTTCTTTAATCCCTACTCATTTATTTATTGGGACAAGGTTCTTTCACTTGAATTTAGAGCTTGCTAATTTGGCCACTCTGTCTAGCCAGTTTGCCCTTGGATCCTCTTTACTTCATGTGCTCTGGAATGACAGGCAGGCTACCGTGTTGGCCCAGCATTTTTGTGGATGCTGGAGATCCGAATGTAGGTTCTCATGCTTGCACAGTCAGCACTTTACTGACTGAGCCATTGCCCTGACTCCTCCCCTCCTGCCTCTTTTGTGGTATTGGGGATGGAACACAGGGCTTCCCAGATCCTGTGAAAGGTGTCCCTTCCAGGTACTAACCAGGCCTGACCCTGCCTAGCTTCTGAGATCAGACAAGATCAGGCGTGTTCAGAGTGGTATGGCCATAGACCTTATACACGTTCTCTACCACTGATATGCATTCCCAGGCTCCCACCATTTTTCCTCACAGGGAGCAGTTGATGGCCAGTTACGTTCTGTTGATTGCTTCAGGTCACCACAACAGATAAGTTCTGGAGAGTTTGAGTTAAAAGCTTGCTTTCCCTGTTCCCATCTTGTCCTCTGATGTGGCTTCAGGACTCTGGAAGGTTCTCTGTGAAGCACGCATCCAGATGGGTGCAGTGGCAGCCCACGCGTTTCCACACACACCGCCTGTTCCGGGGCAGTGGTTTCTTGGCAGCTTCTCAAGGGCGAAGGGTGAGATTCCGGCATCTGGCCTCCCCTTGCTGTGGCAGGTCGGGTCACTCCAGCATCTTGCCGTGTCGGCTGGTCTGCAGCTGTCACCTCGGCAGCCCCAGTGAAGCGACCTTCTGGTGAGTCTTCTCAGGCCTGCGAGGATGTGGTGGTGTGTCTGCAGCCCTTCTCCACACCAGCAAGGACCTTGGAGGATTAGTGGCTTAGCTTCTTGCTTGTCGGAGATCACGGCTCCTTCCTGCGTTCCAAATCTGTAGCAGGTGTCAGCTCGAGGGGGAGGGGCGCCATGCCCTACAAACGTCCTCTCCCTGGATGGTGCCTGTCCTTCCAGGCTGCGATTCTGTTGTTAAGGTCAGTCTGCTAGGATGCTGAAGCTCCTGAGGTCCATGTCAGATGGCCTTTGGCAGATGGGTGGCCCCACCACCACCAATGTAGCAGGCAGAGAGGAGGAGGACACAACCTCCTGGGACCCAGATGACCATCTTTGGGGACTCTTGAGGCAGTGTGCATGTTTTGTGTCTTATTCTAGATTTTCAAACCTGGAGGTTTCTTCAGCCAAAACTCCAAGAAGACATCAAGGATATACAGTTCTTCTTCTCCCATTTCTCACTGGATTTGGGGCATTTAACACGAGCTCATGTAATCTTTTCTCATTGCTCCCACCATACGTACCCTTCCTTTTGCAGGGAGAAAGCACTCCCAAGCTTCCTGCTACGCCAGAACAGTGTAAATGTGTTAGCCTCAGGTGTTAGCTCCTTCAGGGTCTGGGCGAAGGTCTCTTCCCAGCCTATCTCCTATCGCTCCTAGCTTGCCTGGCCCTGAAACTGAGGCATCTGGAGAATGCTAGTCTCTCCATGCCTGCCATCTCCCTGGCCCATACCACAGGCCTTTCTTCAAGGCCCCTTTTAAGCCATCCCTGTATCCTGGAAGCCTGGTCCCGTGTCACGCACTGACGCCTCGCTGAGGGACACTGCAGGCACAGAGCGCTGGCTCTCTCAGATGAACACAGCGCCTTCATCGCTAGACAGCCCGATTGTTACGGACCCCATCACATATGTTGTCTGTCTGTGACTAAAATGAAACGGCTTGTGGCTTGGTTCTTTCTCTGGATTCCCAGTGCCTCACTTGGGTTTTGATTATGGCTCTTCCAACAGGAGTAAACTAGCAGAAGCTTGCTGAGCACTTACAGCCACTAGAACTGTGCAAGGCATTCCCTCCTTCCCTCGTTTATGCATGCAATGTTAATGAGCCCCGAGAGTGTACCAACCACTACAAGTTCTGGGGTAGAAGGAAGGGGAGGGTAAAGCCGCTGGCCTCACAGAGCCTTCACTCATAAGCACAGAGCAAACAGGAGCGTGCACTCCATGTGGTCAGACAGTTAGAATGCTGATAGGGACGGGAGGTGACCATCTCTTTACTGAAACATGCACTTGCCACGTTCAGTAGTTTAATAATTATTTACTGCCGGGCGTGGTGACGCACGCCTTTAATGCCAGCACTCAGGAGGCTGAGATAGGATCGCCAAGAGTTCGAGGCCACCCTGAGACTACACAGTAAATTCCAGGTCAGCCTGGGGTAGAGTGAGACCCTAACTTGAAAAACAAAAACAAAAAAACATTATTTACCAAGTTTTCTGCTCAGCACTAAGGTCTGTATTAGGCACTTTATGGTACCTGAGTTTACGCCTTATGACCTGTACTGAGCACTAACTCTTAGGGACACAAGTATATAAAAAAATAGGGCTTGGGAAGATGGCTCCATGATTAAAGGCACTTTCTTTTTTCTAAATTTTTTTGCTTATTTTCATTCATTTATTTGAAAGCGATTAGAGAGGGGGAGAGAGAGAGAGAGAGAGAGAATGGGCGCGCCAGGGCCTCCAGCATTGCAAATGAACTCCAGATGCGTGCGCCCCCTTGTGCATCTGGCTAATGTAGGTTCTGGGGAATCGAGCCTCGAACCAGGGTCCTTAGTCTTCACAGGCAAGCGCTTAACCGCTAAGCCATCTCTCCAGCCCTAAAGGCACTTTCTTGCAAAGCCTGCTGGTCTGGGTTCAGTTTCCCAGTACCCACGTAAAGCTGTGCACACGAAGTGGTGCCTGTGGCTTGAGTTCATTTGCAGTGGCAGAGGACCCGGTGTGCTCATACTGTTTCCCTTGTGAATAAAAAATTGCTTAATAAAAACTGAAAATAAAATCTAAACTTTAATTTTCTTTATGTTTGCACTTTTGAATCTCATGTACTTCCATTTAAACAGACGGAACGAGGGCTGATGGAGACACGGTCATGGGGGCAGGGGCATTTTCCCATGTTCGGAGCAGACAGGCGACCTGCAGGACAGAGAAGGATCTGCTCGGTGCCCTGGAAGAGGCCGGCTGCCTTGTGTGCCTGAAGCCCTGAGTTTGATCCCCAGCACTGACTGCAGAAAGCACATGCAGGCGCGCACACACCTGTGATCCTAGAACTCAGGAGGGTGGTGGCAGGACAATGAGAAATCCAAGGCCACTCTTAACTACATAGCAAGTTGAAGGCCAGTCTGGGTCTCAAAAAAAAAAAAAAATTAACAAAGCCGGGCATGGTGGCGCACGCCTTTAATCCCAGCACTCCAGAGGTAGGAGGATTGCTGTGAGTTTGAGGCCACCCTGAGACTACATAGTGAATCCCAGGTCAGCCTGAACTAGAATAAGACCCTACCTCAAAAAAAAAACAACAACAAAAAGTTGGGACAGAGAAGAAAGTCTGATATTTCTTACTTTATTTGCACATACATATGGCGGGGAGGGGCATGGGTATGCCAGGGCCTCTTGCCACTGCAAATGAACACCAGATGCTCGTACCCATTTTTGCATCTGGCGTACATGGATGGCTTGGGAATTGAACCTCGGGCCAGCAGGCTTTACAAGCAAGTGCCTTTGATCACTGAACCATCTTCCTAGCTGTAAGGAAGTGTGATTTTCAAGGACCCTCAGCTTCTGAAGAAGAAAGGCAGAAACGTAGCCCTTTCTCCCTGCTAGGAGCCCTGAGAGGCCAGGCAGAGGCTGCTTGCTGTGCCTAGGTCCATGGGGGTCTTGAGGCCAGGCTATGGAAGGGCTTGGGTGCCAGGCTTTGCGCACAGGCTTGCGCTTGCTTTGGCAGGGGCCAGGAGCCTGTTGTGAGGTGTGTGTCTTGTTGCTCAGAACATCTGACCTGTGACTTCATGGGTTGTGTCAGCGTGGGGTCACCTTTGGCGGGGTGGCTGCTTGGTGTGAAGAATGTGCATGGTTTTGAACCCCATTCTCTGCTTTCCCTTCACGGTGTGAGGAGTGAGCAGGTAGGGTCTTGGGGCCAGTCACCCGCGTGTCCACTGATTGAGTGTCCCTGTGGGTCCTAAGCACAACAGATGTCGTGCCCCGTGCTTCCTCTCTTTTAAGGATTAGTACTAGACTTCTAAGTCTCTGGAAGTTTCTTTAGTGGGCTCCTTGAGTTCTGAGATTTTGAATAATCTAAAATGTCCTAATTTAAAACAGTGGATGAGCTAGGGTGTCATAGCCAAATTTCTAAGTTTCAGTATTTAAAAAAAAATTATTTATTTATTTGAGACCTACACACAGAGAGAATGGGTACGCCAGGACCTCTAGCCACTGCAAATGAACAACACATGCATGCACCACCTTGTGTATCTGGCTTTACCAGGAAATCAAACCTGGGTCCTTAGGCCTAACTGCTGAGCATCTCCCTAGCTCTCAGTATTTTTTTTTTTTTTTTAAGGTAGGGTCTCACTCTTGCCCAGGTTAACCTGATATTTACTATGTTGTCTCAGGGTGGCCTTGAACTCACAGTGATCTTCCTACCTTTATCTCCCAAGTGCTGGGATTAAAGGCATGTGCCACCACACCTGGATTTTAGTATTCTTTTTTTTTTTAATAAACAAAAATAAAATATTTTTAAAAATTTGAAGAAATAAAATTTTATTTATTTGGGGATGAGACAGTACGTCAGGGCCTTTTGCTATGGCAGATCAACTCTAGAAGCAAGCATGTGCCACCTTGTGCATCTGGCTTTACGTGGGTACTGGGAAATCAAACCTGAACCAACTCAAGTCTACAGGCTTTTCAAGGAAGCACCTTTAAATGCTGAGCCATCTCCCTAGTACAGTTTCAATATTCTTACCTCCTTTAATCATTATGACCATCATTTGCAGTGGTGGGGTGATCTCCACTTGACATCGGGGACACACTGAGGTCTGTGAAGCATAAACAGGTTTCCTGGGGCCGTAGAAATAGTAAGGGTCAGAGTCCAAGGGAATCCAAGGCCTCGCTTCCCTAAGCATCAAGTCCTGCTGCTTCCAGTGTGAGCAGCCAGAGCTTATCTTTTTCCACTTTGCCCGGCTGTTAGGAAATGCTCGAGCTGGGGAGAAGTTGTTCCAGCTTAGCCAGAGTGCTCCATGGGATTGTCCATTGCCTTTTCTCCCCCCCCCCTTTCTATAATTTACTTGAGAGATAGATAGAAAGAGGGAAAGAAAGAGATAGAGAGAATGGACACACCAGTGCCTCTAGCCATTGTAATCAAACTCCAGATCCATGCACCACCTTGAGCATCTGGATTATGTGGGTCCCTGGGACTTGAACCTGGGTCCTTAGGCTTTGCAGGCAAGTGCCTTAACTGCTAAGCCATCTCTCCAGCCCCTTCTTCCTTTTTTATCAAAACATTTTTACTTGAGAGACAGTGGAAGGATGGAGGGAGGGAAGGAGAGAAGGAATATGAATTGGTGCATCTTACCATTGCAGATGAACTCCAGATGTATGCACCCCTTTGTGCATCTGGCTTTATGCAGGTACTGGGGACTCGAACCCAGGCCAGCAGACTTTGCAAGCAAGTGCCTTTAATTACTGAGTCCTCTCCCTAGCGCCTCCATTGCCTATTTCTAAGAGCCTTCTAGAGTGGTGAAGTGACCCTTGCTTAATGGTTTGGGGCCTCTCTTCATCTGTGCAGCAGCGTCAGCAGCACCTGCATCGTGGACTTGGTAAAGGAGTGCCTGAGGCTTTGCCTGTGACCTTTGGGCTACAGTGGATGCGTCCCCATTGATGGCACTGCCAACATCGAAGGAGGACCTCACCTGGCAGCCTGTGGGTTGCCTGGCATGCACAGTTCCCTTTCTTCAGTGATGGATAGAATGGCACACTTGAGATTAGGAAAATCTCTTTGAGTCAGTGACGTGGCCAGTTCATGAGGGTCCCACTCTGGAGGCCATGCTCAGCAGGCATGAGGAATCATTTCCCTTTCTGTATTGGATGCCTGTGTTTTTGCTGCCTTTGAGAATAAAGTCCTGGGCAGTAGTTAGGGAAGAGCTGAGACCCTGCTGTGAGAGCGGTCTCCCCTGGAGCCTTCTCTCTCTCTCAGGCCTGGTCTTTATCTGCCTGGGGGTAGTTCCACCAATGACTGATCTGAAAGCATCACATTCATTTAGTTGTCACTGGCTGTGACAGGCAAGTTAATGTTAATGGCTTCTTTTTTTAGCCTGTTGTCTGGGATGAGTTTCTCCCAAATGTCCTGAAATCTAAGGCATTAGGGGAATGTGTAACTTTTATGGCAGGGGAGGATTTGCGAGATAAATAGGGTTTTGTGTGCAAGGGCCATGCATTTAGGTTAGGGGGCGAAGAGCTGCCACCAAGGAGGTGGGGGGTGCTGGGTAAGGACCGAGTCTTCTATTTAAGAAATCCATCCAGAGCTCTAAATTGCTGTTTCTGTTTCAATTATGTGACAATTTCAAGGGTTTAGAAAAATCTAATAAAATGGTCTTGATGATGCATTCTGGGGAGAGTGCTTCAGAAGATGCAGGAGAATAAATTCCTTGGGGGTCAAGAGATTCTCGCTCCTGCCACCTCAGGGCTTGCTTCCGTCTGGAGTTTTACATTTTTATTGTTTTGAAGGGCAGGAAACGGTGTAGGAATGTATTCAGGGCTCCATCCATATCCTCAACCGAAATGAATTATTCTCTTTGGGCAATTGCAAATAGGCCACTGAGATTTTTTTTTACTTTCTCGTCTTTAAGCTGACATATTGTAAACGACTTTCAGAGCATGATTTGTGTGTGTAGTGATGTTGAATAAAGCACCAAAGAGAAGCCACTGGAGGAGGGGATAAGTGAGAAGGGAAGCTCTGTGAGATTCCCCCCCCCCCTTTCTCCAATCAAAGCTTTTGATAGTTTCTCAAAGAACAGAAGTTTACAATGGAAGCTGGCTCTTGGGCTGCCTACGGGAACAGGGTGCAGAAAGACGTAGTGTAGCAAAATGGGATGCTGAGTGACATTAATGAGGTGACCGCTCTGGCAGGAGGGAGGCCAGGAACCAGCCAAGTGGCGGTTCCCATGGCTTGCTCCCGACTGAATGTGTCTCCTGGCATGTGGGGTATTCACGTTCCTGTGTGCTGCATTTTGTGGTCTTTCCAATGCAAGTTTTTTTTGGTGTGTGCATTTTCACATGTGTGTGTATGGGTGTGCTTCACGTGGGTGGCTGGGGAATTGAACCCCAGCCAACAGGCTTTGCAGGCAAGCTCCTTACAGCACCCAGCTGTCTCCCCAGCCCCAGATGCAGCCCAGGCTGACCTCAAACTCTTGATCCTTCTGCCTTTGCTTCAGCAGTTTCCTTACTGGTGCACACTGGCAGGGCAGGCTTGGTGCGTGTGGTGTGCCCTTGTGTGTGAGCTGCGCGATGCGGCTGCCGGAGGGGGCCGTCCCTCTTCCATCTGCTTTCCTGAGATGGGGTCTCTCGCTGAACCTGGAGCTTGTCATTTCTCAGGTAGGCTGGTGATCATGAGCCCTAGTTACCCGGCTGTCTCCACCCTCTTCAGCGCCCCGGTTAGAGGCATGAATTGGCATGCCCGGCTTTTTATGGGGACGCTGGGCTCAAACTCAGGCCTCGTGTTTGCACAGCAAGTGCTCCTCCCGCTGAGCCACTTCCCCATGCCCACAGTGCGGTGAACAGCAAACGCGGTTGCGAGCGCTGTGGTGTCTTTTGCTCAGCAAGTCCATACTTGGCTCATAGTGTCTTCTGTTTCCACCTCCTTCAAAGTAGAGTTTAAACTGGGAGGTTTTTACTCAGTGGATACCTGCTGGAGCCAGGGAGAGAGGTGAGTGTGGCCCACATCATAGAGCTGGGCCCTGTTGACATATCAAAAGGACAGTGTGAAAAATCCATATTCTAATTTCCAGATTCCAGCCAGGGGAGGGAAAGAGAACCCCCCCCCCCCAGTATACAAGCTTGCTTTATTACTTCTTCCCCCACCCCCGTAGATCCTTCTGGCTCTAGACTGATTACACTACTTCCTATTGGTGGTATAATGGATCATTTCAACAACTGTTTCTTAAATATGTTCGTGTCTTGGGGAGAATTCTGTTTTTCCACATTCCTTTTGTGTACTTCCTGGTGCTTGAGAAAAAAAACCTCCACATTTCAGGAGCTGACCCGAGAAGCTGGGTAAAGCTGGCTCTGGACAAGCCCTCCAGAGCCCCTGGCTCTTTTGGCAGCCTCTTTCAGAGGGAAGCTGGTCCCTTCATCTTCTTCAGTGCAACGCTGGAGCACATTGTATAGAATGCAGAGGCTTTAAAAACTGCCCTCAGCCGGGCACGGTGGCGCACGCCTTTAATCCCAGCATTTGGGAGGCGAAAGTAGGGAGGGTCACTGTGAGTTCGAAGCCAGCTGAGGACTGCAGAGTTAGTTCCAGGTCAACCTGGGCTAGAGGGAGACCCTACCTCGAAAAAACAAAACAAAACCCAAAACACCCCCCAAAATAACACCAACAAAAAACCCCCAAACAAAAAACCTTACCATCAGCCCTCAGAAAAACCTTGCCAGGGCTCTGAGTGGGCATGTGGAAAGACTGCATAATTGCTAAGGTAGCCTGTTTTCACACCTTTTCACTCTTTGCCCTCAGGCTAGCTCCCAAAAGTATCATCTTTGTAGCTAGAGGCAAACAAACAAAAATATTTGCACTTAACATAGGTAATAATAAAAGCCAGCCAGCGTTCCCACTTACAAAGGTAATACATAAAACCAGTCAGGGGGTTCTCAGGCTCACTAACCTAAGGGAGATCCAGATAAAGATGGGGGGGTGAGGGGGGGCGAATGGGGCTTTGTATTTCCCAGAGACTGTGCCATGTATGTTTCCTCTTCTGTCTTCAAAGATCTCTGGTTGTAGTGAGAACTTCTGGCTTGATTAGGGGGCCCTTAGGAAATTAAAGTGTGTTTGAATTTCACGTGTATAATTTTAATTATACAAATTTTGTGTTTTTCAGGAGCTAGGTTTAAATCTGTTTTCTCGTACTAATAAGGGTCATAATAATCCTGGGATTCAGTCGTTGTTTCCTCCTGCAGTGCATAGTGGGCAGGTTAACATCCACACATGTCCAACGTCCTTGTGAAAGATGATTTTTCATAGGACCCCCACAACTGTTGAGTGGCAGAGCATTGTGAGAGTGTGGCTGGGCCTTGTTAGTTTTTCTGCCATACTTGCTGGGAGAATTCAATTCTCATTCTTGGGAGCATAGGTCCTGCCTGGGCAGCTTGTGATTGGTACGCTGCCAGCTTAACATGTCATGATTGTCTTTTATCATCATATCGTCTGGTGCCGTTTGCTCAAAGCCTGCGCAGCCCCAGCCTCAAAACTTCAGCATGACCCTGTGGATTAGAGTGGAACCCCGGTGGGTGCGGATGGTGATCCTCAACTTGTAGAGAGGCTGTGCAGCCCCCCTGGACTCCCAAGAGAAGCCCTGATTGTATTAATGGGAAATAAATAACCAGGTGTTCAGGGTTGGCCTGACGGAGCCCCCAAGTGTCAGGGAAGTCCATGCTGGGTTGGAAGTCAGGCACCCTCAGGCATTTTCCCCAGGCAGGGGCTGCGGAGAGCTGTCCCCAAAGCTCGGCCTCACAGGCTCTTTCACCTCCCATATTGACAGGAGAGATTGAATGGAAGAATTGTTCATGACAGAAATCACAAAACCAGCCTGTGAATGACTCAGTGTGGCACAGGTTGGGACCTGAGAATCTGGGAAGTGTGGTTTCCCGCGTAAGCAGAAGGACACCCCCTCTCCTCACCCCACATTCAGTCCTGGACTTTGTCATTTTTATTACTTTCTTTGCAGTTGTTAACTGCTTTGTGAATATCTGAGTCAGGCTGCGTGAGTTTGAATGTTGCTCTGCCCTGCCGTAGCTGTGCAGTCTCGAATGCGTCGTAAGCATTAGAGCCTCTGTTTTTGTCATCTGTAAAATGGCCGCAGCGTGTCCTTCGCTGGGTGGTGGGGAGGGGGCCGGGTCAGCGCAGCTTGCTGAGCTCTGTGTTTGGACGTGGGGAGCGCTGAGCATGTGTGAGTTACAGTGGCGTCTGCCTGCCTCAGGTGTGGTGAGGGCTGCAGTCTGCTCTTATGCATTTTTAAAGCGTAATGCTCGTGAAATAGAAAAGAGTGCAACACACGCATGCGTGTGTGGTACATGTGAGGTGGGCACTGTGCAGTGTAGACAGGGGCGCTGACACACGACGCCCCGGGTTCACTGGCAGCCCAGCCTCGGCCTCCGGGTTCTGGCTCCACATTTGGCTTCACCACCAGCTGTGCGGTCTTAGGAAGGTGTCTGGACCCTTCTGCGCTTCGATTCCGCCCCTAGAAATGTGAAGCGTTGTGAAGGTTAAGTGAGGCGGTATATATAATATCTAGTACACTCTTAGGAAGTGTCAGTGCCTTGTCCCTGTCACTAGCCATTTTGAAAGGTGAGCATGGGGGCACACTGCTATAATCCTAGCACTTGGCAGGCAGAAGGATCAGGCGTTTAGGGCCATCCTTATCTACATAGTGAGTATTAAGACCAGCCTGGGCTACGTGAAGCCCTGTTTCAAATACCTGCTCCTGTCAAAACAAAAAAAGCCGTCTTGAAAATGGGAAAGATACAAAACGTTCTTTCTCCTCATGATGAGCGGAGCATCAGACACAGGTCCATAAACGCTCAGGCCGAGAAGACCTCAGGCAGGAGTTAGAGGCTTGAAAGAGGGTCATAATTTGCACAAAAGGTGACTGCAGGGGTTTCATGTCCCCAACTCCCCCATTTTCGAGAGTAGAGAGTTTCCCTAGTCAGGATTTGTAGATGGTCCTCTGGCCCCACAAGATGCTATTCTTGGAAGCTAGAAGCACAGGGCCCAATGTTGAGAAAGGTTCAGAGTCAGCTTCAAAGGAGGGAGTCACCGCTGAGAGAAGAAAAGTCTCCATTTGCAAGCTAGGGACAGTGTGGGGAGGGGACAGAGTTAGTTTTTTATAGAAATGTGAGTGCAAGGGCATACCAAACATGGGTTTTGCTCCACAAGCCCATGAACCTTACCATGTGAGTTGTAGGTGGCAGAGTGCCAAGCAATGACCGTTGTGTCCAGCCACTGGCATAGGAGATCCTGACCCTCAGACCTCCCTCCCATCATGGGGCTGGGAAAGTCCTCAGATGCCTCAGAGCATATTCAGGGTGGGTCCTCAGCTCCTTGCTCCTTTCCCAGTAAGGCCCATCCACTTAATATCTGCGGGGCAGAATTTTCCAAGTGCTGCTGGGAATATGGTAACTGGACTGGCATGGGGAGTGAGGGATATGTGGATGTGTGTGGAGTCCGGAAAAGAACGAATGTGTGGGAGGGAAGGAGAAGAGGGGTGGCCATGAGGAGGGGAATAGCGGTAGATTACATTGACTAATTATAGGGAAAAAGCCATATTTGCTGCTCCATTAAGTGGTCGCCAGGCTATGAAGCAGTTTATTGTAATTAATCCAGAAACAGCAAAGAAGCGTTGGATTGGGAGTGGAGGGTCTCCGGGAGCCCCTCCCTGCTTTGCTGCTCCGCATTCATTGCCTTTTTCATTTGGGGAGCCGGGGGGTGCATTCTTTGGGCAGTCTTGGGTCAGTCTACTCGTTGACTGTGACAAATAAGGATGCTTTCTTGCCTGATCTGCTGCCCAGGCTTCTAGAGGCGCTTTTTTTGTTTTCTAAGGGTGAAGGAGGAGAGACAGACCCGGGCCATCATCGCTATTCTTGCCACAATCATTTTAATTTCAGCTTGGGGAAAGTGGCAGGTTACACGTCCACGTCCATCGAATTCTGGGCCGTGTGGAGTGGTGATTGCTTTCCTTGATGATTTCTTGTTCAAATCAGCAGTGCTCTTAATTTTCCAGATGAAGTAAAAAGAAAATTGGAGACTCCCCTCCCGCCCTGTGTCTCTTCATCCAAGATTTTCTGAGCATGACTCTGATTTGGAGGGTTAATATTAATTAGGAACTGGGTTAGACCTCCGTGGCTTGATGAGGTGACTTCAGCTGTTGTGATAGATGGGTGCTCCTTTTTTTTTGCACGTCCCTGCTTCTTTGGTAAAAGTTTCTGGGTTTAGAAGCCAAAGGGACAAATCAGTCGAGGGGGAGGCGGGATGAGGCGATGCCCCTTAAAGCACCACAAGTGGCCCACCGCACAGCCCTGCATCTGGAGGGAGGAACGGAGCCAGAGAACACCTTCTGCTCTTTGCCTCAGTTTCCTTTATTGTGAGCACAGGGCATCTCCCCAGCTTCCTGAAAGAGGCGTGACTCCTTTCTATAGTTTCCAAATTCGGGTGACTCTTGGATTTCTCTGAGGCGAATCCCCCGTGAGCACCCGGTAACAGGGAAGTACCCTTGCTTAAAGACTTCCCAGTGCTAACTCTGTCCTTTGGGGGAAGTTGACAGAGAGGACAGTGATGGAGAGAACCAGTATGCCTCACCGTGCAGGGCGGGGACAGGCGACCTATAGAAGAGGTTACACACTTTTCCTCATTACGTCAGAGAGCCTTCTTCTGTGGCCTGTGGATTTGGTTTGGGGTGGCTTTCTTTCTGAAGGGGAGGAAGGCTGAGCCTGAGTGTGAAGGACCTTCCAGGTTCAGCAAGAGAGGTGTTCTTTTAGCTCCTTCCTTGGTGCTGGCTAGTTGCATGTGATCTTGGGCAAATTGCCTTGCATCTTGAACCCTAATTTCCCCACCTGTACATTGAGGACAAATGAGGGCCAAGTGGTGAGTAGTGTACTTAAGGATTCAAGGAACAGGCTTAGGAAGTGGGAAGTCTTAGTGTTTCTTTCAGGCCTAAGAATCTCCCAGCTGTAGGGTTGAGGATGTAGCTTTGTGGCAGAGTGCTTGCCTAGCCCATGTGAGGGTCCTTTATAATCCCTAGCACCACAAAAAGGAAGAGAGAGAAAGAATATGAATATGAATGGGCACACCAGTACCTCCAGCCACTGCAAACGAACTCCAGACGCCTGTGCCCCCTTGTGCATCTGGCTCACGTAGGTCCTGGGGAAATCGAGCCTTGAATGGGGTCCTTAGGCTTCACAGGCAAGTGTTTAAGGGCTGGAGGTGGCGGGCAGGCCTGTCCATGGAGAGGGCTTCAGCTCCATGTGGCTTGTCTGCTCTGGTGAAGGGGGCTCTGGGATAGGTTTTCATAGAGGATGTTGTTGTCCCAGCCCCATCTGGTTTCCAAGTGAGGCGACAACCCTTGTTTGACATCATGACCCGTTCCCAGCAGGAGAGGAGGAGGAAAAAAAGGAGGCCCAGTCCTCAGGTGACACGGAGCTGCACATGAGTTTTCAGAACCCACCTGGGCAGCTTACTGCCCCTCAGCCTCGAAGGCTCTTGTTGTGTGCTTGGTGGGTGGAGCTCTGCTTATCTCTCTCTCTCTCTTTTTTTTGTCATTGTTGTTTTTTTATTTTTATTTATTTATTTGAGAGCAACAGACAGAAGGAGAGAGGGAGAGAGAGAGCAAGAGAGAGCAAGAGAGAGAGAATGGGCATACCAGGGCCTCCAGCCACTGCAAGCGAACTCCAGACGCGTGCGCCCCCTTGTGCACCTGGCTAGCGTGGGTCCTGGGGAACCAAGCCTCGAACGGGGGTCCTTAGGCTTCACAGGCAAGTGCTTAACCGCTAAGCCATCTCTCCCTCTAAATCACTCCAGTGGTGAGCTGATTTTAACGTGGTGCCAGGACCAGGGCTGTGCCGTAGATGCTAGGCCCACGGGGACAGTGGTCATGTTAGCAGACCTGTGTGCTGCTGGAGGGAGGAAAAGCTTGAGCACTTGTCACTGTCACTCCCTGGAAAGGGTACGGGGAGGAGGGGGTATGACGGAAAGTATCTGCAAGGGGAAGGACGGGCAAAGGCGCACAGGGCCATGCAGAGTCCGCCTGCTGTATCTGTGGTATTACAGCCAAGGATTTAACCAGACGCAGGTAGACAGCATTAAAATAAGGGTGGACAGGTGGCTCAGTGGGTAGAGTGCTTGCTGCGCTGGCAGAAGGACCTGAGTTTTGATCCCCAGTACCCACGTAAACATGCCAGTGTTGGGAACTGGAGACAAGAAAGGCCCTGGGGTTTGCTGGCTAGCTAGTCTAGCCAGTTCAGTGAATCCAGAGCTTCCTCTGAGACCCTTTCTCAAATAATATGGTAGAGAACTAACTGAGGGACATCTGACATCAACCTATTGACCCCACATGCATGTGCGCACACGCATGAACACCCCTGTACACAGACCAATACACACACCGAACCCATGCACACAGTCGAAAGCAAAACAAGTAAATAACTACATTGGAAGCTACACATTTACAGGCTCTCTCCCACCTTGTTGTTCTCCAAATGATACAGTGTAACAACTGATGTAGCATCTCCATTGTATTGGTATTACAAGTGATCTAGAGGTGACTTAAAGTATCAGGGTGATCATGGGGATGTAGCTTAGCCTGCAGAGTGCTTGCTTAGCATGCATGAAGTCCTGAGTTAGATCCGTAGCACAGTGTAAAATAGCGATGTGTGCCTTTCATGGCTGTTTTCCCCAGTATTCAGAAAGTAGACACAAGAGGCTCAGAGATTTTTTTTCTTTGACTACACAGTGAGTTCCAACCTTGGGCTACCTGAGACCCTGTTTTAAAAAAAATGGGTGCGGAGATGGCACAGAGGTTAATAAAGTCACTTGCTTATATTTTTTTTCTTTTTTTTTTAAATTTTTTATTTTTTTATTGGAGAGCGACAGACACAGAGAGAAAGACAGATAGAAGGAGAGAGAATGGGCGCGCCAGGGCTTCCAGCCACTGCAAACGAACTCCAGACGCGTGCGCCCCCTTGTGCATCTGGCTAACGTGGGACCTGGGGAACCGAGCCTCGAACCGGGGTCCTTAGGCTTCACAGGCAAGCGCTTAACCGCTAAGCCATCTCTCCAGCCCAAGCCACTTGCTTATAAAGCCTGCCGGACTGGGTTCCATTCCCCCTTACCCACATAAAAAGAGATGCACAATGTGGCACGCACATCTGGAAGTCATTGATAGCGGTGGCACGAGGCCGTGGAGGGCCTCTACTCTTTCTGTCTTTCTGATATACCTAGTTTAGGCTAGACGTGAACACTGTGCCATTTTACGTAAGAGACTTGAATGTCCTGTTTTGGTATTCCTGGCAGTCCTGGGTCTAGTCCTTAGATACCAGGCACAGCAATTTTGGACAAACGTGACATTGTCTGCAGTGTCTGTAGGTGCACTGACCAGCTCCAGATGCCGCTCAGGCCGTCGGCAGCAGGTGTGAGAGTCGGCAAGTGTGTGGACAGGCAGAGTAGCCATGTACAGAAGGACACCGAGGAGGAGGGGCCAGGGCAGGCCTGACAGTGGGAGACCCTCCAAGTCAAGGGAGCATTGGGGGCAGTTAGGCAGCGTGCCTTTGAGGGGATGTGGCCCATTGTGCCTTATGGGCTGGAGTGGACATGCCAGGGAAGGGACATGCCAGGGGAAGATGGACTTATTCATCAAGTAGCTACTGTTTTGCACCAGGCCTGAAGCCAGAAGTAGTGAGGAGGTCGGCCCAGTCTCTGCCCTGTGGAGCCTGCGTTTGGTAGGGCTGCGTTCGTGCAATAGTTCACTGCACAATTCTTACTTGACTACACCTCATAAACACTACAGAGATGTGCTGGGTGTTTAAAGCACCGGAACAAGGAAAGCAGCCCTCCTGTGGTGGTTTGGGAGGGCATCTGGATTTGTATGATGAAGTTGAACTTGAAGGGTAAAAATAGGAGTGAACTGGGCTGGGGAAGAACCAAATGGCATTGTGCAAGTTGAGGGAAGAAGCCAGAGTGTCTGGGGTGTACTTGGCTAGGGAAGGACCTCGTGCTGAGGAAAGCTAGAGCAAGGCGGTGGGGTAAGTGGTGAGGATGGGAAATGGACAGGAGCTAGATGAGAGTTGGAGGTTATTTTATCCCAGTAGGGTTGGGGATCCACTTAAGTGATTAAGAAAAACTAAAAAAAATTTTTTTTAAATAAATAAAGATGGTGCATACCTTTAATTCTAGCACTCTGGAGGCTGAGGTAGGAGGGTCATTGAATTCGAGGCCAGCCTGAGACTACAGAGTGACTTCCAGGTCAGTCTGGGCTACAGTGAGACCCTACCTCAAAAACAAACAAGAAAAAGAATTTGTATACTAGGACTGCTGCAAATGCATACAGATGTGTGCACCGCTTTTTGAATCTGGCTTTATGTGGGCACTGGGGAATCGGACCTGAGCCAACAGGCTTTGCAAACTTACCTTTACTTACCTTTAACCATGGATTCATCTTCCCAGTCTCTATTTAAGGGTTTAAGAAGGGGTGGGAAATGCAAGGTTTTATGTTGGGAAAGGTCACTCTGACCCATGTCGTCTCTGTGAAGGGTTTGTGGGGGTGTGAGGCACTTAGTAAGGGACCCTCATGGGTAAAGGTGGTCGCCTGGCTGAGGTTTTGAGCTGTAGGTGGAGCCCAGGAGGATGATTTGAGATGCATGTGAAAGTTGGAGGTTCAGATTAGTGACTTGGTTGGCTGGGGTGTAGAAAGTGCTAGAGGAGTGAGGCAATATGTCTTGACCCTGTGGACCTCAGTCCCCACCTCCATGAGACTGGGGATGTCAGCACATGAGGACAGTGTGCCTGGCTAGGGATTGCATTTACCCTCTAGGATGAATACCTATATTCTATGTTTTGTTTTGTTTTGAGGTAGGGCCTCCCTGTAGCCCAGGCTGACTTGGAATTCACTCTGTAGTCTGAAGCTGGCCTTGAACTCATGGAAATCCTCTTACCTCTGCTTCCCAAGCTCTGGGATTAAAGGTGTGTGCCAGCATTCCTGGCCCTATGCACTCTTTAAAAAAAATTAGTTGACTGATTATGGATGTGTGTGTTTGGACACACCAGGATTTCTTGCCTCTGCAAATGAATGGCAGACACACGGTCCACTTGGCATCCAGCTTTACATGGGTGCCTGGGAATTGAACCCCAACTTCCAGGTTTTGCAGGCAAGCACTGTTAACTGCTGAGCCATCTGTCCAGCCCCACTGTATAGTCCTGATGAAGCCCACTGGTAAACATGGCACATGCGCTATGTATTCACTGATGAAAGACATACATGTACTTCTTTGCTAAAGTAATGTATACCTAACAAATGATTAAGACCAACATATTCTGGAGAGAGGGCTCAGTGTTAAAGGCACTTGTGTGACATATCATGAGACAAAAACCTAAGCAAAAATAAAGTGCCAGTCTTTTTATTCCTTCTAAACCCTATTTAGGGAACTGCAGTTTTAGGCCATGGGCACCACTAATGAGTTTTAGGATGGGGATGGCCAGATGACTTGGGTGTTGGAGAAAGCGCCCTCTTCAGTCTAGGAACCCTTTGGTCCTTTCTGTCTCTTGGGCCCATGCAGATCCTCCTGCACAGTCTTGTAGCCATGCGCACGTGGTGTAGT
Organism: Jaculus jaculus; assembly: GCF_020740685.1. NCBI lineage: Eukaryota > Metazoa > Chordata > Mammalia > Rodentia > Dipodidae > Jaculus > Jaculus jaculus. The sequence goes on along the minus strand of NC_059110.1, from coordinate 100,258,705 downwards.
GAGTCAGTGGAATGAGGTTATATAGGTGTGTCCATCCTCCAAGAAGAAGTCTTCATTATGTCTTAGCGGTGTGTGAGAGACAGTGAAGCTAGAAGTTTGTGAGCCTGTTTGCTTACCCCATGGTACTGTGTGGCCAGCCGGGCTCACTCCCTTGTGGAACACGGGGTGTCTGTCCCGAGGGTGGAAGCCACACTTGTAAGCTGGGCCCTCCATATGCAGCATGGGGAGTCCGGACCTGGTATCTGCACAACGTCCTCACTCAGACGGGCAGAGCCCATCCAAGCCGCTCTTCCGTTTTACTCTGCTAGGTTGATGACACTGCTTTCCTACAGACTGTCATGGGTGTCGTGGGTGTGGACAGATGCACATGACCTGTGCCCACTTCTGTAGTCCTGGAGGACATGGTCACCCTCCCTCTGTCCCTGAGTTCTCGGTGGTCCGCTCCATTCCAGCCCACTCCGTGAGGAGAGCCCAGGCAAGGAGCTGGTTTTCCAGGAGTGTTTCCAACACGCTGCAGCTGGTCTTTGCGCAAGTGATCAGTGCTCCCGCGCCACACACACCACTTCTATATGTGTGAGAGGCACGCACATCAAAGGCCTTTAATCCCAGCACTCGGGTGGCAGAGGTAAGAGGATTGCCATGAGTTCGAGGCCACCCTGAGACTACATAGTGAATTTCAGGTCAGCCTGAGCTAGAGCGAGACCCTACCTTGAAAGAAAAAAAAAAAAAGGCCTTTAGACAAATGCCACAGCTAGCGGGTGATAGCCCACTCTGTAGGCTAACTCAGAGTCAAACCAGGGCCAACACAGATGAAAGGCTGCCTGGAAATGAGGTGGAAAAGCCCCAGTGAGATAAAACAACCTGCAAAACAAAGCTTCCAAGCACTTAAGATGTACAGACTGAGACTGAGGTGACTCACCCCAGACACCAGCATTTAAAAATTGTCCCTGCTGGGCTGGAGAGATGGCTTAGCGGTTAAGCACTTGCCTGTGAAGCCTAAGGACCCTGGTTCGAGGCTCGGTTCCCCAGGTCCCACGTTAGCCAGATGCACAAGGGGGCATATGCGTCTGGAGTTCATTTGCAGTGGCTGAAAGCCCTGGCGCGCCCATTCTCTCTCTCTCCCTCTATCTGTCGCTCTCAAATAAATAAATAAATAAATAAATAAATAAATAAATAAATTTAAAAAAATAAAAATAAAAAAATAAAAATTGTGCCTGCTTAGCCTGGCGTGGCGGCGCACGCCTTTAATCCCAGCACTCGGGAGGCAGAGGTGGGAGGATTGCCGTGAGTTCGAGGCCACCCTGAGACTCCATAGTGAATTCCAGGTCAGCCTGGGCTAGAGTGAGACCCTACCTCAAAAAACAAAACAAAACAAAACAAAAAAACAAATGTCCCTGCTTTGGCTTCACTGCCTTCATTTCCTTTGAGATCAGAGCAGGAGAGCTGGGAAAAGCTGACACTTGGGTTTGGTTTCTGACTGTTGATGCCCCTTTCTTTATGCCCTCGGGGTTCTCCGTCTTTATTTGGGGCCATGGGTTCATTTCAGACAAAAAAGTGAGGGCTGGAGAGACTACTTAGCGGTGAAGCCTAAGGACCCAGGTTCGATTCTACAGGTCCCATGTAAGCCAGATGCACATGGTGGCACATGCATCTGGAATTTGTTTGCAGTGGCGAGAGGCCCTGAGTGCCCATTCTCTCTCTTTCTCTCTGATTAATAAATAAAATCTTTAAAAAAAAAAATAGTGAGTTGTGTGATTTAGTCTCAGAGGACTCTTAGAAACACCCAAACAGGCCTTTGGATAGCCTTGGAAAGCAGGCTGGTGGGACAGTGACTTCCACCTTTCTCCGTGATTCTGAGAGCACTGTAGTTTGGAAGTTTCTGTGTGTTCTCCTTGTCCCTGCCCCTGCAAGGAGCTGTCTGGAGGGCAGTTTTAGTAGTACACGAGACAGGGGACAGGCCCAAGACTTCTGGCCCCCTGCTGCATAGTAAATCTGATGCTAAAATTAGTGCCAGTCTCCTGAGACATAATTCTGGCTGAGATGAAGTGTGTGTGTGCTTGTGTGTGTGCATGCACACATGCACGTGTGTGTGTCCAGCTTGTCTCAGGGCTGTGGGATGTTGCTTTCTGTCAGATAGGTGACCAGGTCTCACAGTTGGTTCAGTATGACAAGCTTTTCCTGGGTTGCCTGCTAACTTCCCTTTCTTGTCATGGAGATGTGGGAGTTGGTAGAGGGTGGATTCAGGGAAAATATTACAGCTTATCTTTTCCGTTTGTGTAAATCTCAGTCACGTAGGTTGATGTTCTTTGAGACTCCTTCAGAATGTCTTACAATTGAATCTTTTACCTTGGTGACGATGGCATTACTCACTTCCTCTATAGCATCCACTCTGTGCTGCGGGGAGGCGCAAGACTCTTCTCCCCGGGGACTGCCTATGGAAGGGACTCAGTTGGATGGCCATCTAACAACTTTAATAATTAAGGAGGCATCTGGGTCCCTCAATGTGGGCAGCCTTCCTCCTGGTGGGGACAGTTCTGTTTTGAAAATAACAAGTTCACCCGTAACTGCAAACGGCTGTGGTGGGAGTCGTGTTTAATTTTAAATTACCCATGTCCAGCAACCCTCTTTCAGTCTTTAAACAATAAAATGTTTTTAATCTTCCTGCAGCTGTGTGCTCTGTGTGGGGGCCTGTCGTTTTGGGGGGGATGGTCTTTTGCATTCCCTCCCCACTTCCCTTCGTTTAGCCTTCACTAAAGCACTATTCAAGCAGGAGTGGGGTCCCCTCTGGTGAACTCTCCTGAGGGCTTGGGAAGTTTATAAGCACAGGCCACCTGGGGTCAGTCAGGAGTGGCAGCCTCTCAGGCTGAAGTGCTTCCTTTTGGGGCAGAACCCCTTTAAAGAGTCCATAACTTTTCCTTCCCACTCCCCTTGATTTGTCTGTTATAATCAGAAACAGGTTTTGGGTTCCTGATCCATTATAGATGTGTTTGAGACAAATGCCAAGCATAAAGCCACTTAATGAGCATGTGAAAATATATTTAGTTTTTGTTTTTTTTTTCGAGGTAGGCTCTCACTCTAGCTCAGGATGACCTGGAACTCACGGCAATCCTCCTGCCTCTGCCTCCCGAGATCTGGGATTAAAGGCGTGGTCCACCACCCCCGGCTTGAAAATATATTTAGATACAAAGGAAAGCGAGGAAGAGAATGAAAGGGAAAAGAAACTGCCCTTGCAGATCCCCTAGAGCAGAGACAAGTACGGAAACCAGCAACACAGCACACAAACTCAACCCGCGGCTGGCTCCAGAGCCAGCTTGGAGGGGAGGATGTCAGAAGGGCCAAGGACATGGTGCCCTTCCCAGAAGCGCAGTCTCCGAGGTGCCTCTGCGCATTCTCAGAGCCAGTGTCCCTGGGGAGTGTGCCAGGCTGGTGGCACAGGCAAGGGGCGTTCACATGGTACCCAGCTGGATCGTTTCTGTCCCAGAGACCCCTGACTCAGAACTATAGCTTGTTCTGTGTTTGTGAGCTCTCTTTAAAGGGATGGAGTGCCAACAAAAATATTATACCTTCGGGCAGGTGAAATGTGTTAAGAGACCCAGCTTTCAGCAGGGATGCCTGTTGCATTGACTTTTGGGAGGAGCCAATCCCAGGAACTATTTTCTGTTTTCATTCTACAAAGAGACCTTCTGAGTTGAGCAGTGGCCAAGTATCACGTTTTTGTTTTTTCATCCTTGTTCAGTTTTCCCCCTTCTTTACTGTAAAAGTTGCCTGAGTTGGCCAGCCTGTGCCCGGCCGGCCGAGCCCTCCACCCTGCCTGGTTGTCCCGGTGACGCCTGGCTGCAGAGTTTTGAAGGTGGCCGTCACTCACTTCAGCTGTCCTTGAGGCTCAGGCCCGGGCTTGTCTCCTCCCCTCTGACGTGGGTAGCCAGCTGCTGGCCCAGAACCCGTGTGAGCTGATAAGTCTCTCACTCCAAACAAAAAATAAACCTGGGTGCTTTGTGTACGTATTTGAAAGGTGCACATGTGTTTTCTTTTTTCCTCTCGACAAATTTGTTCCGTACAGCTGTGCAGTCACAGCCTGCTCTGAAATCTGTAAATTTTACTTATTTACGTATTACTTATTTGTTCAGTGACTAGGGTAAGTAGGAGGAAATGAAAGTAGTGGGGTTGACTGCCATCATACATACATAAAACTAATCCTGATTTTAAATATATTTTTAAAATATTTGTCATCCTGTGCTACATTGGCTATCACATTAAAATTTTTTTAAAAAAAATTTATTCGACAGAGAGAAAGAGGCATATAGAGAGAAAGGGTGCACCAGGGCCTCTGGCCACTGCAAATGAACTCCAGATGCATGCGCCACCTTGTATTTCTGGCTTATCGGAGTCCTGGGGAATTGCATGTAGGTTTTTTGGCTTTGTAGGCTAGAGCCTTAACTGCTAAGGCATTTTTCCAGCCCTCAATCTGAAATTTTTTTGTTTGTTTGGTTTTTGGTTTTTCAAGGTAGGGTCTCACTCTAGTCCAGGCTGACCTGGAACTTACTATGTAGTCTCGGGGTGGCCTCAAACTCATGCTGATCCTCTTACCTCTGCCTCCTGAGTGCTGGGATTAAAGGCGTGCACCACCATGCCTGGCCTCATCCTGATTTTTTACAAAAGCATTTCATTAAAGTGTAAAGTCCTATAAGAAGCACTAATTATGAAGAAAGTTTTTAAAAACTTGATATGTGTGTATGGATATGCCAGGGTCTCTTAACGCTGCAGTGAATTCCAGATGCATGTACCACTTTTTACATCCAGCTTTAAATGAGTGCTGAGAAGTTGAATCCTGGCTGGTAGGCTTTGCAAGCAAGTGCCTTTAATTGCTGAGCCATCTCTTTAGCCCATGAAGAAGGTTTATTTTAATTTTATTTTTATTTATTTGACAGAGAAAGAGGAGGGAGGAGGAGAGAGAATGGGCGTGTCAGGGCTTCTAGCCACTGCAAATGAACTGCAGATGTGTGTGCCCCCTTGTGCATCTGGCTAATGTGGGTCCTGGGGAATAGAACCTGGGTCTTTTGGCTTTGCAGGCAAACACCTTAACTCCAGTCCTTTTTTTGTGTTTTAGTATATTTTACTTATTTGACAGAGAGAAAGAGAAAGAGAATGGGCATACCAGGGCCTCCAACCACTGCAAACGAACTCCATATACATGCACTACCTTGTGCATTTGGCTTACGTGGGTCCTGGAGAATTGAACCGGGGTCCTATGATTTTGCAGGCAAACGCCTTAACTGCTGAGCCATCTCTCCAGCCCATGAAGAAAGTTTTTAAGTTGGCTGGATTCCTTCCTCATAGTGTAGTGCTGTTCCCACCATGAAGATGAACACTTGGGACTCAGTGATGTTATCTTCCTGCTGGAGGGGCTCGCTTGCTCCCCAATATTCCTCCTTAACTTCAGTCAGAGAGAGGTCCAGTCTGTTGCTGGTGGGCAAAGAGAAGTTCAGGTTGGCCCAGGGCATAGCCTGTGCCCTCCGCCAGCCGCCCTCGCCTGTGTGTCTCTTGCCTAGGGAAGTTGACAGTCAAGTATGGAAATTAAGTTGCTCAGTTTGATCTTTTTAGACATGACTGGCTCTTGAAGCTCTTTCTTCTCTACAAGCCTTCTAGCTAGGAAGTCAGGGAAAAGATATCTGTGTATAGATTGGCTTCTGTTATCCAGAAGTAGTTCTTTCCAATGTCTGAAAACAAAACAAAAAAAAAAAAATTTGCGTCCCTCTGCTCAGACCTGCCTGTGCAGATAAGCAGGTAGCAGCATGGTTGTTGAACCCAAGGGAGAGGAGCTGGAGGGCTTGAGGCACCCCTGACTTTGCCAGGTGAGTTAACCCAGCTAGAACCTCCAGACTAGACTTCAGGGGTGACCCATGCTTTCCCCTTCCTGGGAAGAAAGGGTGTTTTTTTTTTTTTTTTTCTCCCTCCCCATGTCTTTCCGGGCTGCTTAAGCAAATAACAGCAACCTGGCAAAACCCAGATCAACCCAACAAATAAATATCAGGGAAGCTCGCTGTGGGCAGGGACAAGGCTTGTTTTAGCGCTGGTTTGATTTGTTACATTAAAAAATATATATATATTTGCAATCGGGCGGGGGGGCGGGGCACGGAGAAAATGAGAATGGGCATGCCAGGGTGTCTAGCCACTGCAAACGAACTCCAGATCCATGTGTCACTTTGTGCATTAGGCTTTACATGAGTACTTGGGAAACAAACCCCAGTTGTTAGGCTTTATAGGCAAATACCGTAACCACTGAGCCATCTCTCCAGCCCCTGCTTTGGTACATTTGGTACAGTTTCTCCTGGTACTGAGGTGGGGTATGGAAGAGGAAGAAAAGGAAGGGGGAATTTGTAGGTGGTAATAGTGGGCTCTTTCTAGCAGTATGCAGAGCTGTGTGATATTATCAGTATTCAAATAAAGTTGGTGGGAGCCATGGGCACCCTCACTTACATCAGCGTTTGTGTGTAGTTGTTTGAAACTCTGTGGTCTAGGACTGGTTTAAAAGCAGTCACAGAAGCATTTCCCCAAAGAGGTATTCCTGTACAGTACCATGGCCCTGGAATCCTGTTTTCCCAGCAAGTGTCTCTGTATTTTTAGAAATGTTTGTCTTTTCTCTTTGCCTGTCTCTCAGCAAAGGCTCTGAGCACTGTCTGCCATGTACTTCTGATTTTCTGAACAGGGAAATTTGGGTGTGTGAAGGGCTTTTTTTTTTTTTTTTTAAATTGGTTGGAACTTCTTGTCTCATACATCAGTATCTTTTCATCCAGCGTGGACAGAGTGGGAGGGGACCCTATCTATTTTATATCCCTACCTCTCTGATGAGGGCAAGCGAAGGGTCATGCTGTTCAGATTAGGTAGCCTGCTGGGTCCTTGTTGCATGTGCTCTCCTCTGTTCTTTTTGTCCCCTTCCTTTTCCCTGATACCCAACTCCTTATCTCATTCCTGGGACTTTGACTGGAATACTTTCATGTGGGTCAATGGGTTTAACCAGCTGTAGCTGCAGTTGATTTTTGGCATTTATGGAGCTAGCTTAAAAAACAGCTTTTTAATTTTCAGACTGAACACACATTTTAAGTGTTTTGGAAGGGGCACACTTTAAAGGTAGTGTGTGGCAGTTTATTTATTTTATTTATGAATGAACTTGGGTCTCTCAGAAGTTGTGTGGCCTTGCATTTTCCTCGAGGGTCCTAATAAGAACTGCTGGTCTAAATCAGTGTCTTGGAGAATCATTGATCCTCTAATTGCTCATAAGCAGAGCCCTGGCTTCCCCCTCCTGCTGGGAGTTCTTTTCTTTTTTTCCGCTCTTCGGCGAGGAGTTGTACAGACTTCGGGAGTGTTTAAGAGGTAACCAATAAAAGAGCTTGGTGTGCTGCCCTTGCTAATTGTACCTCTCAGAGGTGACCACACCACCAGCATCCGGGCTCCATAAACAAGGGGCTGCCACGCCGCCACTGACCTTTCTTGCCTAAAACTGCCGGGCCCAAGGTCACTGGTGTGATGAACATGCTTCCCAGCCCTCTGTGGGCCTCAACTTAATTTGTTCCTTTCCTAAGGCAGAATGACCTCCCAGTAAACTTACGTCTTCCTCTGGAAGAGAACAAACACAATGAAGCAAGGTGTGCTCTCCTGGAGGCGGAGGCCGGGTGGCATGGGAGGGGCATTGGGTGCTTGTTAACATGCCTGGGCTGGGCTAGGCTTGTGTGCGGTCCATTAGGACGGGAGGCCCGGAGAGCAGCCAGACTGCGCAGAGGGGGGACCACAGGGGCCTGCGGAGAGATTTTAGAGGTTTTGAAGCAATGTTGGCGTTAGGGTTGGAAGGAAAGCATCCCCTTTGCTCTGCGTGCATGGTGTCCGGCTCTGCAAGTCAGTGGTCTTCCAGACCCGCTTTCTTTTCCTGCTTAGCCCACATTACAGGACTCCACCTGCCTGAAGGCCCCTTCAACCCAGGAGGGATTCTCGGCAGTATTAGGGTGGAAGGTCGTGGCAGACAGGAAGGGCCGCTCCGAACTGCTTCCTGGGTGATGAACCCGTCACTTTGGCCAAGCTACTCTGTGTGCTTTATCTGAGCTTGGGACTCAAGCGATCTGTTAGCTTCCTGTCCCATCCATAGCTCTTGCTCAGCCAGCTTTGTGGAGGGAAGCGGGTGGAGAGCATGCGTGCATGCGTGGTGTTTTGCAGGCGAAGAGCTTCCAGGGTGGCCCTCCTAACTTGCTTCCTTAGTCGCTGAGTCTGATTCGTGGTCTGTGCTGGTCCCTGTGCTGGTTTTCTGGTTTTCCTATACTGGGCAGGAGCTGAGGCTGATTCAGTAAGGAGGATTGAGGTGCCCTCTGCCTGTCAGCTCTCAGTGTGAGTGCTGGAAGGTTCTTTTCTTGCCCCATTAGTCTTTTGTAACAGTATGCAAAGCCCCCCAGTTCCTGGCCTTTTTGCAGCTGACCAGCAGACAAATTAGCTCCATGGGCTAATGATGGCTGAGTAAGTAAGAGCATTTGTGCAGCAAGCAGGAGGACCAGAGTTCGATCCCAGCACTTACATAAAAAGCCGGGCGTGGGCTAGAGAGATGGCTTAGCAGTTCAGTGCTTGCCTGTGAGCCTAAGGACCCCGGTTTGAAGCTTGATAACCCAGGACCCAAATTAGCTAGATGCACAAGTGGCTGGAGGCCCTGGCGCGCCCATTCTCTCTATTTGCCTCTTTCTCTGTCTGATACTCTCAAATAAATAAATAAAAATAAACAAAAAAATTTTAAAAAAAGCTGGGCATGGTCACAGTGCTGATGGCTATAAGAGGCAGGAGGAATGCTGGGGCCTACTGGTCAGTCAGTGTGTAAAACTGAGAAGTGGTGACTTCCATGTTCAGTGAGAGACTGTCTCTGAGAAATAGGGCAGAAAAATGATAAAGGAGGACCCCAACGTCTGCCTTTGGCCTTTGCACATGTGCACACATGGCTTACTTGTTTGTACACATACACGTGCGTAACACACACACACACACACACACACACACACACACACACAATCCCCCAGTCAATTTCATTACAGCTATGCTTGTGGGAAAGGAGAGTGGATATTCTGTAGGTGATGAATGGAAGCAGGTTTGCACTCAGACCCATAGCAGGTCAGAGAGACCATCTGCTGTTGTGAGGGAAGGATTGTAAGTGGTTCTTGGACCATCTTTTTATTTATCTATTTATGGGGGGGGGAGCAAGCAAGGGGGGAGAAGGGGAGAGAGAGAGAGAATGAGAATGAATGCACCAGGTCCTCCAGCTGTTGCAAACAGACCTACATGCATGCTCCACCCTGTGCATTGGGCTTACATGAGTCCTGGGGAATAACACCTGGGTCCTTTGGTTTTTCCAGCAAGCACCTTAACTTCAGCTAAGCTATCTCTCCAGCCCTGGACCATCTTTTTATGGGTGTTCTGCAAGTGAGGGAGATACTGAGGCTGGTCAGGTAACCACAGAGTGGAATGTTGCCTGGGGCTGGTGTTAGGAGCAGCAGCAGGAGCCCTGGACAGTCCTTTTCTTTTTCTTTTTTTTTTTAGTGCATAGATTTATCGTGCAAGAAGAGAGAGAATATGAATGCGTGCTCCAGGGCCTCTTGCTCCTGCAAACGAACTCCAGATACATCTGCCACTTTGTGCATCTAGTTTTACATGGGTACTGGGGAATCAAACCCAGGCTGTCAGGCTTTCAAAGCAAGCACTTTTAACCACTAAGCCATCTCTCCAGCCCTGGCTAGATTGTTTGGGGCTTATTCCTCCTCCTCTCTTGCCTCTTCCTTTATGGAGTGATATTTGGAAGGATTGGCAGTGTGGCATGGTAAATGGAGCTTTTTCTTTGGAGATAGCTCTGGGATTGAATTCTGGATGTGAGACTTGGCGGTTAGGTAACCCCTCTAAGCCGCGTGTGTCAAATGAGGATGGCAAGCCTTGCCTGGTGGCTTACGGGCAATGATGTGGTGTTTTGGAGGGCACCGAGCATGATGCCTGGCACCCAGCAGGTGCTGAGCCGGTCTGGATTCGAGGGACAGGGAGGAGGCTGTGCTGTCACCAAACTTGCACCTGGTCAGTACGTTTACTGACCTGGGCTGGGAAGCCAGTGTGCCCTCCAGGTTTCCGGCCCTAAAGGGTTAGCTGTGCCCTCCTTCCTCTCTTCTCTCTCTCTCCTGCCGGAACCCCCTCTGCCCGTAGTCTTTGTGGGATGGAGGGTTGGCCTAGAGTCCCTGCTTCTCCTGGGTCTCCCACCTTGTCTTGTCCCATCTCCAATCCAAGGGCTTCCGCTTCCAATCAGCACAGCCCCTCAGATCTTAATCAAGGGTGGAACCAGGTTCGGATTGCAGCCGATTTTGGTGGGTGGCGTTTGTGATGCCTGCTTGGTTTGGTAGGGTGGGGGAGGATGTGATGGAAGGAACAGAGCCCGTGGGAAGATTGTGTGTGTTAATGTTTAATGATTCTCAGCACTTGAGCCCAGGGTTCTCAACCTTGGCACTGTTGACATTTGGAGTCAGCTAATCCTTTGTGTGTGTGTGAGGTGGGGAGAAGGATGTAGGAGACCCATTGAGGTTCATGTTGTCATATGTTTAGCCAGATCTGTGGTCAGTACCTTGTAGATGCCAATGGCAGTTCCCACCCACCTTTGTGTAACACAGGTAGTGACTTTGGGGGGTATAGAGTGGCTGGGTTGAGAGTCAGTGCTCCAGCCCCTCAGTGGCTTCTGTTGAGTGGGTTCCGAGGTTCTGTGAGGTTCTGCATGGATTAGAACTTGGACAATGAAATGTTCATGGAATTCAAGAGCAGGAAGGCACACACCTGGTTCAGGCCTGGCCTCCCTTCAGGTGAAGAGGTGAGTTCTCTGGGTTGGATGGTCCCTGTCACTCTCAGTCCTGTTGTTGGTGAAGGGCAGGGGAGACATGGTGAAGAGGGAGGTCCCCTACTAAAGCCTCACCCAAACATCTCTGTGGGGTCTTTCAGGGCAGGAACTTCTTTTAGCAGAGGGTGGTTGCCACAGGCTGTGGTCATACTCTGTTTGGATCTCCAAGACTCCTGGTTTCGAAGTGTGTGCTTTTCTCACAGGCAGATTCCTCACTTGGAGGAACTGGTCTTTCTTCATACACCGAATAGACTTCTATTCAAAATAACTCATTAAAAAAAAAAATATTGCCGGGCGTGGTGGAGCACGCCTTTAATCGCAGCACTTGGGAGGCAGAGGTAGGAGGATTGCCGTGAGTTTGAGGCCACCCTGAGACTCCATAGTGAATTCCAGGTCAGCCTGGGCTAGAGTGAGACCCTATCTTGAAAAACAAAAAAAAAAAAGTTTTTGCTTGCCAAGACTCTACCACCCCCTTTTCTCTGTTCCTTCCCTCTGCTGCCTTTCAGACGGCCCTTGGAGGAGCTGTCTTGGAGGTGTAGGTTTGGCCAGGGATTCTCCTTGGGTCTGATTACAGGTAAAATAACCAGTGGAAGCTGAGCATTGCAGCTGTGCTTACAAAAAGTCAGCCGTGTGCCATGAAATCCATCACTGGCTCCCTAGCTGGGTGAGGAGGGCCATGGGATCCCTACCAGTGATGTGAGCTTCGGTCCCAGTGACCTGGCCCAGCATGCTGGGCTCTTGTTCTCCAGCTCCCGGTGAGCAGCTGAGCATCCTGCGTGTGTGTGCATGGCTCGGTGGCAAGCTTGGGGACGGGACTGGTGGGTGCCAGCAGGCTGCCATGCTGGACTTTAAATGTTGAACTTGGGGGAGCCAGAGAGCCCCAAGGGCTACAAGGGGAACTGTCATCCATGTTCCCATTAGTTTGCCTTTCTTTTATTTAGACAGTCCAGTAGGATTTGTGTTTTTTTAAATTGCTATTATTATTACTGGAGGGAGAGAATGGGTGCACCAGGGCTTCCAGCCACTGCAGACAAACTCCAGACACATGTACCACCCTGCATATCTGGCTTACATGGGTACTGGGGAATAAAACCTGGGACTATAGGCTTCACAGGCAAGTGCCTTAACCACTAGGCAATCTCTCCAGGCCTGTGTGTATGTGTTGTAAATTATTTATCCATTTGCAAGTAGAGAAGGGAGAGGGACAGAGGGAACTGGCTCACCAGGGCCTCTTGCCACTGCACTTGAATTCCAGATGCACGTGCCACTTTGTGCATCTGGTTTTACATGAATACTAGGGAATTGAACCCACGCTGTCAGGCTTTACAAGCAAGTGTCTTAAAATGCCGAGCCACCTCTCCAACACTGTCTTTTGTTTTTTGAGGTACTGTCTCATTTTAGCCTAGGTTGACCTGGAACTTACTCTATAGCCAGAATGGCCTTGACCACAGGTAGATCAGCCTCCGGAGTGCTAGGGTCAAAGGTGTGAGCCACCCCCCAGATCTTTCTTTTGTTTAGAATAAAAGATGTCTCATCCTGCTGGAGCAGGTGTTTGAGTCTTGGCCTCAGAGTGGCAGAGTTGCCTAGTGGTTGGGAGCACAGTTAGGAACAAGTGACGCAGTTAGAAGATGGGATGCTGGCCCAGTGCTCAATCTTTGTGGGCCTCAGTTTTCTCCGGAATATAAGATGGGGTGAGGGTAACGATACCTACTTCAGGGGTTGTGAGGAGTTGGTTCTTAGACATTAAGGGCTGAGCCTGGAGCAGGTAAGGAAGTTGCAGTATTATGGTGGTACATTTTCATTCGGGACGTTTTCCTGTGGTGGGTTGATCATCTGTGCGCCTGAGGGTTTATGACAATGGTTCTTGGACTTTGCTGTGTGGAAGATCTCCCAGCCCCTTCCCTGGGAGGTTTGCAATCAGCCTCTGTGTAGGGCCCAAGTTTCACTGATGGCATGGGGCCTGCAGGTGACATAGTGACCCCTTAACAGCAGCATTTTCTACAAGTGAGGAGCTCCGTGTCATCAGGAGCTATGTCATTTGCCACTTTTGGTTACATGGTCAATGGCTCTGCTCAGGCTGGGTTCTGGTTTGGGACTTGGGTTGTATGCCAAGTGTGGGTAGATGCAAGCTGCCGCTCAGTACCCTGGGTCAGGTTCTGACTGCGTCCTGAAAGTGGACTGGAGACGACACCAGGTGAGGGAGCATCCCTGCCCCGCTTGCTGAGCCCTGCGCCCTCTTCCCGCTGTGCGGGTGAAGCCGCCGGCCTGTTTTTCAGGTTGTGTGTTTCAGTGGGTGACTGGAATGTGAGTGCATGCGTGCAAAGGAAAACATCACAATGTTTGGGGAGTGCTTTAGGAAAATAGCAAGGAGCACATTGCCAAGACTTGCGTCTCTGGTTCCTTTTCTTTCCTTTTTGCTGTGTGCCTGAGCCCTCAGCATCCCGGAGGCTTCTGCAACACAGCCTGGCTTTTCTTACCTCAACTGTTCTTTCTTCCAGCCGAGAGGATACAATTCAGCACCAATAATACTGAGCAATAAATAACCCGGAGAAGATGAATAGCCTTGTGTGGTGGTAAATTAAAGTTGATTTATTGCACATAATATATACAGGTGCTCCTAATGTAATTAAGCAGTGAGGCTTTTAATGCTGCAGAATCGGAAAGAAGACCTAAGAAAATTGGGTCTTAATAAGGCTTATTGAAATAACAGTGAAACACACTGCTTTGTACCATTAGGGGATGTTGAAAGAAGAATCTGTTCCACTGCTGCTGCTCGTGTGGGCAGTGACCCACCTGACCCCTGTCAGCAGACCTGCCCTGGAACAGGTTTTCCCACAGTGGGACTGGGTTTTGTGGTGAGCTGCCTCTGCATATCTGGTCTTGGACCTTTTGTAAGCAGCCATCAAGTGGCTCTTGAACAGGCTTTTGCCAAGTGTAGAGGGCGACGGCTGTGGGATCAAGCCCCTGGCCTTGATAGCATCCCAGTCTGATGAACCAGCCCAGGCAAAGATTGTTCGCAGAGGACATCTAGTGATTGAGCCCCATCCTGGCTTCCCCAGGCACTGTGCTGCAGATGGGGAGACAGGGTTAGTAGCAGAGTCCCCATATTAAGGGGCCCAGCAGGCCAGGTAATGGGAGTGCAGAGGTGAGTAGAGACTGTCATCAGGGTAGAGACAGAGTAGGGAAGGGACACTGGAGATGACCGAGTCAAATGCCCTGGGAGCTGGAAAGGCCTTCTGAGCAAGACAGGACAGAGCAGGGGGCTGGCGGCCTGGGGGAAAGAGTGGGGTGTAGCAGGTGGTATGGGGCAAGAGCGGGGTGGAGTTTGCACTTTAGGCCCAGGATATGGAGACATTGCTTGGAGATGGTGGGAACATGGGTGCAGTTGAACAAGGGCAGGATGGAATTTGTTTTTAAAACAAAGGCTGTGGGCAGCGTTGTGGGTGTTAGTTGACTTGGGGGGGGGGGTACCAGGGCCTGCACAGGAGCAGAGCGTAGTAAGCATGGTGTCCAGTGCTAAGATCTCGGTGTGTCTCAGACCTAGCGACCCCAGCGCGGTTGCTGTGTGCCTGGCGTAAGAGCCCCTCTGGGGTACTTGTCCGAAGTGGAGGTGCCTTTATCCTGGGATCTTCAGCTGTTGTAGTGTTTGACTGTCTGTAATTGGAACCAGGCTCTGGAGTGATGCTGGGGTCTGGGGACATGTGCCTCTACCGGAGAGGTGGCTCCAAAGCTCCCTCGGGAGTGAGTGGGTTCTGCAAAGTGGAGGAGGAGGAGGAGGAGCTGGTTTGGGGCCTTCCTGTTAGCGGTCTTAGCTCCAGGAGTGGAAGGAAGTACCAGCGCTCTTCAACCCGCAACGGGCGGACGCACTTGCCCTATGTGCCCCATTGTAAGACCCCCGCTGGATGAGCGGCCTGACTGCTGCGACCAGGCCGGTGAAGGAGAGGGTGTTCTTCCCAGACCAGAGGCTTTAGAGTTAGAGCCTTTGCGGTCATGAACTCAGTTTTTGGCTCTCAAAAGAAGCTACTGCTTCCTGAAGAGGTCTTCTACTGTGAAACTGGGACCATTTGAAGAGCTCATGGCTTATGTTGAGTAAGGTTAAAACCAAAACCCGGCCTGCTTGGTCCGTGGCATTGAAGGCCTGTGGCTTTCAGAGCCACTCATGGGTAAATCCCAAGTCTGGGGCCATAGGTGAGGCAGAGGAGAGACCCTGGGGGCCTTCTGCTAGAAGCACCCTTCTTACCAGAACACCTCCTGCTTCTTGCCATTAGAGCTACGTAGCTTGCCATTCGGCCAGCCAGGCAGGAGCTCTCCGTCTTGGTGGTGGGAAGGCAGGGGCTGTTGAGTGCTAAGAGCAACCGTGGCACCCTCTCTTCTGCCACCAGCTTCCTAGGCCAGAGCAGTGCCTGACTGTGCCTTGCCATTACTTGATGACTTGCTGAATTAGAAAAGGCTCAGGTGTCCGATCGGCGTTTCCTCTGTGGATATAGGGCACATCCCCTACATATATAATCAGGGCTTTTGTTTTTTCAGGGAACACGGTTCATTAGGTGCTGAAGATGGATAGGTGACGCGCGTTTACTTTTGCTGAGGCTTATTCAGGGAGATTGAAAAAGTTCGCGTGTCACCTCTAAGTGTGCCTGTGTCTGTCTGTGGTTCTGTCTCTTCCTAGGGTTGCGAGACCTGAGGGATCCAGATGGGGTAGAGGCGGCCCTGTCCATGACCCTAAGGCAAACTTCCAGAGGTGGACTTGTTTATTTTTGACAGATAGAATGAATCCCAGACATGGGAGTATCCATCTCCAACCAGCAACAAATTGAATATTCGTGTGACCTTTTTCTTCCAGCGAGTGGAGCGGGAATTGCGCCTGCTTCTGTCGTCATCAATCTTGCCTCCTTGTTTGTTCAGAGCGGCACTCGAGCTGGTGCCCGCGGAGCGTCTGCCTTTGATCCTGAAGTGCTGCCAGGTGGGGGGGGTCAGCACCTCCGGGGTTGTGGCCGATGAGCATGTGGAGAGTGGCCTGCCCTGTTGTAGGGGTGGCAGAAGAAGGGCTTGAGTGTGCCGCCTGAACTGGCCGTGTTATCCATCTGAGATCGACTTGGTAGAGGATGTGTGGAAAAGTGCATCCAGTTGTCCAGGAGTTGGTAGTACCACCCTAGGGCACTTCCCTTGCTGCAGGCCCTGTGCATCTCCACCCTCCTTCCCTGACCTTTGCCCACGCCCTTCTAGACAGTCACCTCTCCTTTGAGCCATCCTGCCACAGCCACAAGTCAGTTGATCCCTTCTTTGTGCTCCCAAAGGACTTGACAACTTGACTAACAAGGAGGCATCTGTTAGTTGTTTCTTCCATTCATTATTCATGCAGCGCATGGTGATTAGCATTTAGTAATGTGACAGTTTCTGGGGGGAGTTGAGTTGTGCTCATTCATTGAACAAACATTTGTGGGTCCCCTATCCTGGGCTGGGTATAGGGTGTGGCTTTTAGGGCCTCGGAGCTGGGGGCAGGGCCCCTATGGCTTCTGGGTGTGCGTTCTTTGTGCAAAGGCAGGTGGTGAGGAGCAGATGCTAACTCAGTAGGTGAAAGATGTGGAAGGTGTTATGCGACCTTGGAGGGGGAGTCAGTACTGGGGAGGTACTGGGGAGGGCTTCATAGGATAGTTGACTTGGGCCCTAAACAATAAGTAGGGAAGATTTGGGGTAGAAGAGAGGGAGAGTGCACATTCTCAAGGACAAACAGGATTCTAGGGTGCTGTACCCCGTGCTGGGTGGTCCAGAGGAGCAGAGTGACTTCTTATGCCCTCCCCCTTCCTTCCCTGTCCTCTGTCCCCTGGGAGAATGGATGCACCTTCTGTTTAGCTTCTGATGGCCCCACCCCTGTGCTTGCTGGGCCAGTGGCTCACAGTTGCCAAGGAGGGGCTGCTAAGGGTGCCGGGGCACTCTGCACAAGATAACAGGCGTCAAAGCCTAGGGCAGAGCAAGATGAAGCTGTGTGTTGCAGCCACAGAGAGAGCGTCTGCCTAGCTGAGAAACCACTTGCTGGAGTTTCCACAAGAAGTTCCTCAGCTCTTTATTTTTCCTCCTCCTCTTCCGAGGGGGGTGGGTGGAGAGGGGTCACCCGGAGAAGCAGGCCGTGGTGGCACTCAGGTGGTGGACTGCACTGCGTTGCCTCTCCTGGGTTTGCAAACTGCATTTTCCTTTGTTCTAGCCAGTGTTTTATTACTGATAGAAATCGCTGAGGGGCTTGGAGGGAGAGAGGAAAAGGTTTCTGTATAAACAGCTGTCTTGCTGATTGAATCTACAAAGTGGATTTTATAGCTAAAGTATTTGTTCTTGCTTTAAAATGCCAAAACAGCGCAGTCATTTCCTCGGCCAACACAAGGGTCTCTGAGAGGATGGGGGCCTGCTCCTCATGGCAGACCTTTGTTGGGGGGAAGAGGAGGAAGGAATTCCAAAGAACTTTCTTTGAACCAGCCGTTTCTAAAATAATCTCATGCTCAGTGGAGAAAATGTTTCTTTTTGCAAAGTTTGAGTTTCTGGTTCATGCAACATTCCTCTTGTTTGCTTTATCCCATTCTGGTTAAAAAAAAACAAAACCATAATCTCTGGTCATCACAGCTGACTACCTGCTTAATGTTTGCGTGTAGATATTTCATTTTCTTTTTTTATGCAAGATTTCATCATCTGAGATCTGAGATAGTTGGTTGCCTCTAGATGATTAATAAATTGAGATGGTTAATGGTGTGTGACTCAGAACATACATTTAAAAACAAGTTGGAATAAAAATTGGTCTTTTACAAAATTAATTTTTTGTTAGGCTACTCTCTTGAGCCTTTTTGTTTGAAGCTAGCTTGCTTTGTGGTGTTCATATATGCCCGATTGCAATTAACATAAATTACTTTTAAATACCGGTTAGTTGCTGTGGAGAGAGGCCAGGGCTGTGGCTGCTTATGGAGAGTTAAGAGGCTTGGTCATTGTCTGGGTTTTTAATCTCACTGGAGATCAAATTCTGTTCCCTTGGAGGCTGGCAGATCGTGTCAAAGATTGCCTGCTTTGATGGTGAGGAGGAGGATTAAGGCTTCGCCCTGAGTACCAAGACATTTCCTTACGAAGGAAGAATAGATAATCATACAATACTTGTGTGTTTTAAAGCAAGTTATATTAAATGCGATGGGAATCCTGGGACAGAAAGGGGATATCAGTGGAAACACTGGTGAGATCCAAATAAAGTCGAGAGCTTTGAGCCAATGTTAATTTTTTAGTGCAGTCAGTGTTCAGGTTAGGACACATCTGAGCATTAGGGGAAGCTGAGAAAAGGCATGGGGGAACTCTACACACTAATTCTTTCTGTCTCTTTTCTCTTTATTTTTCTTTCTTTTTTTTTTTCTTGAGGTAGGGTTTCATTCTTGCCCAGGCTGACCTGGAATTTACTTTATAACCTCAGGCTGGCCTAAACTCACAGTGATCTTACCTCAGTTACCTGAGTGCTGTGATTATAAGCGTGAGTTATTAACACTCTGCTGTTTTAAGATATTTAAAGAAAAAAAAATATATATGAGAGAAAGAGGCAGATGGAGGGGGAAGGGGAGAGAGGGGGTGGGGGAGAATGGGCATACCAGGGCCTCTAGCCACTGCAGGCAAACTCCAGACACATGCACCACCTTGTGCATCCAGCTTTACGTGGGTGTTGGGGAATTGAACCTTAGTCCTTTGGCTTTGCTGGAAAGTACCTTAATCACTAAGACATGTCTCCAGGCCAGTGTGTGGTACTCCTTGGTTTATATGGATTCAGCATGATGTACTTCTGGGGCGGCTGGTAGTTTTATTGCTCTTGTAGAGTTTGGGAAAGTATGGTGTGATGGGATCCAGGATTACATAGATATTATTGATCCCATAGCAGATCCCTCCCTGGCCTCATGCTTTCCCTCTGGAAACTGCTAGCCAGATGATCTCCTCCTAATTCTGTTGGTATTTTCGGCTTAAGACCCAGACTAGCATCTGATTTCTCTCGTGAGGAATCGATAATTGCACTTTAAAAAAATTGTTTATTTTTATTTATTTGAAAGGGATAGACAGAGAGATAGAGGCAGATATATATAGAGAGAGAATGGGCGCACCAGGGCCTCCAGCCTCTGCAAACGAACTCCAGATGTGTGCGCCCCCTTGTTCATCTGGCTAACGTGGGTCCTGGGGAATTGAGCCTCAAACCGGGGTCCTTAGGCTTCACAGGCAAGCGCTTAACTGCTAAACCATCTCTCCAGCCCCATAATTGTGCTTTTTAAATACTGTCTTGTTCACTTTCATTCTACATGTATAAAGTTTTACTCTAGAAGCCAGGTTGGAAGCTTCCTGAGTGTTGAATTTTGTCTTTTTTTTTTTTTTCATTCTGCTTAAAAAGTGTTTCCCTACTTCGTAAATAGTGCATGGTCATAATTTAAAAAATCAGTCATTAGAGAATTTATAGCATTGCAGGGAAGGCGCCTTAGAGCTATTCCTACTATCACGACTGTTGACAAACCAGAGAATGTGTCTCCGTGTTTTCTTTTGTCTACACAGCTATATCATGATTTACAATTATGGGATCCTATTATGTGTATCATTTAGTAGTAAGCTTTCTACAGTCAGCAGGGTACCTTTGTATGGCTCTGCTTATGGGGTTTGCCTCTCTCTTTTCTGTGAGCCCTTAGGCTGACTAGCAGGTGCTGGGGGTATTATAAAATTGCAGTAGGTAGAATTCTTGTTGGTATTGTAATATTATGAGTGCAGGTGACTCAACCAGGTCACGTCCATTCATGTGTGCACCAGTGAGGAATGAGGGTGCAGGAGGATGCAAGGGGCAGTTACGATGCAGCTTTGTTGTGTGTGTATGTGTGTGTGTGTGGGGGTCATCTCTAGTTCCATGAAAACCGTGACGGTGGGGGGGGCTGGAGAGATGGCTTAGCAGTTAAGCGCTTGCCTGTGAAGCCTAAGGACCCCGGTTCGAGGCTCGGTTCCCCAGGTCCCACGTTAGCCAGATGCACAAGGGGGCGTACGCGTCTGGAGTTCGTTTGCAGAGGCTGGAAGCCCTGGCGCACCCATTCTCTCTCTCTCTCCCTCTATCTGTCTTTCTCTCTGTGTCTGCCGCTCTCAAATAAATAAATAAAAAATTAAAAAAAAAAAAACCGTGACCGGCTTCTTAGAGCAAATGCAGAATTAGGATCTTGGAGACAGACTTGGTATGGGAGGGTGGAAATGAAGCTCAAGATCCCTTTACACACGTAGAGGCAGGGATGGCCACAAAGGGGTGCTTCTTGATGGTTCAAGGTGATGACAGGAAGTCTGAGGGTGTCCCCAGGTAGTGTGGATGACTTACACTGCGTATGTGGAACGAAGGGACAGAAGCATAATCTTTTTTTTTTTTTTTAATGGTTTTTTGAGGTAGGGTCTCACTCTAGCGCAGGCTGACCTGCAATTCACTATGGAGTCTCAGGGTGGCCTCGAACTCACAGCGGCGATCCTCCTACCTCTGCCTCCTGAGGGCTGGGATTCAAGGCGTGCGCCACCACGCCTGGCTTCAGAAGCACAATCTTTAGCACCAGTTACCTTTAGGGCTTAAAGGGGAAAGCAGTAGCACAGGACACTTTGTTAGATGATGAAGAGTGAGTCGAGCAGAAAGGAGTAAGAATTTGTTGGGGGAAGCCCACAAAGAGTGTTTGGAAGAAGAAACCCATGTTGGTCAGCTTTCTGTCACTAGAACAAGTTGAGCTATAAAGAGAAAGGCTTTTTTGTTTTGTTTCTTTTTTTTTGGTAAGGTGAGGTGGTGCATCACAGTGGGAATGCATGGCGAAGTAAACTGCTCCTCTCATGGTCAGGCAGCAAGAGGAGGGCGGGAAAGAGACTGGGGTCCTATTGTCCCCTTCTAAGGCATGCCTCCAGTGACACAAAGACCTGTCAGTAGGCCGCACCTCTTACAGGTTCTGTCATCCTCTGGTTGGGCCACGCTGGTGCCTGGCTCTCAGCATGGGCCTTTGGGGGACGGTCGAGGCCCGAGCTAGAGCAGACCTTGTGCCTCTGCTAGTTAGTACTCAACCAGAGAGGCTTGTCAAAGGGCCTTTGCAGCACGTCCAGTAAACGGATGTGCTCATGGGTGGGCAAAGCATCAGTCTCTGGTTTGTTTGGTCCTAGAAGCTGCTGGAAGCCACCATTTCTTCTCTGGGGGAGGCAAAGCAGTGTGGCTGCTCAGATGTGGGGGCCTTTGCTTATGAAGGAAAATGTCCCATAAAGCCCTACCTTTGTCGTTCCCACTCCAGTTGACAGCATGGTATAGGTTAGCTCTGGTTTTGTCACGTGACTAGCCACATTTCCCTTTTGGTTTTACATCTCTTGTTAGACTTAACTCAAGGGGAAAGGTGGCAGTTAGCGTTCAGAGCCTGTAACCACCGAGTTTCTTGAGAGTGAGAAGTCCCAATGGAAGAATGATGGACCCAAGAGGAGAAGAGTGGAACTTGGGTTAGATTTACTGTGTCACCCTACATGTACAACAGTGACATAGATGAACAATATTTGGTGTAAGGTTTGAACAGCCAGGTGTGGCTTAGTAGTAGACTGTTTGCAGTAACCTTGCCCTTGGGTTTCAATCTGCCTGTATTGTACTCTTACCTAAGAATACAGGTTTGCATCATTCAGATCCAGTCTTGGACAGGGCATAGTTACACATGCTTTTCACCCCAGCATTTGGGAGGCTGAGGCAAGCAGGATCAGAAGTTCTGGGCCAGCCTGAGCAGATGGATGCTTGTGGCATCCCTTTATGTGTGGCAGACATGTAGCCCTGGTTGCATGTTTTTAGTGCTGTCCAGTATTCGTTGAATAAATAAGCCACTGGTTAAAGTTTTGGGGCTCACTCAGACAACAGAGCCAGATGCACCAAGTGGTACATGCGTTTGGAGTTTGTTTGCAGTGGCTAGAGGCCCTGGCACACCCATATTCATTCATTC
Organism: Jaculus jaculus; assembly: GCF_020740685.1. Taxonomy (NCBI): domain Eukaryota; kingdom Metazoa; phylum Chordata; class Mammalia; order Rodentia; family Dipodidae; genus Jaculus; species Jaculus jaculus. Next base: position 100,236,847 of record NC_059110.1, on the reverse strand, counting down.
ATTCTCTCTCTCTCTCTCTCTCTCTCTCTCTCTGCTTGCAAATAAAAAAATAAATAAATAAAAAGAACCACTGAGCTTCTCTGAATATCCTCTTAGATATCTCCGTGTGTGTCTGCATGCCCAGGAGTATTTATTAGGCTCTGTAGCTAACGGTGGAACTGCTGCATCACAGCTTTTTGTGCAACTTAGAGATGACTGGGAACTGTATTCCGGTGACATACCGAACAGTCGGTAGCGTTTTCAGTGCTTCACTTCCCCATTAGTCCTTGAATGATCACACTTGTACATTTTTTGCCCATCTTATGCAATCCAAATTGTGGCTTTAATTTGCATTTGGTGAATCACTAATGAGATTGAACATCATGCTCATCTTTTTTTTTTTTTTTTTTTTTTCCAGGAAAGAAGTCTAGACACTCAAACACCTTAAATGACACAAAAGTCCCAACTCTCTTGGTAGGGTGTGTCCTTCCTTGCCTGTGCTGCCTCCTTGCCTTGGGACCAAAGTAGATGTCCCCACCCCCCCAGTCCTGTGAGGATTCAGGAAGTGTTTGTTAGCTTGGGCTCGGGTGATGTGCTGGGGGAGCCTTGCTGGTGCCTGCTCCTGCAGTTGACCCCTCATTTGATTAAAAGCCCACGGATGACAGCAAGCTGGCTTCTGCTCCCTCCGTCATCATTTGATGGGCTCATGTTGTTCCTTTTAGTGTAAATAGGCAAATAAATGAGGGCTCAGGCAGAGTCCCCAGGGTTGGGTGACAGCAGATCTTGGCAGAGGGAGGAGGCACTGGGGACAGCCCCGGGCAAGCATCAACCCTTGAGTGGTCTGTGGCTGGCTCAGGTGAGGAGCATTAGGAAGGAGAGAGAGAGAGAAAGGATGGAAGGAAGGAGGGCTCAGAGAGCAGGCTAGGGCAGGGAGTAGGGTGCTCAGAGAGCTGGCTAGATGGCCAGATGCAGGATCACCCCCTGTGGGTGTCTTGGGGTGGTTTCCAATCTGAGCAGAGCCTCGCTGGCCTGGGAGAACCTGCAGGCTGGGCGTGGGGGAGGACAGTCCACTTTTACTCCATGTTCCACTGAGTGCTTTCATGTGAAAATAGACCTTTGATGTGCTGGAAACTGAGAAGGAAAATCTGCTTTAACACCTGGCGAAGGAGAGCCCTCTGGGAAAAGAGAATGTTCTGCAAGGACAGAATGGAGACACACACTCAGCATGGGCAGGGGCCGTGGAGCTAGTCACCCCACTAGGAGGATCAGGACAAAGTACAGGCTCTTAGGTCCCCGTGACTACATGCTTGGCGACACAGCATCAAAGGGGGCAATGGCACAGGCCAGCATTGTATTTGTGGTAGGAATATCACTACGTAAACATCACCTGTGCTTATGGACGAGGGCCAGGTAGGAACCAGGACAAATAATAATACCAGATATTGTTTGTGTGGTAGGGTTAGTGGGTGTTTAAAGCCTCTTGTAATTAGTATCATACGAGAAGAAGTCTTTCCTAAAACAAGCCTAGACCGAGCTACCCAGTATTGCATTAGACCAGCATAAATGCCAGGTGGTACACTTTAATTCACTGGTCCTGTTAGGCTGGGGCACTTGGATGACGAGGATTCTAGGCCTTTCCCTATGGAAGCTTATACAGTGTCGTGGGTTCCTAGAAGGTAAACGTCTGTAGAACCATAGGCTTCCCAAGGCTGTGGACAGCCATGTAAGCTGCCCTTGGAGTCATTCAGAAGGAGATGGATAGATAGATAGATAGATAGATAGATAGATAGATAGATAGTGTGTGTGTGTGTGTGTGTGTGTAGAATGCTCATGTTCATCCAAAGGGAGAGGCTAGGAAGGGGCCATGGCGAGGAACACACAATGGTGGGAGCATTTATCCAGAATTCTGGCCCCAGCACTGTTCTGGGAAATGGTTAGAATGGTTTTGGTTGGTCCCCTTGAACATGGGATGAAACCTAGTGATGCTCTTCTAGGGAAAACGGTGAGCTATGGCTGCAAGAGGCTTCCCCTAGGAGGGTGACAAGTGTGTGTTGACCACCTGCTACATGGAAGGTGCTTTGAAACAGGAGCAGCTGGATCTTGATCCTCCAGGGAGCTCACCATGTCAGTGGGGGAGGAGGCAATCTCACATGGAAGGATGTGGTCAGGAAGTAGACTAAGGTTCCTCAGGAGTGATGACCAGCCTAGCCTCTGGGAAAAGGCTAGGATATGTGTGAGCCCGCAGGACCCCCTGTTGGAGCCCAGCTAGGGCCCTTGTGTCTGGCTCACAGCCCCAATGGTGCTTCAAGAAGGCAGCTTAATGGCTGGTGTGGGCGAGCTGGCTCTGCAGGCCTCAGAGAAGGCCAGGTGCCCCTGGAGTCTGTGTCAGCGTTGGCATTAGCGAGGGCAAGAGGGGAACCGTTTTCTCAGTCTTCCTTTTAGCAGCGTGCATTCACTTGGAGATGGTTGAGCATTTCTCTTCCAAACAGACAGCTTTCAGGAAGAGTTAATGAATTAATCTTCTGGGAAAAGAATCGGCCTTGGTGCCAAAGGGGCTTTTGCAGCCAGGGTCAGAGACATGGCCAGTGTAGTCAAAACACACGTTCTCTCTCCTATGTTATGGTTGACGTGGTTTGGGGAGCTGGCTCCCTGCCTTAGACAGTCATCCTTCCTTGTTGCACGCACCTCAGGAGGGAAAAGGAAGCTAGACGTGATGGCTCACACAGCGACCTCGTGACACCCCTTGAGTTTATGCCCCCATTGTACAGATGGGAATCCAACATATAGCTTGCAATTGGCTTGCTTGAGCTCAGCTGTAATTTCGAGGAGACCATGGTTACAGGTGACGTTCCTTCCTTTCCATTGAGTGAGTTCTTCCTTTGCCCTCTTCTGACAGAGCACAGCCCACAAGGTAGCCCACCATCTGCATCTCTGTTTAAAGAGACTACGATGTTGCTGTACGTGTTGGGGACACTCCTGTATTCTCAACTCCTGAGGAGTCTGAGGCAGGAAGATCACTTGATTCCCAAAGTTCAAAACTACCTTGGGCAACATAGCCAAGATCCATTTTAGAAAAAGAGGATGTGGCATTAATACTATACAATGTTAATCTTTTAAAAAAATTTTTGTATTTTTTTATGAGAGAGAGAGAATTGGCATGCCAGGGCCTCCAGGCACTACAGTTGAACTCCAGATGCATGTGCCATCTTGTACACATGTGTGACCTTGCACACTTGCATCCCCTTGTATGTGTGGCTTACTTGGGATCTGGAGAGTCGAACATGGGTCTTTAGGCTTTGCAGGCAAGTGACTTAATCACCTAGCCATCTCTCTAGCCCAAGATTTATTTTTTTAAACCTTTTCCATGTTTTAACTTAAACATTGTTATTTTGTGTATGTGTTCACACGTGTAGGTGCATGATTATGTGCATGCATGTCTGTCTCTCTCTATACTAGTTTTTAGTTTGAGGCAGGCTCTGATACTGACCTTGAGGCTCACTGACTCAGCTAGGCTAGTTAGCCAACAAATTCTGGTGCTCTTCCTGTCTCTGCCTCCCCAGCTCGTGCTGGGTTCTTGTAGGATATGACAGAGAATGAAGCCCCCATGGCCCCCTGATCTGGATGGAGGGGCTTTCCCTCTTCCATTCAGGGTGGAGGCTGAGAAGTGACCCTGAGCTCTGGGCCACTGGATTTGGTGCTGCTCATTTCATTTCAATGACAGGCTTCCCTGTGCCTGTCCCCTGCCGCTGTGGGTCTTCCGGGCTTGGAGTTCGCCGAGTCTGCGGAGAGGTGTTTGTCCTGCCAGCTGGTGAGAGTGAGTGAGAGATTCCTCGCGAGACCTGCTGTTTCCAAAGTCTGATGCGTCTGAACTGTCAGCACACACATGACTACAGTGGCTGAGTGACTTAACAGTCCCATGTAGCTTTTCATGCAGGTGTGGGCATGTCCTTCTGCCTCAGTGTTGCCCCACAGCCCTTCTGTGGATCCCCGAGTTCTAGGGTGTTCTAGGTTCCACAGCTATCCCATGTGAGGATGAGGTTGACAGTTGAAGGCTGACATGCTCTTGGTCCTAAATGCATGGGCCTGAAGGAGATTCTGTGGTCCTCCCCCCCCCCCCCCGCCCTTCAGGAGCCGCAGGCATGTGGTGAGACGTGCACGCACCTTTCTTCCTTGGCTCATCACAGCTCATCTGCCCTGCTGCCAGCTCTGACATTTTAGTTCACACAGGTGTGTCTTCCTTTATGAAAACAGGGTGTGAGGATGGCATATCATACCCCAGACCAAGCTGGCGAGGGCCAAGTAATCACTTAGTTATCCAAAGGTTTTGCCCAGGGTCCTTTAGCCAGGGAGCCCCAAGACCTTTTCGAGACCATGGCTTGGTCTCTGAGAAGAAAAATTGCAATTTTTGTTAAAATATTTATTTATTTATTTGCAAGCAGAGAGAGAGGGGGACAGAGCGCGCAAATGGGAATGAGCACGTCAGGGCCTCCAGCCAGTGCAAACAAACTCTAGATGCATGTGCCACTTTGCGCATCTGGCTTTATGTGGGTACTGGGGGATCAAACCTGGATTGTTGGGCTTTGCAGGCAAGCACCCTAACCACTGAGCCATTTCTCCAGCCTGAAAATTGCAGTTTGAAAGAACATTTTAAGCTTCTGGTGTTTGATTATACATTGGGTCCTCTAGTAGTTTACAAGATTCATAGTGTCATCCCCCCCAGCCTTACCCTCTGTTTCCCAAGATGCTAGACAAGCCCTTCATGATGGTTTATTTTTATGTCATGGCTTATTTTATGTCAGCCTGGCGTGCCTGGTGGTGCCCGCTTGTGAAGTGCAGCATTAGTCGTAGGGTTGCTTGTGAAGGCCTTTATGACTGGCTGCTTGCACATAAAGCTGGACTCCCTCCACAGTGTGGGCAGAACTCATCAACTCCTTAGGAGCAGAAGCCCTCAGAGCACAAACTGAGGCATGAGCATAGAAAGGGCCTTTGGGCTATAGCCTAGAAACCCTCTCTGACTTTGTTTCCAGGCTATTGGCCTACCCTACAGACTTCATAAACAAGGCCTCAACATCAACTCTTAACAGGCCTGTTAAGAATTTCAGACTTGCTGGCTCTCACAATTGCAAGTCAGTTTCTTAAAATCAATCAGTCAATCAATCAGCTGGTCTCCGTCTCACTCCTGTTGGTTTTGTTTCTCTAGAGAATCCTGACTAACAGCCCCCCATCAGAGCAGTTGCTTGTTTGCTCGTCTTTTTCTCTCTGTTGGACCATAAGCTTCTGACAGCAGGAGGAGTGTCTGTCTGATTCTCTGCTCTCTCCCAAGTGCCTGCAGAGAGCTGTTGCCACAGAACATGCTCAGTAAGTAGACGAAGAACGGACGAAGGCACCAGCGGTCCCTGGCAGGCGCAGTGGGTTTTGCTGCTTTGTGGCCCAGCCAGCCTAACTGGAGTCCTGACTCTACCGCATGCTAGTTGTTGGATTGCAGGTTCCTCGTCTGTAACAACAGGAGCCATCTCTGCCTCCCAGCTGGTTGTGAGGTGTAAATGAGATGGTGTGTCTGGCAGGGAGCGAGTGGTGGGGAGTAAACCAGTCATGAGGGTGCCACAGGCTGAATAACCCTTGTCCGAGATCCTCCTCACAGCACCAGAGATGGAGAACCCTGGATCTTGATCTCGTGTGATGGGTCACAGAGCCCAGCATTGCTAAAAATACTGCCTTCAGATTACATATCTAAGATATACATGAAGCACCAATGAATTTCGTGTTTAGGTTTTGGCCCTGTCTCAAAGATGGCTCATTATCATGTTTTATGTGCAAATATTTCAAAATTAAAAATAATCAGAAACCTGAAACACTTCTGGTCTAAGCATTTTGGATAAAGGATGCTACTGGTCTGTCCTAATAACGATCACTGCCACCACCAGCATTTTGCAAGGCTTCCTCAAGGACAAGTGGAATAGTAAATAGAACATTCTTAGTACGTAATAGGTTGTCAGAAGGACTAGTTCTTTTCCAGGTACCATGCTTTCTCATAATGCATGTCTTTAAATGTAATAGCTATTTAGGAAACTGATTTTTAAAAATATTTTATTTATTTATTAGAGAGAGAGAGGGAAAAAGAGAATGGGCACACCAGGGCCTCTAGCCACTGCACACGAAGTCCAGACACATGTGCCATCTTGTGCACCTGGCTTTATGTGGGTACTAGGGAATCAAACCTGAGTCCTTTGGCTTTGCTGGCAAACTACTTAACCACTAAGCAATCTTTGCAGCCCTAGAAAACTGATTTTTCTTTTCTTTTGAGACAAAGTCTTGCTCTGTAGCCCAAGCTGGCCTTGAATTTGTGGCAGTCCTCCTTCCCCAGCCTCCTGAGTGCTGAGATTACAGGTGTGTGCCACCATGCCTAGCTCAGTGAAGCACTTTTAACTGCTTCAGGCCAAGGACGAGGAGATGAAAGCCTGGAGCTCTTCTCTGGCTTACCGAGAATTCATTAAGCATCTTTTCATTGTGTGCCTGCCTAGGTAGTAGTTGGGATTCAGACCCTTGGTGGCCCACACTGGTCCCCATTCTCTTTGCTCTGCTGCATGTGCTTTGGGAGGCCTGTGTGAGTTCTGTCCTTGGTGTCCTCCAACCCTGTCATTTCCTCACCGCCAGCTTTAGCCCTGTGTGGGTTGTGAGTACTCGCCTTCTGTGGCTTTCCATTTCACCACTTGATTCCACCTGAAGCACGTCACTCGCTGTGGCAGTACCTTCTCATTGGGAGATAAAGCACCTGACCAAAAGCAGCTGATGGGAGGAAAGTTTTTTATTTTAATTTTATTTATTTATTTATTTATTTATTTTTAAGATTTGTAGACAGAGAAGGCGGGGGGGGGAGAGAGAACAGGAGAATGGGTATGGACTCCAGATGCTTGTGTCACCATGTGCATATAGTTTATGTGGGACCTGAAGAATTGAACCTGGGCCCTTAGGCTTTGCTGGCAAGTGCCTTAACCGCTAAGCCATCTCTCCAGCCCCAAAGATTTGTAGCTTTTTAAATTTTTTATTCATTTATTTGCAAGCAGAGAGAAATAGAAGAGAGACAACAGATAGAATGGGCATGCCTGGGCCTCCAGCCACTGCAGATGAACTCCAGACACATGCACCACCTTGTGCTGTACGTGGGTACTGGGGAATTGAACCCAGGTAGTTAGGGTTTTGTAGGCAGGTGCCTTAACCGCTGAGCAGTCCCTCCAGCCCAAGTGTTTCGTTTTGGCTTACAGTCTTCAGGGGAAGCTTCATAATGTCAGGGACAACGTGGCAGGAGCAGAACCTGACATCACCTCTGCCATAGTAGGTAGAAACCAGCAGGAGAGTGTACCTACTAATACTGACAACCTAGGGTTAATAAGCCTCAACTCCCCCCCCCCCCACCCAGAAATGCACCCCTGGAGCAAGACTCC